>NW_005370397.1:1916654-1935755 GCF_000412655.1 Myotis brandtii
TGCACCGGCCCAGCGGCGGTGGCGAGGATCTGCAGCGGATTTTGGGTTTCCCTCCCCCTTCCCGTCGTCTGGCCTGGTCCTCCCTGCTCCGTGCTCCTCCTTCCCGGGAAGCGAATGGCTGATGCGCCGCGGACCTAATGAATGATGCAACGGGCTTCGCTTCGGGATTAGGTTGCACGAGCTGAATTTTGAATGAAGGAGAAGAGCTGTTGATTCCCCCCCTCCCCTCCCCCGAAAGAAGTGTTGACTCGTTGGCTCGTTGTACTTTTAATTATTATTTTATTTAAATCTACGACTTAATTGTATTCTCTAAAAATGTATCAGATATATATTTTATGGTAACCACCCCCCCACACCTATATGTCCATGCGCGGAGTTGAAGACGCGGCAGTCAAGTGAGGGCAGCGGCGTGTTGGATGTTCGGTTCAGCACCGGCGCTGCACGACAGTGGCTGGAATCGCCAGCGGTTTGTTTTTTAAAAAACCGCAGCTTTTAACACTTGGGCTCAAAGCTTCCCCGGAGGAGTCGCTCACCAGTCGAAGGACAGCCAGCGGGACCCGAAGCCACCAACCATGTCTGGGGAAGTGCGCTTGCGGCAGCTGGAGCAGTTCATCCTGGACGGGCCGGCGCGGACCCACGGGCAGTGCTTCAGCGTGGAGACCCTGCTGGACATTCTCATCTGCCTGTACGACGAATGCAACAACTCTCCGCTGAGAAGGGAGAAGAACATTCTGGAATACCTAGAATGGGGTGAGTTTGTCATTATCATTTAATTGTTATAGAGAGTTACTATGAGTAAACTGAGTCTATAAACATATGTAATATACGGTATAAAGTACGTAATATAGTATATATAACATTGCCATAATATGTCATATGTAATATATAAATAATATTTAAATATATATATATGTATATATACAATAAGAGAATAGACACCAATTATTCCAGAATTTTTTTTCTAGGTTTTGGTGACTATTTTCCCAGGAGTACAACCAGGCTGCTCAGCTGTTGCCACGAATTAATGTGGAATTTACGAGAAAGACTTAGGTTTTTAGGTCAGCAGTTAAGAGCTTTTGAGTAATTCTCTGATGGGCAGAGCTGGATGCCTCCCGGGGGTGTAACAGACATTCAATGCAAAGGTATTTATTAGTGGAAACATTCCTTCCCAGACTTTGGAAATCGCTCTGGAAAATGGGAGGAGATACTAAAATAGCTGACGTCACAGGAACCCGAAGGTGGTTATCGGCGGGTTTTGTTTCATCCCCGTTTAGGACAAGCAAAGGAACAACTGCACATGGACTTGCCATGAATTGCCGTGTTTGTAGGATAAAGTGACCTACATGTTCAAACACGTTGTGGTGGTAGTTGGGAGAGAGTGTTCGGGAGCAGCTCCTGCCTCAAGTTTGATTTGCTCTACATTTAATTCATATCTAAAATGGTCAGTGTTTTGTCTTCGTTCTCCTGAGTATGGATGTGGTTTGGAAGACCCGCTGTAGTGGGAAAGAGCTTGATGAGAGCAGGCGCTCCCAGGTGACCTTCACGCCGTGTCCAATGTTACATCCAAGTCCATTCACGCGTCCAGCTGTTCGCATCGCCCACCTGCATTGGTGCAGGGCTTTGGAAGGCTCAGCCCCAGGAGTGCTGTGTTACCTTCGTAAAACTGGGCATTTTAGCTTGTTGGAAAGTTTTGATACGAGAATGTCTTTGTTCCCAAGTCAGCTTTATGTTCCTGGAGTAAAAGTCAATTGGTGATTATTTTGTTTTGTCTTTTAATTTGAAATTTATTAAAAGTTAGCTTGTCAGGTAAATCAAATCACTCATTGAAGATTGCTTACATGTAAGTGAATAGGATGGTTTTTTAAAACAGAATACCAGACTTTTACTGGGAAGGGAAGAATTCTAAACCGTCTTTCAAGTGACTTCTCTGTTAAGAGTGAGACAATTTTGACTTTGGTACTGGTTTTGTATGTCTTATTTTTATGTGCAGAGTAAAATATTTTATTGCATGTAGTTTTACATCCCATGTTTTATAAATTTAGAACTATTTTAGAGTGATCTTTTTTGAGGTTTAAAGACAGGTTTTTGGTACTTTTAGAATTAGAGTTTCAGTTCTTGAATTATGGTTCAAGAACTCATTCTAGTCTGATTACGATTGCTATTATCTATTCTTATCTTCAGAATAGTCGAAGAACTCTTTATGTACCAGTAATAAATATACTTTTAAAATTATGACAAGAAGAGAAAACCTTATGCTCAATTGCCTTTTGTATTAAGAGTTTACGTAGTAGTTTTATGTTCTGAGATATTTTGCTGCACAGTATTATCAGAATAACTCATAGATGTTTTCCACTAAATATGTTTCCTTGGGCTTTGTTTCTTATATATATATTTTAAAAACTCGTTATACATATTTAATTTAAGTGAAACAAGTCAAATAAGTATTTGGCCAAATACACTCTATTTTTATTAATATATTTTAAAAGTATATTAAACCAGGGACTTTTCACAATTTAAAACAAATTCAGTTTTAGTAATATGCTTCATGGTTTGTGGAAATCTGATACAACATAACAAAAATGTTGTCTTTTAAGTAAACTTCGATTGTGTTTCTCAGTGATAGAGAACCAGAGACTAGAATTTTTAAGGACTGACTTTTTGCACCTTTGGGCCAGGTAGTATCTGTTAAGTCTCAGTCATTTTTAAGTTGGGAGTATGAGGTCTTGAAAGTGGGAATTATAAACCACAGAAGTTTGGGTAAAAAGTAAGAAAAGGAATGTAAGAATGGAGAAGCTGTTGAGATGTGCCATAAGTAGTAGTTACTATCATTAAGTTATTTGAGAATTTAGGTTATTTAAGAATGCCATTCTCTTCATTTAATTTAAGTATTGAAATAAGTCAGTTGTTCTTCATATATGACTTGATTACAACATTTCGGGGAAATGTCCAATTTTTTTTTTCATTGCCTAACATTATATAAAAACAATTAGATTAAGAAAGTTTCCAGCTAGTGACTGGACCTCAATTTAATTTTTTAAACTTTTTTGGAGGTCTATAATGGAAATTTACAGGGACTATTTGTTGGGGTTACATTTGTCAATTTAGATTTTCCTTAAAGTGATACAGTTTTTAGTTTGAGTTTTAAAAGATCCAATATTTGCAACAGGAGAGCAGTAGTAGTTAAATACTTCATAATATATGCTGTATATTTGTGTTTGGCTATTTATATTAATCAAAGTGTCATCTAGATATTCCTTATTTTTATGCTTATGACAGGCTACTTGTAAAAAAGGAGTCAGCCAAGATTCTACCTTGCTTTATTTCCATCATTTTCACTTTATTTCTAATTATGGCCCATTTCACGTTTATATTAGTGCAGTTAATGTTTTGTTCATTACAGTGTCATGACAATAAGAAAATGACGATTCAAGGTGAGCTGTGTATATATTTGGCAGCATCCTTGCTTAGTGCTGATGGCTTGAGGGAGTAAACAAGTAGCGCTCCAGAGAGGAAGAGGGGATTAAGCCAATAAGCAACAGAGCAAGCGGATGAGACTTCCCTAAGGCCATAGGTCACTTTCACATTTAATAATACATATTTTCCAGTTATATCTAATAAGACTTGAACGACTATGTTTTGTCTCCTTTGTTTTTTAAGTTGTTGAAATAATTATGATTTGTATGTTCATAAAATTAGAGTGTTGATGTCAGTAGTCTAACTCTAGAATAAGTTACAGTAGAGTTGTAGAAGTAAAAATAACTTCCTAGTAATAACTACATTTATTATTCATTCAATTGGCTACCCTCTACTTTGAAATGGGAAATGGGAGTTTAAGGTAATTCTTTACTAATTTACTTAAAAAATAGATGTAAGATGGTATTACTCAATACAAAAGAAACATCCTAGCTATTTATATGTGGATAACTGGTTTTTGATACTTCCTGAATCTAATCTTTTACTAGAGTACATCAGCAGGTACTGTGGTGTGGGGAGCCGATATAGGGTTAAGCCTTGGACTGACCTGTTGGCAAAGTCACAAACAGGTCTTCTTCCGAGTCTTAAACAACCTCTCAATCCGAGAGGTGGCCGCTGATTTACATGCGCTGTAATTTAAAAAATAAAAATGGGGGAATTTGCCGGAAGCCGGACCACCCTTGCTGCTTGACACAGGCGCTGCAGGGAAGAAACATCTGCACAGGTTACGTTTCAAGGGACCTGGCATATATGGCATATGGTTTGCTCTCCCTCTTAGCACTATGTGTTTTAAACAGGACCACCTCCCCAAGAAAGGTTGTTTCCCCAGGTTAGGGATTAACAGAACTAAGGAAGAGAATAAATCAGTAAATCCCCCTAGTGTTACAGAAATACCATGTACTACTTATGAAGAACTTGGACTAAGACTGTTGGCAATAAATTTGGGACTTGTTGGGCTCACATCCCCAGGGGGTCTGCCCCCCAGGGAAAGCACAAAAGCCTATACCCCTGGAGACCCACTGACACAGGGCAGTCCCACGGAAGGCAAGCAGCGAGGCTGGGAGGACATAACCTTTATTGGGTAGGATAATCTCCTTCAGTCACTTCCTTGTAGCTTATCAATAGAGCAGAAGAATAGTGACCTTGGAATAGCCCTTATAATGGAACACAGAGATTAACCTAGACAAGATTAAAATCAACAGAACTAGATAGAGACAGAATTTTTGGCAAAGGTCAGATAAGAAACTATGGAAATGAAACAAGGAACTGTAGAACGTTACCCAAAACATACCATGATGTGATTATAGAGGCATGCTTATAGGATCAAATGGTATAAATACAGATGTAACAGGACAATAAAGAGAGAACCCAACTATGCTGATCAACTGAACGCTGCCTCCATGTCATTCCTTCTTCGCCGACTCCGTCCACACCTTTGGGAACCCCTGGACCTGCTGGGGATGGACCCCAACACTGTGGTGTTAACTTTTCCTTTCATTAGCATAGTTTTAAAGATTATTCACATTTTTTTCATGTGTGGGTCAGTTAAGTGAGGTGATGATGACTTTATTAGAAGGATCTGAATCTTTTTGAGGGTATTTTGTCCTTCACTTCGGCTGTTCCTCATCATTAGCTTTTCCTGATTAGAGTTTATTAATCATACCAAATTGTCAACATGTTCATTTAATACAGAGGATTAAAATTATTTTTTTTTAATCCTCAATTAGGATCTTATAAATGTCTCAGAAATATAGCTTGGGCACTTATTTCCTTTATACTAGCCACCTAATAGTCTATTCTAAGAAGAATAGTGAATAAGTACAGCGATTTGATTTAACACAATGCTGGCACATGGTAGAAGCATGTTCTCTAAGTGGTGGCTATTATTTTTCCATTTCTTTCTTTTCTGTTTTTAAGAATCTGTTGCTTTATGAGTGAGAACAGGGATGCCAGAATTAGCACTTTGAGAATTTTAGGAATTTCATGTGGAATTACAAGGCATACATTAGCATAGCAGTGTAAAAACATAAAACAAATAGCATAGTATGTTGTAATTTTATGAAATTTCCCATAATTCCTAGGACTTGATTAATATTACATAGTAAGCCCAGGTTATTTTATGGTAAAATAACTGAACTTGGTACAAATTAATATTTTATTGTACTATTCTATGGCAGTCAAAAAATTTCTTCCAAAACCTTTTCTCTGTTGGTACACTTATTGACAGTACATTGAATATGTAGCTCATTGTTTTTCATCCTCTTGGTTTTGATTAGTTTGAAAGTCCAACCATTTAAAATGTTAAATAGACTAGAATAGAAAATATCCAGTACATCATGTGTAGGAAGAGTAAGTATTGCTATGCACAAACTCTTGTGTTTTCTTGTATTTCTTGCTGTAGATTGGGATAAAAGAGTTTGAAACTCGTTAGTGTAGATGAAGCTGAAATATGTTGACTGTTTAACAGCGAAGAGATGATAGACATGGGTCCTTTTCTGAAAAAGCACAGTCTGATGAATGAATGAAGAGAAGAAGGGTAGGGAGGGACAAGATCCCTGGAACGAGAGGGAGTATGGAAGAGAGGAAGAGGAAGAACATGAGCATGAACATACTGTTTTCTTGGCTTGCTGCTTTGGTCTGACCTGGGAATGGTTGGGTATTTTTAATTTAGAAGAACTTAATGGAGTGAGAAATTAACTTCACTCCTTTGTATTTGATGGTTCATTTCCTATTCCTTTGTCATTTCCCTTTCCTGCCTTTGGGCTCTTGGATGTTGACTTCCATTGATTGTCAGAGTTTTGTAAGCTTGAACACGAGGAATGACCATAGGTCTCCATCGGTCTATACAGGTTCATCATTTTTTGGTTGTATCTTCTAGTTACTCCACGTGAACGCTAGAGTAGATAATAGGTGGGAACTACTTGCTAATTCCAGAGGTTTTCTCATCTCTTCTTATTAATGAAACTGCCAGTGAGAGTGACTTCGAGTTTGGTCGCTAAGACCAAGAATTGCTCAGCTGCTTTTACTGTCTCTTAATGAGTCGAGAAGTTCTTTCCCTAATGGTTTTTGTTTTGGAATGACCCCACTATTAGGATAGGTCATCCCGGACATACGAATGGCTGTCTTTGTTGTCACTGTTTTCCAGATCCAGGGGATTTCCTTTTCTTCCCTCCGATGCCGATTTGAGCTCAGGCTTGCTCTTCCCAGCTCGGTGCTCCACACACTCTGCTGTGTCCACTTCTTTTTCCAGTTAATAGGTGGGGAGTGGCTAGTCCTCTGTTGTCTAACGCCCCTGCCCCATTCTGGTGCTGCTTTACCTGCTGCTATAAAGGAGCACCACTTTGGCTTTCAGGGTAACAGGAGGCAGAAAGACCTGGCTCCCCCACTTCCCAGTCTCGATATTTGCCCCTTTAATTCTCCCTTCTATGAACTGTTTGCTTCTATTTTGGAATCGGGGCTTTTTCACTCTAGACCCCTCCTTAGTTTCAAAATGTGTTCTGGAAATCCATGAGAGATTAAGTGCTTTAGGGAGGTGGGTGGGGAGGAGAAGGTTTACATAGTTAAATAAATTTGGGAAACTTTTTTAAAAAAAAGTAAACATTAAAAATACTGCAGGTTATCTTAGAATTATAATTTCATATGATTATGGAATCATTTTCCCCCCCAGAGTATCTGGAAGGTGGATGGCAAGTGTTCCGTGGAACACCCTTTGAGAAATGTTCTTTCAGTATGAGGTCATGGTATTCTTTGTATCAGGGTTCTAAGAGAAAATCTTGAGGGCAACAGGGATACTGCGTCGTTTGTAGAGAGAATCCAAATCTCAATAAGTTATATTTTACTTAGTGGTTGTAAACTTTTACTTTTATTTTTTTAAAATATATTTTTATTGCTTTCAGAGAGGAAGGGAGAGGGAGAGAGATAGAATCATTGATCAGCTGACTCCTGCACACCCCCTACAGGGGATCAAGCCTGCAACCCAGGCATGTGCCTGACCGGGAATTGAACTGTGACCTCCTGCTTCATAGGTCGATGCTCAACCACTGAGCTACACTGGTTGGGCAGTTGTAGACTTTTAATTGTCTTATGTGTGATAGTCATGTGAATTGAAAAGCAATCATGGTAGCACAAGAGTGATGCTGGTGAAAATTACATTTAGGAAAAGCATCCTGTAGAGTAGAGTGAAATTAGATATAATAATGAACTAGTGCTGTTAACCTATGAAATCCTTGGAATTACTGAGAAGTTTCTGTTTATGACCTTCTCTTGCTCTAATTAAACTTGCTTTTCAAGTACAGGCATTCACAATAAGTAAGGAAATTCTCACAGCTTTATTATTTAATATTTATTTAATAATTATTGTGTAATTGTAACATGTTGCAAAACTGTTATTTATCTGAAATAATTGTATTCACTACTTTGTGATATTTGAGAGAGATCATGGACTTATGCAACTTTAGAATTCATTATAGTGTTCAGTATTATTTTGTCTAAGAGGTTACAACTTTTAGCTAATCTGTTGTTTTCAGATGTTTGGACTAATGTGGAACTCTGCTATTATTGTAACATTGTATCTGTGAAGCTATGGGTTTCAAGTGGCAGCAGTTATTATTTGTTGTATACAGGAACCAGAAGATACAATCCTTTCATTAAAGAGAAAAACCATATATAATTGGTGCTACTCAGCACTATGTGAACAGGTAGGACTCTATGACACTATAAACTTCTAGGTATTAGGGTGGCAGATAATAATAATAGAGGTGATTCAGCTTGATTGCTTAAAGACAAGTAACTTATAGCAGGATAAATTAGTCTTCTTTTCTCTCCTGATATACATTTATTTTTCTCATTAATTCTTCCCCATTACCACCATTTCTCTTACCCCCAGTCTAGCTGTGCTAAAAGTACTGCTGCTTATGTGGATGAAAGCAATCTTTTAAAAATACACGTGGCCCTCCCTAGCTGGTTTGGCTCAGTGGATAGAGCGTCAGCCTGAGGACTGAAAGGGGCCCAGGTCGATTCCAGTCATGGGCACATGCCCGGGTTGTGGGCTCAATCCTCAGTAGGAGGCGTGCAAGAAACAGTCAATCAGTGATTCTCTTTCATCACTGATGTTTCTATCTCTCTCTCCCCCTCTCCCTTCCTCTCTGAAATCAATAAAAATATATTAAAAAACAAACATGTGGCCCAGCTGACTTACCTCAGGGGTTGAGCGTCATCCTATGAACCAGGAGGTCACGGTTCGATTCCCGGTCAAGGGCACATGCCCTGGTTGCAGGCTCGATGGCCAGTGGGGCTCAGGCAGGAGGCAGCTGATCAATGATTCTCTCTCAGCATTGATATTTCTATCTCTCCCTCTCCCTCTCCCTTCCTCTCTGAAATAAATTAAAAAAAAAATACCTGTGAAGTAGTTCAGTCTATGTAATCATTTAACTTTTAGTTTTCTTTCCAATTGCTTACGCAACACTGTAGGCTTATCAATGAAAATAACACACACCCTTCTATTCAGTTTGCTCTATTCATAGTGATAAAACGTAATTAAATTTACAGAGTTTCCATAAGTAGAATACCTCAACTTGAAATATTCCTGCTCTAAACCAATGATACTGATAAAGAACAGAGTCTTTGGATTCAGACTGATTTTGGTTACTAACTGGGTATTTAAGCAAGTTATTTAACCTTTCTCTTATCATTTGTAAAAAGTGGGCATAATAGTAGTAGCTTATTTTGCCAAAAGGTTGAAAGTTGGTTTAGTATTTTTTTTTTCCTGGTGACTTGTTGTTGTATTTTGTCAGCCTTTCCCTCTCTTTCTGGTTTTTAAGTTTCTGTCTAGTCTTTGATAAAGGAAAAATTAAAACGCTATTTTTTTGGTAAAGTTTAATTGTAATGTACTAATTCAAAGATATAAATAACTGCATTTACCATTAACAAACATATTCACAGGTTACTGATAATACTTCATTGGCATTGGAGATGCCTCTACCTGTGTGACTATGCAAACAGTATCTCATTCCTTCTTCTAGGATAAGATATTTGCATTGGAACATTTTGTTGTTCTTAACTGAACTATTTTTCAGTAAATACTAAGCCAATGCCCATTCTTTCTACCACCAACAGCAAATATTATGAAGTGGCTAGTTGTGTCTTATTTTTGGATTTAAGTAACTCCAATATGCAATTTAGTGGTAGCCTTCTGGACCTCAACTCAGAATAAACTTAAATTAATAATGAAAAATTAGTGATGTGTCTAACTTTGGACTTTATGGACTAAAGATTACGCAGCATTCGTAAATGCATGTTGTGTGGCTTGACAGTAAGTATGAAGGAGATAATTATTGTATACCGGTGTTTCCCAAACGATATTTCAAGAGATAAAAATGAATATTCTGAAAATTAAGAGTTCAGGGGATAGGTAAGATCGGGAAATAGGGTTCATTGCATCCCTCTGGATATTACAAAGCACGTTACCATGGTAAACGTTTTTAAAGTTCTGCAGTATAGAAGCTCTTTAACTTTGTTTTACCTATAATTTGCCTAAGTCATTTGACTTTGGAACCCTTTTAAAGAGGAACGGCTGGTTTGCAAAGATGCTCCTGCTAACCTAGTGATCCCCCCCCCCCTTCGGTAGGGCTTGATCATTTTTTAATCCAGTTACCTCTCTTACAGAATTAGTACAGAATTTGAGAGAGAGACTATCATGGCTGTGAAATAGAACACAGCTAATTAGATTTTATGAGGGTTTTGTAAAAGCAGTGTAGTTGTCCTGCTACAACAAGAATCTATTAAGTATCTGGTTTACTGGGAGTGTAGTGTCCCAACTTGACTCAGATATTATTAAAAGCCATCAAGCATTTACTTAGATTCCTGTCCTAAGATTTAAAAAATACTTGCTTGAGGGAAATCACACTAAGAAAAATCCAAGCTGTGCCATCTGTGTTAGCCCTCAGAGAAACAAAACTTCCTCAGGCAATTCCAACACTTAACCAGCACTCCTTGGTTTACATAATAAATACAGCATCTAGAAATAAAAGTATCAGGACCAGTAAGCACATCTCTGAATGGTGAAACCCTTTATATACAAACTTGAAGACATGTACGGTATTGTATGTAAATGAAAAACTAAATATAAACCATATTTTAAAAAAAAATAAAATAAAAAATACTTGCTTGAAAAGAGATTAAGAAAAGCCCACAATGGCTGAAGCCCCATTTTGAGATTGTATTGCCAGCTATGGCCTTGCCCGGACCAAAAATCATAAATAAGAAACATTTTAAATCAGACTAAAAGTTCAGGCATGTGATAAAGCTAAACTATAGATGTGATTATCATAAAGCTCTTCCCTATTCCATACTTATAAAGATTCTCTCGCTTTTATGGTTAAAAATACAGTAATATTTGCAAGTGTGGTGCGATTTCTGTTTCTGCCTTTTTGCTGCATACCTTTGTGATGTGTCATCCCATTTCGGACTGATGCATGCTAAGCTGACAGTTCTTTCCAGGAGTCCATTGCTCTGTTACATTGCTTGAGGTTGTGATGAAGTGGTCATATTTGTTTTTTTGCTTGTCTTCCTGTGGTAATCCCAGTTAAGTACAGCAGCTCTTGGGCTATCCTGATTTTATTCACCCTCTCTGTGCATCTGGCTCAATTGTTTGTCTGTATTAAACGTATCTAAATGGATTACACTCCTGGTCTTATTGGCCTTATTCATCATGCTTCCCCCCCCCCCCCCCCCCCCCCCCATGCTAAGTAATCTGCAACCTCATTATTACATGTGCCCCTCAACTGAAAATATTGTGAATCCTACACATCCAGACCCTTG
This sequence comes from Myotis brandtii, assembly GCF_000412655.1. Classification (NCBI taxonomy): domain Eukaryota; kingdom Metazoa; phylum Chordata; class Mammalia; order Chiroptera; family Vespertilionidae; genus Myotis; species Myotis brandtii. Next base: position 1,927,947 of record NW_005370397.1, read on the forward strand.
TTTAGTAGAAGGGCTTTTAAAAAATACAACATGAGCTGGTGTGGCTCAGTGGTTGAGTGTTGACCCATGCATCAAGAGGTGACGGTTCGATTCCTGGTCAGGGCACATGCCCAGGTTTCAGGCTCAGTCCCCAGTGGCGGCTGAATGATGTTTCTCATCAGTGTTTCAATCTCTCTCTCGCTATCCCCCCTCCCTTCTACTCTCTAAAAATCATTAGGGGGGAAAATCCTCTCGTGAGGATCAACAACAAAAACACACAACATGATCCTTGATTATTTCAGCATCCTGCTTGATATCCTACAATGACTACTGATAGCTTTCAGAATGACATTTGAACTCCATAGCATGGCATACAGAATTTTTAATGATATGGTCCTTGTCTATTTCCCTAATCTTTTTATTTACTGTTAAGAAATAATTTTTAGAAACTTTGAAACAATCTAAAACTTACAGAAAAATTACAGGTACAGTACAATGTTTTCCCCTCTGAACCATTGAACAGTGAAGTGCCAGCTTGATGCCTTATATCAGGGGTCCTCAAACTACGGCCCGCGGGCCACATGCGGCCCGCCAAAAACATTTATCCGGCCCGCTGGGTGTTTTTGCCGCCGCTGCCTGTCCTGCTTAGCAGCCGACTCGTCCCGGTCCCGCAGTGCACCTGTGTGGAATGTCTGAGGGACAGTGAACTGGCCCCCTGTTTAAAAAGTTTGAGGACCTCTGCCCTATATGTTTGTGTGTATTTTCTATATTCTTTTAATAACCACGTGCAACTATTAAAATCAAGAAATTAATACTGATGTATTGCTATCTTCTAATCTTTAGAACTCATTCAAGTTTGTCAGTTGTCCTGATAATATCTTTATAGCAAAAGGATTCAAAAAGATTCAGTTCAGAGTCACATGTTGCATTTGGATATCATGCCCTATAGCAGTGATGGCGAACCTATGACACGCGTGTCAGAAGTGACACGCAAACTCATTTTTTTGGTTGATTTTTCTTTGTTAAATGGCATTTAAATATAGAAAATAAATATCAAAAATATAAGTCTTTGTTTTACTATGGTTGCAGATATCAAAAAATTTCTATATGTGACACGGCACCAGAGTTAAGTTAGGGTTTTTCAAAATGCTGACACGCCGAGCTCAAAAGATTCGCCATCACTGCCCTATAGTGTCATTCATTCTGGACTAGGTGTTCAGATTTTTCTCAACTTTCATGACTTTGACACCTTTTTATTTATTGATTGATTTTTTTATTGACTTTAGGGAGAGAGAGAGAAACATCAACAATGGGAGAGAATCATTGATCAGCTAGCTGCCTTCTGCACTCCCCACACTGGAGCCAGTAACCGGGCATGTGCCCTGTCTGGGGATTGAACCATGACCTCCAGGTTCATAGGTCAATGTTCAACCACTGAGCTATGCCAGTCAGGGCCCAAATAATTTTTTTTTTTTTAAATGTTTTTATTGATTTCAGAGAGAGGAAGGGAGAGGGAGAGAGAGACAGAAACATCAATGATGAGAGAGAATCATCAATGGGCTCCCTCATGCATACCCATTACTAGGGATTGAGCCTGAAACCCGGGCATATGCCCTGACCAGGAATTGAATGGTGACCTCCTGGTTCAAGTGTGGATGCTCAACCACTGAACCACACTGGCTGGGCCCAAATAAAGTTTATAAAAAGTCAGAATTTTGATTTTAAAATTCAGTGGAAAGTAATAAGATTCTGGCCAAATTATCTTACATTAACCTATTGAATTTTAGTATTCTAAGTAATAGACAAAGAGGATTTTAATTCGAAGAACTGTATTGATGACGTTTATTAATAAAAATATTTTCAAAAATACTTGTTTTATTTCCATTCTATCTGAAAATAATTAGAACAGGATCTTTTTCATAATAATTATGACATCTATTATCTCTCTTAGAATAAAAGTATGGCAATGCTTGGGTCTCTAGATATATACAGGGTAGGGCAAAAGTAAGTTTACAGTTGTGAGTACATGAAACAGAGTTTATTCTTGTGTTATTTATTAGTTATTGTATTATTTTCCATATGAACAACTTTAACCGACTTTTGCCCCACACTGAATTTAGTGAAATGCAGTTTTTATCTGAAATGTAAAAAATTATCTTAGAATTTATAGTTCTTCTTTCCAACAATGATACTTTAAAAGTTATTATAATAGGTTTGTTATAGATCTCAGGCCTTTTTGTTAAGTTTTAACTGAGTTTTTCTTTAAAATGAACTTGAAAGGAATTTTGTGACCATTTGTATTTTAAGTATTTCTTGAATTTATGATTCTGTGGCAGAAACAGGTCAAATTTTTGATGGTATAAGTTCTGGCTTCCATGGTTGGGGGAAGAAAACAATACATGATAGTGAGTAATAAGAAAAGGTTGTTGATTAATAATAAAAATGGAGGGTCGATAGCAGACTTTTGGCTCTAATTGAAAATCTAATGCAAATTGGTTTAAATAATGAGAGTTTTACTAGCTAACCTATCAAGAGCAAAGGTAGGGTAAACTTACAGGTTGATGGCTCAACAATGTTGTCAAACATCTGGATTCTTTCAGTCTCACTGCTGCTGTAGCCGAGGCTTTTCTTAACACCACCCACCCCCAACCCCTCCCAAGGTTATAGGATGGCACAGAAAGAGCAGGATTCCTTTTCCAGGTGGGGGAGAGAAAGTGGCTTCCTACCGTCCTCTAAAGACAGCGATTCTCAACCTGCGGGTCGCGACCCCTTTGGCCGTCGAACGACCCTTTCACAGGGGTCACCTAAGACCATCCTGCATGTCAGATATTTACATTACGATTCATAACAGTAGTAACATTACAGTTATGAAGTAGCAACAAAAATAATTTTATGGTTGGGTCACAACATGAGGAACTGTATTTAAAGGGCCAGAAGGTTGAGAACTACTGTCTTAAGAGGAGTAAGGAAAGGAAGTTCTCAGAACTTCTCTTCTCCAGTCTTAACGTCCACAGTTAGGTCTCATGTCTGTTCCTGAACCAGTCATTGCATTGGTACATGAGCTGTGTAAGGAAAGAGTAGATAACTTAATGTTAGGATTTTAACAAGAGGGAATGATTCTGGGTAAACTACAAATGGTCTCCACTACAGTTGGCATTGAGTTTTACAATTTATTTATAGCCTTTTCTTTAGAAATTATTAGTGCTATAGTAAAGTGTTCTGGTGTTCTTTTCTTTTTCCTAACACCTTTAAGTAATACCTTCTCATGTGGTTTTTTTTAAAAAATATATTTTTACTAGAGGCCCGGTGCATGAGCGGGCCTAGGCCAGCAGGCGGACATCCCTTGAGGGGTTCTTAGCTCTGCCGCGAAGATGGGAGAGGCTCCCGCCACCACTGCTACACTCGCCAGCTGTGAGCCTGGCTTCTGGCTGAGCAGCGCTCCCCCTGTGGGAGTGCACTGACCACCAGGGGGCAGCTCCTGTGTTGAGCGTCTGCCCCCCGTGGTCAGTACAGGTCATAGCGACTGGTCATTCTGCCGTTCTGTCGATTTGCATATTAGGGTTTTATTATATAGGATTGACTTCAGAGAGGAAGGGAGAGGGAGAGAGAGATAGAAACATCAATGATGAGAGAGAATCATTGATCAGCTGCATCCTGCAAGCCCCCTACTGGGGATTGAGCCTGCAACCTGGGCATGTGCCCTTGACCAGAATCGAATCTGGGACCCTTCAGTCTGCAGGCCGTTGCTTTAGCCACTGAGCCAAACCGGCTAGGGCTCATGTAGTTTTGATTTAAGGATTCTGAGCCAGCGTTATTCTGTGGAAGAGAGAAAAGGATGCATTATAAATGTCACTAATTAAATTTTAATTTTAAAATTGCACATGGTCATTAAAATAATGCTTTTCTCATCCATGCCATATTTTCTGGTTTATCCCTCTCTGAATGCCTATAAAACTTGTTTATGGTGTTCATTTGACAACCAATTGACTTATTTTGGATTATTAATTGTCTTTTTATATGTCATATCAAGGATCACTTCTCATTCTATATCTAATGCAAATTCCAGTATAACTTTATTGTTAGTGATATCTGCAGAGATGTGGTTAGGAGAAGGTCTGTTTAAAGTCAATTTAATAAATATTTAGTGTGCACAATAAATATGTGTATAATGGAGGTGCAGGAATTATTATGTGTACAGTGGAGTGTTGGAACAATAAAGACTAACAACATGTGGTTCCTGCCCTCAAGAAATTAAGTAGACTATAAGTGTATGAAAAGAGGCCCAGGAGAGAGATTACTATTGACAAGGAGAGTGGGAAATGGACAAGAATTAATCATGGAGACATTTGAGCTGATCCTGAGATGAGAATTTTTTGTGCATTTTAGATGGAAGGCAGAGTGTGGAGGCAGCAAAGCTCAAAGGCAACAGGGGGAGGGAATAGTGGGAAACATGGTTGGAATAGTGAGTTGGAGCATTTCAGTTGGCTTATTACAAAATTTGAATTTGATTCTTTAGGCATTGGGAGCCACTGAATATCTGTTTGTTTTTAAAGCAAGACTTGGAAACTGCTTTCTATCAAAGTATAAGTACTCTTAAGATGTGTAGTCTTTTGTTATGATAGAATGTTTGGTTAGTATATTCATTAATTCATTTTAACCAATATTTATTTCATACTTTCTCTGTTGTAGGTACCAGTTTCTGGAGATACAACAGTGAATAAGACAGGCAGGGTGTCTGCTATCATGGAGCTTACCTCATAATTTGGGAGAGTCAGAAAATAAACATGTAAATAAATAGGATTATTTCAGATATTGGTAACAGTTGTAAGGAAAATAAGCATATGACAGTGTTTTGGGTGGTAATTTAGATTGGTTGGTCACAGGATGAAGTCCATGTTTTTGGCCCGAGGAATCAGATGAATAACAGCAGCTCCTATTTATTATTTACTGTATGTCAGGCACTATTGAAGCAGTTTTCATGGATTGTCTCACATAATCATCATCTAAAGAAGGGAGCATTATCCCCATTTCACAGATGAGGAAACTGAGACACAGGTCTGTAGTCTCATCTATGTCTATGCAAATATAAAAGGCTAATAGCAAAGTGTCCCCTCTGGAGTTCGGAGAACGGGAGTTCGATTGCTCGCTATGACGTGCACTGACCACCAGGGGGCGGGGTGGAACATGGTGGGCGACCAGCGGCAGTGGAGGGGCGCTGAGGGAGCCAGGGAAGGAGTAGGTGAGGAGGGGGCGGAATTTGATTTTAGAACACACACTCTTAGTTGCAATTACTCATATGTACTGAGATAGCATATATGGTTCGGAGAACGGGAGTTCGATTGCTCGCTATGATGTGCACTGACCACCAGGGGGCGGGGTGGAACATGGTGGGCGACCAGCGGCAGTGGCGGGGCGCTGAGGGAGCCAGGGAAGGAGTAGGTGAGGAGGGGGCGGAATTTGATTTTAGAACACACACTCTTAGTTGCAATTACTCATATGTACTGAGATAGCATATATGATGGGGAGGGCTATGGATGGGGTGAGAAGAATTCTGTTTTGGCCATGTTGAGTTTGGGACAATAACCAGTTGAACATATATTAGTTATTGGGAAGGGTAGGACTGGAGATATAAATTTTAGATTCATCAGCTTAGAGGTAAAGCCATGGGACTAGAGATTTCTTAAAGAAAATATGTCAGTAGGAAAGAGAAAGGGGCCAAGAACTGACTCTTGAGGCATGCAAAATTTAGAGCTTGAACAGTGGAGGAGGAGCCAGAAATGGAGAGTGGCCAGTGATGTAGAAGAAAATGAGAAGAAGATTGTCAGGGAGCAAAATATGTTTCAGAGGAAAGGAATGTCACATGTTGTGAATGTGGCTAACATGCAGGCAAGCGTCCAAGTGGAGTCCCATGAGGAGCGAGAGGAAGTAAAGTGGGAGTCACATAGGTGGCTCTTTAAGGGGTTTCAGTGATGAGGGGCCAAGCAATTGGGTGGTAGTTAGAGGGGAACATGGGGTTTCTAAGCAGGAGGGAAAATGATGGCTGATACAATGATTCCTCAGCAGGGAGAAATGTAGGGAATGCAAATGCAGGGATTGGGCTTCCATTGGAGCAGGCACTTGCTTTTTTGGTTTTGTTTGTTTTATAGGCAGAGGACAAGGTTTAGATACAGGTGAGTTGGTAGGTTTTGTGGTGGGAAGATAAAGCAGTTCACTTCTAATTGCTTCTATGATCTCAGTAATGTTTAAGACAAAGTAATCAGCTGAGAGTATTGGGAGGTATTGAGATTATTGGAAATTTAATGAGAGGAGATAGTGTGTCAGGATGCCCAAGACCACCCCCAGTTTAGGTGCTTCACTAGGAGGCTGAGTGGCTTTTACCCAGAACCAGTGAGTTCACACCCCCCCACCCCTGCCTTTTTTGTGTGTGAGGATGTGTCTAGCCCAGGGTTATTTGGGCAGGGTGAGAGCCAAGTTTAGGTCTCCTGAGTCTCTGGACTGTGCTCTGTCCCATTCCTCTTATCTGCCCCGGCTTTGTTTTCAAACTCTCAGATGCGGAGTTGGAACACTGGGTAGCAAAAGCTCTGACTCTGGGCAGAAGGTGGTGGGTGCTCAAGACAGTTGCTACCTGGCGCTCAGGGCAGGGCCTCGAGTCTCACTCGCCCTGGCTCCGTACAGGCACCGGGCATCTGCCACAGGAGGCTCACCAGCTGGAGGTGGACACCCTGTGAGCTCTGGGCTGCTTCTGGGGTCCTGGGCTGGCTGGCTTTGGGGTCCAGGACAGGAGCCCTTGTCTAGAATCACAAGGGCTGGAACGAGGCTGGTGGCCCTTGGCTGGTTGACTGCCTCTGTCCCAAGGGTGGGGAACGACTTGACCTGGTGGTACCCTTAAGAGCTGTGCTCTGAGATGTCCCCGGAGTCCCCCAGGCATGTCTGGGATGGGAAGTATGGACAGAAAGGAGGCTGAGGTGCTGGGGCTCTGGCCCTACTGACCTGACCTCCACCGGGTTCTGGGTAAAACCAAAGCAGCCAATTCGGAAAAAGAGTTTTAATGATTAAAAGGATTTCTGAAAAATAAAATTTATTATTATTATTATTTTTTTTTACTGCAGCATTAAAGGGGTTTTGATAGGGCACCACATTGGTTTTCCTAGTTTGGTGCGGCCTGGATTATCCATGCTCAAGGTGCCATTTTGTTTGGGGGGGCAGAGTACTAGAATCTGGGAGGATGTGGTGAGGGGCAGGCAGCAGGCTGGCGCTGGATCAGGACTGGAACAGGCATAGACAGCTACTGACGGAACCTCAGCCACCAGGAGCAGCCAGTCTGTCCCAGGGACTCGGAGGCAGTCTGGCCCTGAGAGGCGTTCTGACCTCTGAATTGCTGTGCTGATAGTCACCGCCAGCAACCTTATCTCAGAGTGAGGAGAAGGGAGGGAGGGCCAAGAAAACGATCCCCAGCCAGGAGTCGTCCGCACATAATGCAGGTGTTCTCTGTTTAAAAACAGCTTCCAGGCCCTGGCTGGTTTGGCTCAGTGGGTAGAGCATCAGCCTGCACACTGAAGGGTCCTGGGTTCGATTCCAGTCAAGGGCACGTGCCCAGTTGTGGGCTTGATCCCCAGTGGGGAGCATGCAGGAGGCAGCCGATGAATGATTCTCATCATTGATGTTTCTCTCTCTCTCTCCCTCTCCCTTCCTCTCTGAAATCAATGACCAAAAAAAGAAAAGAAAAAGTTTCCAGGAGTCCATTTAAAAATTTTTTTTATTGTTTTAGAGAGACAGGGAGAGGGAGAAAGAGAAACATCCATGGCTGCTTCCTGTACGCCCCCTACGGGG
>NW_005370397.1:1935786-1949278 GCF_000412655.1 Myotis brandtii
CTGCAGGCCCTCCACTGGGGATGCAGCCAACAAGCAGGGCATGTGCCCTGACCAGAATCACACCAGCAACCTTTTGGTTCATGGGAGGCCCCCCAACCAACTGAGCCACACCAGCCAGGGCAGGGTGGAGTCCATTTTTAAGGTATCATTCATGTATGCCTGAGAGTCAGTTAACTAGAATCAGATTAAAAATTTTTCCTTAAAATATAAGTTGTCAATTTCACTTTTTCATATGTCTGCTACAGCTCAGGATTATGATAATCTAGTGTAGTAGTCTTCAAATTTAGTAATCTGTACAGTGCATGAAGACTTCCCAAGGGGTGTGAGGGTATATGTCGTTTTATGGGAATCAAATTCCAGATTCTCCACTTCACTAAGTATTCTTTTCTGAAAACCATTTGAGAGCACTCTGAAACCTGCGAACTTTACTCTTCCACTCCCATTTCACAGTTGCCCACCTCCCACTTCATAAAGTGAGGGCATGCTTCTTGCTCAGGTGCATTGCTTTGGGCTGTGAAAATCTCCTGAGTTCAAAACACAAGGGACTATTTGAGAATGCATCTCCCCAGGGGAGGGCAAAACAAAAAGAGCTTCTATAAAAAGTATTGAAGCAGGTGTTACATTTCACTAGCTTACAAACCGGTGGCAAAGCTCTATCATCTATCTTTCTGAAAACTCTGAAGCAAAACAGTTGATACGGGGCTATGTAATAACACATTCATTTGAATTAAAAATTAAAGTCAGACTTTTTCTTTTCTCTTTAAAATAACTATTGTTGAAAGTATTACATATGTCCCCCTCTTTCCCCCATTGACCCCCTCCCCCCCCGCCCCCCCCCCCCCCCCCACCCAAAGTCAGACTTTTTCTAACAAAATAAGTCTTATTTTTGCTTAGTGGCTTGCCAGTGAGGACTGGCTTTGCCATTAGATTATATGGTGGACATTTCCCATAACTTTTTATAAATTCCAGGTTTTGATGGAATTCTATTTAAAGCACATATGCAATATGAAATATGTTGGAAATTACATCATTTACAACCATTAAACCTATACTTAAATATTTGAGTTATAATTTAAGGGAGTATGTTGTTTTTCCAAAACCTTTGTAGAGACAGTATGTGAACAAAAATATTTCATGACCACTGCTAGAGTGTTTGTAGAAAAGGGCTGGGTTTTGGACTCAATCTGAGTGGCTCAGCTTTGAATCTTGTCCCTGGCAATAGTGACTTTGGAAGTTAACTTGGCTCAGTGGTTGCATGTCAACCTAGGAATCAAGAGGTCATGGTCCGATTCCTGGTCAGGACACATGCCTGGATTTCTGGCTCCATCCCCAGTGCGGGGGGTGGGGGCATGCAGGAGGCAGCCTATCGATGCTGTTTCTCTCACATCAGTGTTTCTATCTCTCTATCCCTCACCCTCTCTCTCTGAAAATCAATCTATGTATATAAAAGCCTAAGCGCGACCATCCAACCGTTCGACTGGTAGCTATGACATGCACTGACCTCAGGGGGAAGACACTCAACACAGGAGCTGCCTAGTGACATCAGCTTTGCAGAGTGCCCTCTCGCACTGTGGGACCTCTTGGGGGATGTCGGACTGCCAGTTTCGGCCCGATCCCCGCAGGCCAGGCGGAGGGACCCCACCTGCTGGAGGGACCCCACTCACTCCGCAGAAGCCCTTTGAGCCCCAGCACTGCCCCAGATGCGGCCTGCCAGGGAGGGACCTTGGGATGTTGGCTCCAGGGCATGTCCAGCCCAGCTTGCCCAGTCCTGCCCCGCTGGCCACCTTCTAATTAATTTCCTTTCAATGTGCATGAATCCGTGTACTGGGTCTCTAGTAAAAATATATTAATCTACAGGAAGTTCTTTAAAAAGTTACTTTAAAAACCACTTAACACTTTTTTCTAGTATATCTCTATTCCTAGTTTTCTAAGAGGTTTTAAGTTTTTTGTTGTTTTATTATAAGTATACATTGAATTTTATCATTTATTTACATTTGTTGAGATAAACATATGACTTTGCATCTTTATTCCATTAATCTAGTGATTAACAATGAAATTTGAATATTGAATGCATTTTGCACTCCTGGATTAAATCCACTTTCGTTGTAATGTAACACATATTGCTGAATTTGATTTACTAGTGCTTTGATTATGATCTTTTGCATCGTGTGCACAAGAAAGATTATCTATAGTTTTCTTATATTTTTTGTGGAAGGATTTGGTATCAAGTATATGCTGGCCTCATAAAACAGGTTGGGAAGTATCCTCTCATATAATGCTGGTATCATTTCTACCTTAGAGATTTGACAGTTTAAAGAATTGAATGACAAATCTATATCATCCTGGAGTTTTCTTTCTGGAAAAATTTTAAAGTAGAGATTCACTTTTTATTAAATACAGGATTATTTAAGTTTTCTATTAGTCTTTGTTTCATTTGACAAGTTGAGTTTTTATAGGAATTTGCTCACTTAATTTTAAAATTTATTGGCATAAATTTGTCAAAATAATCCTGTTTAATCTCTTACCATCAGTTATTATATACATTTTTCTAATACTGCTTATTTATGTCTTCTCTTTTCTTGATGTTTTTAGAGATGTGTCAGTCTTGTGAAAGAATCGATTTTTTGTAATGTTGATTTTTTTCTATTTTTATTTTACCATTCTTTTAAAAATGCTTTCTAATTTCCTATTTCTATTTTATTTTTGAACTGCAAGTTGTTTACAGGTGTATTTTAATTTCCAATGTTTCTTTTGCAGTTGTATCTGTGACAACTAGACCATGCTTGTTATTTATATTGTTCAGATTTTTATCTACTTCTCCTATCAATTACTCAGAATGTGTATTAAAGTTACCTATCTTGATGGAGTATTTGCCAATTTTTCTATGTAATGGTATCAGTTTTTGCCAATTACATACTTTGAGGCTTGATTAATTAAGTACTGGTATATACAGTGTAGAATTACTATATTTTCCTGATGAATTGCTCCTTTTATGTAATCACAATCATTATTTCTAGTGAGGATTTTTGCCTTAGAGTTCTCTCCTTTTTCTCTTATTAGCATAAAAAAATGTAGCTTTATTTTGGTTATTTGTCTGGTTTATCTTTGTCCTTTTTTTATTTCCATTCTTTCTAAATTCTTGTGTTGGATTTTTTTTTGGAAAAGCACGTAACTGGATTTTCCCCCTCTCAGTGTGAAATCTGTATTTTAACTAGTGTGCCGGCCATTTACATATATTGTAAATAGTAATTTATTTGGATTTACTTCTGCCATTTTTAAAAAAATATGTATTTCTTTTATTGATTTCAGAGAGGAAGGGAGAGAGAGATAGAAACATGAATGATGAGAGAGAATCATTGATTGGTTGCCTCCTGCACGCCCCCCACTGGGGATCGAGCCCACAATCCGGGCATGTGCCCTTGGCTGGAATCGAACCCAGGACCCTTCAGTCCTCAGGCCGACGCTCTATCCACTGAGCCAAACCAGCTAGGGTCCATTTTTTTTTGGTAAACCTCTTAAAATATTTATTTTTCCATATGTTTTTACCATCTTTTGGGTTAATTCATTGTATTTTTCTGAGTCAATTTCCCCTGTACTTGTTTGGATGACATACACTCTACTCTGTTTCTCTCCCTTTGGAGGCTCTCCGATTGCAACTTCTACATGTAAGTTAGCAAAGTGTAAAGTCTTTTATGCTTCTCCTCAGGATCCTCTTTTGTGGCCCCTCGTCTCTATTTCCTTTAATTGGGAGGGAGAGAATCTGTTTGGGATAGCTTGGATCAGATATCTCCTTCTGGATCATAGCTATTGTAAGGTGTGGGGAGGGGGAGAATTTTGTTTATTTATTTATTATTTTTTTGGGGGGGGGAGGAGAATTTTAGTAGATATTTGGCCATTGGGTTCCTCTCTCTAACTTCTTATATCCTTCCTGCACCATATATTATGGACTTTTATCACTATACTAGAAGCCCATTGCACGAAGATTCGTGCAATAGGCCTTCCTTCCCCTGGCTGCTGGCCCCGGTTTTCCTCTGGCATCCGGGACCCAGGCCTTTGGCTTGGCTTTTCCGCTGCAGCCACAGTGGAGAAGCCAAGAAGCAAAGCTTTAGTCTCCAGTCTTCACTCTGGCCGGAGCCTTCAGTCTTTGTACAGCGCCTGCGTATGCAAATTAACCGCCGTCTTTGTTGGGTTAATTTGCATAGTCGCTCTGATTGGCTGGTGGGCATAGCGGAGCAACACCAATTTGCATGTTTCTCTTTTATTAGTGTAGATATTAATGACTCTTGTCAGCAAAACAGAATTGTTACAAACTCAAGTATATCTGATTCCATAGACTTTCTATAACAGTTATTGTCACAAATTCACATCTGAAATCTCTTCCTTCTCTTCCTCTTCCTTCACCTCCTTATTTCCGTCCCCGCCTCCCTTTTTTGTATAGGTGTATATGAAACCTGTCAGAGCAAGTTCCCCCATCCCAGCTGGTCCTCTCTCCATGGCTATGTGGTTTCAGAAGCTTTTGGTCATTATACTCTTTTCCTTGTTCTCCATTGTGCTTATCTCCTTGAGAACTCCTTGGAAACGGTGAATGTCTTCTCAGTGTTCCACAATTAGAGTGAACTTTGCCCTAAGACAGTGATGGCGAACCTATGACACGTGTGTCAGAGGTGACACGCAAACTCATTTTTTTTGGTTGATTTTTCTTTGTTAAATGGCATTTAAATATATAAAATAAATATCAAAAATATAAGTCTTTGTTTTACTATGGTTGCAAATATCAAAAAATTTCTATATGTGACACGGCACATATAGTCAGAGAGGAAGGGAGAGAGAGATAGAAACATGAATGATGAGAGAGAATCATTGATTGGTTGCCTCCTGCACGCCCCCCACTGGGGATCGAGCCCACAATCCGGGCATGTGGGCAAAGTTCACTCTAATTGTGGAACACTGAGAAGACATTCACCGTTTCTAGCACAGTGGCTGGTACTGAATAGGTACTCAATAAATTAAGTTAGGGTTTTTCAAAATGCTGACACGCCAAGCTCAAAAGGTTCGCCATCACTGCCCTCATTAAGAGTTAAATGAGGTTCAGGACCACGGACAGATGTTTGTGTGCCACCTGTCTGTCTCACACCCAAACATTTTAGCAGGCTAAGACATTCTTCCAGAGCCTCCAGTGTTTATTGCTCTTTTCATTTTAAGTTGAACTCCTCCTCATTTTTCTCAATCATCTTATAGCCAGGTTTTGCCTTTAGGAAGTTTTCATCTCATCTTCTTTTTAAGTACTTATCTTACCAGTACCTTTGAGTTGATAAATAGTTTTGTCTCCTTAAAGAAATTGAGAATTAGATAGGCTAAGAAACTTATACTACATTACACAAGTATTCAATTATAATAAGGTTTGGAACTTAGATTTCTCTGACTGGGAAGACAGAGCTCTTAATTCCTTGATATACTTTATTTAAAACTTCTAAATGTGTATTAAATCAATTTATATTTAACAATTATTTACACATTTGCTCCACTTTCTATTATAGCAGCAGTTCCCAACCTGTGGGTCGCGACCCCTTTGGGGGTCAAACGACCCTTTCACAGGGGTTGCCTAAGACCATCGGAAAACACATATATAATTACATATTGTTTTTGTGATTAATCACTATGCTTTAATAGTGTTCAATTTGTAACAATGAAATTGGGGGTCATCACAACATGAGGAACTGTATTAAAGGGTCACGGCATTAGGAAGGTTGAGAACCAGTGTATTATAGTGCTCTTTTTTTCTTACTACATTGCAAGAACTCTGAATTTCATGGATTGCAACTCTTTGACCGTCATAGTTTACAAATATTTTCCCTGTTTGTAACTTATTTTTATTTTAAACCTTAATACAGTATTTAAAAAATGTAACTTTCAAATTTTGTTAAATCATTCTTTTTCTTTTAGGCTTTTGCTTTTGACATCCTGATAGAAAAGTTTTTCCTCATCCCAAGAACATAAAAATATTGTATTCTATTACACTTATGGTATCCATAGTTTGTTTAGATAATGTACCTATATTTGAACTGATACTTTTTTAAAAAGTATATTTTTATTGATTTTAGAGAGGGAGAGAGAGAGAAACATCAATGATGAGAGAGAATCATTGATTGGCTGCCTCCTGCATGCCCCCTACTGGGGATCGAGCCCACAACCCGGGCATGTGCCCTTGACCAGAATCGAACCTGAGACCCTTCAGTCCTCAGGCTTACGCTCTATCCACTGAGCTAAACCAGCTAGGGCTGAACTGATACTTTTAAAACACATTCTAGTAGCTTGTAAGGCAAGACACTTTATATTTCATTTTAAATATTTTCTTGCCTGTTCTTCTACATTTATTCTTGCAGGTTCCTTTAGAATCACTTTGTTAAATTTTCTTTTCCTCCCCCAAATCTAAATGAGCAGAAGTACTTCCTTTAAAAACACAAACCAATATTATATCTAGACTAAGTGGCTGAACTATTTTTTCACTTTTTTCATATTTTAAACATATGGAATAGTTTATAAATACCATTTTATAATGGTGTTCTCACCAGCTGCTGAGTGGAAATAAATTTATATAGTATCTGTATTTATTTTCTCTTTCTTAGAGATTTATTTTCCATAAATCTATTATGTAAAAATTCCTATGTAGTATTATTTATTAATAGTGGTGACAACACAATATTTGAAAGAAGGTATGTGATGAGATTAAATTGTTGCTGTGGGAAGTCAGCTACCCAGTCTGTTTCCCATTTCTAGCACAGTGGCTGGTACTGAATAGGTACTCAATAAATAATTAAATGTAATGTTAAATAATTAATGAAGACATTATCTTTGTGAATTTATGAGTCTCAACCTTATAGAATTGATCAAATTGGGAATGCTAATATATTCATTAATTTCATTTATGAGAGACAAGTAGATGAACTAGAATGTAAGTTTAGCAATTTGCAATAAAGAATATATCTATTAAGCACTGGAGTCATTTGTGTCAGTCCCAGCAGTGCTATTGGAAGTTTGGAATTGGAGAATGGCATTGGAGTAAGGGTAGCTACTCTAATGGACTTAAAGTTCTGATAGTCCCTTATAGGAATGACATGTCACATGGATTGACATTTTGTTCACTTGTCAGCACCCCGTCTACTGTGCATGAAGACTACTACCTAGGTTTCTCACTCACAGATACTCTCGGTGTCTTCCTTCCGGACACATTCTTTCTTTAGCCATATGATAATTTTACCATCAAATCTTGCTCTGTATTAGAAGTAATTATTTTTTAATCAGTTAACTGCCACACATCCAAAACGGAAACCATCCCCACGATATTATGAATTGCAGTGAGTATTATAAAAATATATTACTCACAATTGGGGTGTTCGTGAATATTTTCAGCTGAAAATTCTCATGAAAAATGATTTTAAGGTTGGTCAGGGCTGCCACTTAGGGAAAACTTTTTTTTTTTTTTAATAGACACTCATGGCGTGTGGGGAAGGTCCACCACTTGCATCTACAGACGCTTATGGCATACAATGAGTTAAAATTCACATGTTGTATATGAACACATTTATTTAAAGCATTCAAATAATACAGATATATAGTTAACATTTTGAGTCTTTATGCTAGATATCATGTTAATTATTTTTTTCTTATCCTATATAATAAAGAGCTAATATGCTAATTAGACCGAACAGCAGAACGACCGTCTGGACAACCTTCCGGACAATGCTGGGGCTGCAAGGGCCGAGCCCCTTGCACGGATTTTGTGCATCAGGCCTCTTGTTTAACTATAAAACAGCCCATTGAGGGACTCAAACAGATACTTGTACACCTTGTTTAAATAAATGAGGCATGTGGTCCGCTGGCTGCAAGTTTGACATGCTTGTTGTACACCAATGTTCGTAGCAGCTTTATTAACAACTAGAAGCCCAGTGCACGAATTCATGCACGGGTGGGGTCCCTCTGCATGGCCTGCAGGATTGAGCCGAAACCAGCAGTCCAACGCCGCCAGCCGCTCCTGCCTGCCGTTCCTGCCCATCCCGGCCCCACTGCACCTGCTGCGGGCTCGCGCCCAGTCAGCCCTGATCGGGAGAGGTTCGCGCCGCTGTAGTGGCACTTGCCAGCTGTGAGCCCTGCGTCTGGCACCCATCCCGAGGGTGGTAGGCAGTGGGACGCCCTTGCCGGCCCAGGATCTGGATCCGTCCTGCTGACGTTCTTGCCAGATGTCAGGAGCCACCTGGTGGCCACTTTTATATTGTTTCTTCTTGCGGAGCATCTAGGGAGGGGAAGTGGCCTCAGTGCCCAAGGCAGACATCCAGGAGGCCTGCTGTGCTGTCGGAATTGAATTGTGCTGGCAGCTCTGGTCCGTCAGTGCCTGGCCCATTCTCTGGAGATTGGACCTGCAGGACTACTGAGGGAGTGAGTGGCTGCCAGACAGGCCAGTCAGCTGAGTGGCACTCCCACTGTGGGAGCGCACTGACCACCAGGGAGCAGCTCCTGCCTTGAGCCTCTGCCCCCTGGTGGTCAGTGTGCGTCATAGCGACCGGTCGACTGGTCATTCGGTCACTTAGGTTTTCATATATATAGTTAGCTAAAAAGTAGAAACAACCCAAGTGTTCATTAATCAGTGAATGGGTAAAAAGAATGATATATATAGTAATTCAGAGAACCTATATTTAATATGTTCTGTGTTTGTGGCTCTGTTACCTTTGCTTATGAAGTTGCCAAAACCATAATACATATAGACTACTTTGAAATTTTTCCACAATAACTCAATTATTAAAAATATAAAAATACCTACTCTGTCAAAAGATACAATTTTAGGTGTTAAGAAGTGAATAAGTCCTAGTTGGTTTGGCTCAGTGGATAGAGCGTCAGCCCTTGGACTGAAGGGTCCCAGGCACATACCTTGGTTGCAGGCTCGATCCCTGGCCCTGGTCTGGGCTCATGCAGGAGGCAACCAATCAATGTGTCTCTCTCACATCGATGTTTCTCACTGTCTTTCCCTCTCCCTTCCACACTCTCTAAAAATCAATGGAAAAATATCGTCTGGTGAGGTTTAACAACAACAAAAAAATGAATAAGACAGTTTTACACTCGTGCTCAAGTATATGTTGTCACCATAAATCTCAGAAACATACCACTTGTAATTTTATTCTTTGTACATTACAAGTTAGTGTATGGTCACAGTATATTTCATAATTTCTTATTACATAACTAATTTAAAAGTGCACAGAATATTTTATTTGAAAATATAAACAGAACCTGATATGACTAACGAAAGTTTTAATGTGATTTTAGTTATTACTCTTGTCAATGCTCCCTCATATTTCTCTCCCCGCTCTCCCTGCCTTAGCAATGGTCCTTGATTCTCATGTTACTGCACTGCAGATTAGCATCAGCATCTATAGTAGGAGGACATGCAGTGGAAAGGGTGAGGGGGAGCAACACTGGAAGGAGGCACACCCACTGGAGAAATTTGAGAGGAAGGGAGGAAGCAGAACCAGGAATGAAGGGAGGTTAACATCTCTGGCTGCAGTACTCCCTCTTCCCTTCCTGGCCTCGCCATGCCTTGGGGCTGGCTGTCTTATTCCCCACATTCTCACATGTGTCTCCTCCATCCACATTCTTTTTCTGTTGGAATCTCTAACGAGGGCCCTTTCTCAAGCCATCAGTGGTTTGCAACCAGCAGTCTATGTTCCTACGGGACCTGGGCAGTCGTCGTGGGACTCGGGGTGGATTGAAGGAGACTCTGTGTTTAGATTTTGGTTTACATTCAGCAAAGAAAAAGGTATACCTTGCAAGGTATTCCTGGCATTTCACATTGGAACTTAGAATTCTTTTATTTTTAGAATCATTCATTCACTTATCCATTCACTGATAGTGTGTAGTGAACCAGGCAGTGTGCTAGGGGCTCGGATGGAAACTTGCTTTCTTTCAAGTTTCAAAGAGATCGTTTTTTAAAACTTAGAATTGTTTTATATTTCATTATGTTACGTTTAGTATCTGTTTTTTGTTTCTTTTCCCCAAAAAGCTTTTGGGAAGAAAGAGTCAGCATGTTATATTGGAAAGGCTTTGGAGCCTGACATTAGAGTTTAAATCCTATTTGTGCCATTGTTGGCAATGTAATCTTCAGCTTATTTTACCTTACTGAACCTGTTTTTTCTTTTTTTTAAATAGGAATAATAATACTTAATGTAGTGAATGTGAGAGTGAGAGAAATTGGGACAGGTTGTCAGAATTTACATAAAATGATGACTTATTTAAAAAATATATATTTTATTGATTTTTACAGAGAGGAAGGGAAAGGGAAAGAGAGTTAGAAACATCGATGAGAGAGAAACATCAATCAGCTGCCTCCTGCACACTCCTACTGGGGATGAGCCCTCAACCAAGGTACATGCCCTTGACTGGAATCGAACCTGGGACCCTTTAGTCCGCAGGCCGATGCTCTATCCACTGAGCAAAACTGGTCAAGGCAAAACAGTGACTTCTTTATTGGTGAGCCAGCTGTGTCATAGTGGGATTGTGACTTATTGCAGAGACTGACTCTTCTGAGTTCAGTTTTTTTGTTTGTTTTCTTGTTTGTTTTTGAGTTCAGTTTTAAATCCTTTTTTTCCACAGCTTTGGTTAGTTTTCCACACTAGTTCACTTTACTCTGGCTAGTGAAGTGAGGCCCCACAATTACACTTGACCTCCAGTCGGAGGGAGGCTTTCAGAGAAACGGACGGAAATGGTGTGGCAGGTACCTCAGAAAATATGTGGCACAGGGAACACACTAAACTGTGCAGCACTGAAGAAAGACAAGGCATTGTTATCGTTAGGTGGTATGTCTAGCACCTTGTGAAACGTCCCCGGATATGGCAGTTGTCAGTAGACCCAACTGGTCCCTTACATGGTTTTGGTTTTTGTCAGGGGCAGTAGTGTAGTGATCATTAAGTCTTTTCCAGTTATTGTAACGAGTATAAAGTTTTTCTGCAGTTTGTCTCATACATCCAAAACTATTTCAGTCACACCAAGTGACTGACATGATGGGCTTTTGGTGGATAGAATTCATGACTTTTTTCTTATGTTTCTTTGTATAAAGCATTTTTGTTAAATATTGCCAATGAACTTCTGGCGGTAACATATAATCAGCTTTTCTCTATCCTCCCCTTCTGAGATTCTAATTACCCTTTGATGTTGTCTCATAGGTGCCTGAGGCTGTCTATTCTTAAGGTCTTTTTACTTTAGATTGTTCATTTCTATGGATATATTTTCAGGTTCATGGGCTCTTTCCTCATTATTTTCATTTTATTTTGAAGCACATCCAATTCTAGAATTTCCATTTGGTTCTTTTTTTAAAAAGACAGACGATTGATTGATTCTTTTCCTCTGAGCATATCCTATATAATAAAAGCCTAATATGCTAAGTTCAACCAGTCACTATGATGTGCACTGACCACCAGGGGGCAAATGCTCCAACTGGTAGGTTAGCATGCTGCTAGGGTCCAGCCAGTTGGGACTGGGTGAGACAGGCCAGACACGCCCTGGAGCCCTCCTGCGGTCCCTCCCCGGCCCCACCCTGATCATGCACCTGTGGGGTCCCTTGGCCTGGCCAGGTCCCTCAGCCTAGCCTGCACCCTCTCGCAATCTGGGACCCATCGGGGGATGTTGGAGAGCTGGTTTTGTCTCGATCCCCATAGGCCAGGCCGAGGGACCCCACTGGTGCGTGAATCCGGGCCTCTAGTCTATAATAGTTGTTTCAAGATTTTTGCCTGCTCACTTCCGCTAATTTCAATATCTCAGTAATCTCTGAGCAGATAATGAGTAACTAATCCAGGGAATCAGACACATTTTGTGGTTGTCTTGAAGATAAGGGAGGCAAAGATCAAGTTAAGGTGATAGAGACACTTAATGAGATCTGCTTCAGTTACATCCTTTGGCTTGTTTTAGATTCTTTGTTAGAGGTGGAGAGCTCTGAGTTTATGGTGATGTCAGTTAGATAGATTAGTTGCCATCAGATGTAAGAGGGAGAGGCCACCAGGTATGTCCTCTTGAAGCAGAGGTAGGGTCACGGGGACAAGTAGGGTAGTGAAAAACCCTTGAGCAGCGCTTCTTTAAAATGTGAATGGAAAATGGTTTTGAACTATGCAGTTATCATACGATTACCATCTCACTTGAAGGATCAAGTTGCTTGTTTCATGTAGTAGGTTGAAGGAACTATAATCAACCAGTCATTTATTTATTCTTCTTAAGACCATGCCGCCAAAGAACTTTTTGTGTGTGTGAATAATAATACTGGTACTGGTTTCTCATATTTCTATAGTTGTTCACAGTTCATTTTATACACAATCAATTGTTTTCATCTAACTTGATCACTGAAATTAGAGTTATATTGTTAGGCTTAAAAACGTTAAGAATAGCCATAGTTTCTCAGATTTGAAAGAATATTAAGTAAATTGTAAAAAAATTCTGGCCAATAAGCAAAATTTTGAACTAACCATTTTCATTAAATTGAATATAGATCCATTCATATATACAAGTTTAAAAAATTTCCTTATGAATTTAAATGTATAAAAGAGTGCATAAAACTTTTCGTACAGTTCAAAGGATGATAATAAAATTAACATTCCTGTACCATTGGTCCAGCTTAAGAAATTAACAGGATCTTAGAAAACCCTGTGTGTCTCTTTTCCCTCAAGAATAAATCATCTCTATGAAATTTGCTTTGTAGTTTTATAAGTATTCCTATAGAATAAGTTTATTTTTGCTTGTTTTTAAATTGTGTGTAAATGAAATCACACTATATTTTCTGTGACTTCTTTTCCAAGTATTTTTTGAGATTTATTCATGTTGATTAAAATAGCTATGGTTGCTCTAGCCAGTTTGCTCAGTGGATGGAGTGTTGGCCCACAGACTGAGGGGTCCCGGTTCGATTCTGGTCAAGGGCACATACCAGTTGCAGCCAGTCGATGTGTGTCTCTCACATTGATGTTTCTCTCTCTGTGTTTCTCCCTCTCCCTTCCACTTGCTCTAAAAATCAATGGGAAAAATATCCTCAGGTGAGGATTAACAACAAAAACAAATGTCAATTTAGTCCCTATAATTAATAGAATAATGTCTAAATTCCTCACATAGTATTCAATGTCTATCCTGCAAACCAGACAAAGTAGCAAAATTTACTTAGTCCTCAAGTTCCAGTTCT
This sequence comes from Myotis brandtii, assembly GCF_000412655.1. Lineage (NCBI taxonomy): Eukaryota > Metazoa > Chordata > Mammalia > Chiroptera > Vespertilionidae > Myotis > Myotis brandtii. The sequence goes on from NW_005370397.1 coordinate 1,948,988, forward strand.
TTTGTTACTTCTGTGAAGTATTAAGATGCACATAATATAGTAAGTGTTTCACTTTCACTGATCCCTGTATTAGAAACTTAATCACATTGTTACTATGCGTGTAGCATACTGTCTGTCTTTCCTGAAGACAGAACTTCTTGAAGGAAGGTACTATACTTGTTTTAAACTCCAGTGATTGCCACCATGCTTTATATAGTACTAGAGACCCGGTGCACAAATTTGTGCATGGGTGGGTTCCCTCAGCCTGGCCAGTGATGGGGGCCAATGGGGCTGATCCGGGCCAGCCGGCTT
>NW_005370397.1:1949295-1951805 GCF_000412655.1 Myotis brandtii
GGGGGAAGAGACTGCAGGAGGTTAGCCAGCAATCCGGGCCAGGCCGGCTGAGGTCAGGGACCGTGGGAGGTTGGCCAGTCACCGGGGAGGGGGGGGGGGGGCTGTGGGAGCACACTGACCACTGGAGGGAAGCTCCTGCGTTGAGTGTCTGCCTCTGGTGGTCAGTGCATCATCATAGCGACCAGTCATCCAGTTGTCATGGTCACTTAGGCTTTTATATATGTAGATGGATTCTTGCTAAAGGAATGTTAAAAGGATAAAGGAATGTGAAATAATTATTAATTTATTTGGTAGGAATTGCTGAAGTTCTCTCTGGTGACCTGAAATTTGCTTTTGCTTCTTGGACCTTTGTATTAAAATATGTATCTAGCATTGAGAGTTAGAATACACAGAATGTTTGATATGAGAATAAACTGGCCTCATTTGCTATTTTGAATTATTTCATATGTTATTTGGTGTTTAAAATAATTTTCTTCACCAAAATGTGATTCATATATAAGAAATAAAGGAAATATATAATTTTCTCATGGAAATTAAATCTATTATCAATATAGTTTAATGAAATTATTAAATATTTTGGCTTAATTCTTAATCGTAACTTCAATTCTTATTGTTTAAGAAATACCATTATCTGTATTAATTTACATCACATTTCATTAAGAAAGTAATTGATGTTGCTTTTTATTTCAGCTAAACCATTTACTTCTAAAGTGAAACAGATGCGATTACATAGAGAAGACTTTGAAATATTAAAGGTAATTGGTCGAGGAGCTTTTGGAGAGGTAAGAATTTATAGAAGGTCTGCTAATTGTTTTGGAAGCTATTTTATACAGTCTGAAAAAATTTAACTGAAATATTTTTTACTCTGTTGTGATATGATTAATCAGAAAATATATTAAAGTTTGGAATGAAATACTTACATGTGGAATTTTCCCCGAAGATATTTCTACTAGTATTCTTCACGTGTCTTGTGAGTTTGAGTATGTTTCTGGACTCTGTTTTGTTGGTCTATTTGTATCCCCTTGTGCCAATATGACACTGTCATAAGTTATTCTACTTTGTCTTGATATCTGGTAGTGTATGTACTCTGACTTCTTCCCTCTACTCCCCTATTCTTGGCTCTTATATTTTTACAAGAGGCCCAGTGCACGAAATTCGTGCAAGGTTAGGGTCCCTAGGCCTGGCCGGCGATCAGGGCTGATCCGGCCTTCTGGCTGCCAGTTGGGGCCTTCCTTCCAACTTCCGGCCGGGACCTCCTTTCCCCGGCTGCTTGCTGGGGCCTTTCTTCATTCTGCACCGCCCCCTGGTGGTCAGCAAATGTCATAGCGAGCTATCGGTCCCCTGGTCGAACTCCCGTGGGGCAATTTGCATATTAGGCTTTTCTATATAGAGAGATAATTTTAGAATCAGTGTTTCAGTTTCTTCTTACTCTTTTAAAAAATATATTTTTTTATTGATTTTAGAGAGAGAGGAAGGGAGAAAGAGGGAAAGAGAGAGGGAGAAACATTGATTGGTTGCCTCCCATATGCACCCTGACTTTGGATGAAACCCACAACCTGGGTATGTGCTCTGACCGCAAATTGAACTGGTGACTTTTTGGTGCATGGGATGATGCTCAACCAACTGAGCCACACCTACCAGGGCTCTACTTACTTTAAAAAAAAAATTTTTAAGACATATTTTTATTGATTTCAGAGAGATAGGGAGAGGGGGAGAGAGAGAAACATCAATGATGAGAGAGAATCATCAATTGGCTGCCTACTGTACACCCCCTACTGAGGATCGAGCCCACAACTGGGGCATGTGCCCTTGACCAGAACCGAACCCCGGACCTTCAGTCCGCAGGCCAACACTCTATCCACTGAACCAAACCAGCTAGGGCGCTACTTACTCTTAAAAACCCATACTCACACCCACACACCTGTTGGAATTTTGATTAGGGTTGCACTGAAACTAGAATCATTTTGTAGGTTATTGACACCTTAACAATATTGACTCAGCCAATCTATGATCATGGTATATTCCTTCATTTATTTAGGGTTTTATAAATTTATCTCACTGATGTTTTGTAGTTTTCATTTGGTGGGGAGGACTTCTACATCTTTCAGCAGATTTATTTCTGGGTGTGTGATGTTCTTTGTTGTTATAATTAGAATAGTAGAAATCATTGAAATGTCATATTTTTATTTTGGTCAAAATACAATATTATTTTAATTGTGATTTTTGTTTATCTTTAGAAGTTTATTGCTCAATTTCTAAATATTTGGAGGGGTTTCTAGCTATGTCTATTACTGAGTTATGATGTAATTCTAGAGCAGTCAAAGAACATAAACTGTGGATTTCACTCCTTTGAAATTTGCTGTGTGGTGTTCTATAAATATCAGTTAGGACAGATTCACTAATCTTGTTTAAGTCTTCCACATTCTTACCTTTTGTTTTCTCTGCTTGATACATTATTTCCTGAGAAAGGATTTATTTATATACATATGTATGTATGTATATATATATAT
>NW_005370397.1:1953315-1992998 GCF_000412655.1 Myotis brandtii
TTTTTACTGATAATAAATACAGAGTTATTATATCTTCCAGGTGATTAACTCTTTTATAATAATGGAATGATCCCTGTTATCTCTAGCTAATGCTTTTGGAGTGAAAATTTTCTTAATCTGATATTAGTAGAGTGCTACTCCAGAGTTATTATATCTTCCAGGTGATTAACTCTTTTATAATAATGGAATGATCCCTGTTATCTCTAGCTAATGCTTTTGGAGTGAAAATTTTCTTAATCTGATATTAGTAGAGTGCTACTCTTTTTTTATTAGTATTTGCACTAAATATCATATTCCATCCTTTTAGTTTCAGCTTTCTATAATTTTTATGGTATGTTTACTATTAGGTAGGATTTAGTGTTACTCTTTTGTAGGTTAAGAAAGTTTTTCTTCTATTCCTATTCTGTTGAGCTTTTATCATGCATAGGAGGTAACTTTATCAAAAGCTTTTTCTATATCTATTTTTTTCTATTTTGATGAAACGATTTAACGTCTATATTTGGTGAATGTGGGAATTACATTAATTTTTAAATATACCAGTATTGCATTATTACACAAGTGGAATTGTTTGTGTACATCCTTTAAATATGTAGTTGGGTTTGACTTGTTATTTCATTAGGATTGTTTTGTTTATGGGCGTGGGCAAGATTAGCCTTTAATCTATCTATCTCATAATTCCTTATTTTTTGAATAATATATTTAGTTTACAAGACAATTTGGGAAGTGTTTCTGCTTTCCCAGTTTTCTTTAAGAATTTGTGTAAGATTGGTATTATTTTTTTTCTTTAAATGCCTGGAAGAATTCACTAGTGAAGCCATCTACAGTAGGGGTGCAATTTATTTGTAGTTGGTTGTTAATCTTTGATTGTACTAATTGTATATGTACAATTCCGTGAGTTTTGAGAAATGGATTCACCTTTATCAAGATATAGACCATTTACATCATCCTAGGAAGCTCCCTTCCCAGTCAGTTCCCATCATTTCCATCAAGTGGCAACCACTGTTCTAAATTTTAACTGCGGGTTGGTTTTGGCTGTTTGAAAATTTCATGTAAATGGAAATTAATCCATGTACTCTTTTGTGTCCAGCTTCTTTCACTCAGAATAATGTTTGTGCGATCCATCCTGTGATCAAATGTATTTATACTTGCTTTTTATTGCTGAGCAGTATACTGTTTTATTAATATACCATAATTTATCCATTCTGTTGATGAATATTTGGGTTTTTCTGTTTTTGTTCTTTTTGGCTATTAGGAATAAAGCTGATATGAATATTCTTTTTTAAAATATATTTTTATTGATCTCATAGAGGAAGGGAGAGGGAGAGAGAGATAGAAACATCAATGATGAGAGAGAATCATGGATCGGCTGCCTCCTGCACGCCCCCCCACTGGGGATTGAACTCGAAACCTGGGCATGTGCCCTTGACCGGAATTGAACCTGTGACCCTTCAGTCCGCAGGCCGACGCTCTATCCACTGAGGCAAACCTGCCAGGGCTACTATGAATATTCTTATGTGCATTTTATGGAAATAGATTTTCATTTTCCTTGGATAAATACCTAGGACTGGAACTGTTGGGTTAAATGGTTGTTCATATTTAAATTTAAAAGAAACTGGCAAACCTCCAATGGGGTTGTACCATTTTACATTTCTACCACTTGCAACAATATTTTCTGTTGTTCATTTTTGTAATTTTAGCCATTCTAATGGGTATGTAATAGAGTTTCATAGTCTTAAGTTGCATTATTATTTGAATTTATATTATATATCAACATAATTACTCACCATTCTTATAGCTTCCTTTGTGAAGTATATATTCAAGTATTTTGCTCATTTAAAAAAATTGGGGTATTTGCTTTTTTATTATTTTGTTGTAGGAGTATTTTAAATTTTGATGGTACAATTTTTTCTCTTAGGTTTATTATTTTCTGGCGGTATTTTTTTGGGTCGGGGGAGGGGTTCCCCCTAAGAAATTCTTGTTTATATTCAGGTCACAGACATATTGACCTATTTTTTTAAAATACATATTTTATTGACTTCAGAGAGGAAGGGGGAAGGAGAGGGAGATAGAGAAACATCAATGATGAATCATTGATCAGCTGCCTCCTGCATCCGTGCCCCAGCAGGGATCAAGCCCTGACTGGGAATCCAACTGTGACCTCCCCGTATATAGGTCGACACTCAACTACTGAGCCACACTGGCCTGGTGAACTAATTTTTTTTTTTTTAAAGCTCTGTAGTTTTAGCTCTTATGTTTAGGTTGGTTATTTACTTCAAATTAATTCATGTATGATGTTGGCTATCTAGATGTTTCAGCAACATTTGTTGAAAAGACTATTTCCTCTATTGATTTACTTCAGCATCTTTGTAAAAAAAAATCAGTTGGCTACATTTTTATCTATTACTACTCTTTCTGTTCTGTTTCATTGATCTCTTTGTCTATCCTAATGCCAGTACCACAATATCTTGAGTCCTGTAGCTTTATACTATAAAGTTGAGAGTATGTGATGAAGTGTGAGTGTAAGTTCTCCTACTTTGTCCTTTTTCAGATTGTTTTAGGTATTCTAGGACTTTTGCATTATTGTATACATTTTAGAATCAGGGTGTCAGTTTCTGTCAGTTTATTGGTATTGAAATTGAGTTTGCATTCAATTTATAGATCAGTTTTGGACGGTCTGACATTTTAATGTTGAACCTACTTGTTAGTCCATGAACAAGGTATTTCTTTGTTTTTTAAGGTCTTTTAAATTTTCTTAATGTTTTGTTATTTTAGTGTACAGGTCTTGTTCACATTTTGTTAAATTTATTTCTAAGTATATTATGCTTTATGCTATGGTAAGTGATATTTAAAACAATTTTATATTCAAATAGTATGTTGTTAATATGTAAATACAACACTGATTTTTGTATCTGACTTTATTTTCTGAATTTACTATTTTAAAATAGTTTTGTGTTGTTTTGGTTGCTACTTTTTTGTTTTGCTAAGTAAGCAATCATTGAGACTAGGGGAAGTTTAGTTTCCTTTTCACTTCCAAATTTTATACCTTTTATTTTTTTATCTTAACTTATTGTACTAGTTTCGACCTCTAGTACAATGTTGAATGGGTGTCATGAGGGTAGACATCCTTACTTTATTCTTGAACTTAGGAAAAAAGGATTCAGGGTTTCACTATTATTCTGGTAATTGTAGGCGTTTTCATCAGTGTCCTTTATTTGATGAAGAAATTGTCTTCTAAAACCAGTTTGCTGAGAGTTAATAAACGTATTAATGGGTGCTGAATTTCTGTCATCTGCTTTTTTTGCATCTCTTGACATCATATACATTTGCTCTTTTATTCTGTTAATATGGTGGGTTACCTTGATTGACTTTTTTCAGTAGACTATTTTTTAAAGCAGTTGTAGGTTCATAGCAAAATTGATTAGAAAGTACAGAGTTCCCTTATAGTCCCTGCCCCTGCACATGGAAGCCTCTCCGACTCTCAACATGCCCCCCAGAGTGGTACATTTGTTGCAGTAGGTGAATCTACATTGACACATCACCGTCACCCCAAATCTGTAGTTTACAGTAGAATTCACTCTTTGTGTTGTACATTGTATTGGTTAGAACAAATGTATAATGACACACATACCATTATATAGTACTAGAGGCCTGGTGCAGGGATTCATGCACATTGAAAGGAAATTAATTAGAAGGTGGCCTGTGGGGCGGGACTGGGCAAGACGGGCCAGACACACCCTGGAGCGAACCTCCCGAGGTCCCTCGGCCTGGCCTGCAGGGTGTCGGGCCGAAACCGGCAGTCCAACATCCCCGGAGGGGTCCTGGAGTGTGAGAGGGCACTCTGCAAAGTTGCTGTCCCTCGGCAGCTCCTACATTGAGAGTCTGCCCCCGGTGGCTAGTGCGTGTTGTAACTACTGGTCAGATGGTTGAATGGTTGGACAGTCACTTAGGCTTTTATATATATAGATCATACATAATAGTTTCACTTCTGTAAAAATCCTCTGTGCTCTGCCTATTCATTCGTCCCTCCCCACACCCTCTCCACAGTTTTGCCTTTTCCATTATGTCATACAGTTGAACTCATATAGTATGCGGCCTTCTCAGGTTGGCTTCTTTCATGCATTTAAATTTCCTTCATGTCTCCTCATGGCTTGGTAGGTCATTGCTTTTTGGCATTAAATAATATTCCCTTGTCCAAATGTGCCACCATTTATTTATCCATTCACCTACTGAAAAATACCTTGATTGCCTCCAAGTTTTGGCAATTATGAATAAAGCTGCTTATAAACATCCATGTACAGGTTGGACATGAATTTTCAGTTCAGTTGGGTAAATACCAAGGAGTCAGGATTGCTGGATCATATGATAAGAGTGTTAAGTTTTGTAAGATTGCCAACATGTCTTCCAAAGTGGCTGTACCATTTTGCGTGCCCACCAGCAATGAATGAGAGTGCTGTTGCTTCGTATCCTCATCAGAATTAGCAGTTGTCAGTGTTTTAAATTGTGGCCATTCTAACAGGTGTGTAGTGGTATTTCATGGATGTTTTAACTATCATTTTCTAATGATAGGTGATATTGAGCATCTTTTCAGTTTATTTACCATCTGTATATATCTTCTATGATGAGATGGCTGTTAAGGTCTTTGGTTCATTTTTTTTAAAGGGGTTTGTTTTCTGATTGTTCAGGTTTAAGAGTTCTTGGTTTATTTTGGATAACAGTCCTTTATCAGATGTGTCTTTAGTTGATAAGCTTGAATTGATAAAAATTCTAGCTTATCAGACATCATACTCTTAATTTTTCAGTACTTTTAGGGTTTATTAAAGTTTGTCTTATGCTCATAATATGGCCTATTACATGAACACTCCATGTTCATATAATTTTGAAAATAATTTTTATTCCATATTGGTTGCTTGTAGTCTTTTGAGAGAGGGAGTATTAAAGTCTTCAAATGTAACTGTATGTCTATCCCTCCTATAATTTCGTCTAGTATATATATTAATTATTAGACAAACTGATTTTAAAGTTTATTTGTGAAAATAATTAAGAATCATCAGAAAAACTCTTAAAAACTGGAACAATAACAGACTCACTATATTTTACTTTTATTTTTTATCTCACTATACTTTAAAACATGTCATAAAGCTTCAACAGATAGCACATGAATAAGAAGTTCAGAAATGGTGTCAAGCACACATAGGAATTTAATATTTGCTAAAGGCAGCATCGCTAATTAGTGCAAAAGAAATTTTTTAATAAATGGTCTTGAGACAACTGGATAGCAAATTGGAAACGTCCTTTTGTGGATCCCATTAAAATGATTGGTATTGAGTAAAGTGGTGATTTTTTAAAATAGTAAAAACTGGTTTCTCCCAAAGTAGTGTTGGTTTGTTTTAAATTACGTTTCTTGGGGTGACATTGATTAATAGGATCATATAGGTTTCTAACTAGTTTCAGGTGCCAAACTAGTTTTACCAAGAGATTGGAGGTCACTTAGATCTTTATCTAGTAGGGACCACCTAGCTTTGTTTTAAACTGTTCTATTAGGATTTATACTCTGCAGCTAGCACAGCAATTCCAGCCAGTGTTAGAATTGTTTATGCACATTTTCGGTCCAGGCTCATTGCATAAAGCGTCCATTAAAAAGAAAATCATGCTACGGAGAGGAGCAGGCGGTGTGCAGCGCTGGGAGATTCAGCAGATTGAGGGTCTTGGGGCAATGTGGCCTTCTTTTTTTAAAGGATTATTATCTCTCCTCCTTTCCGAATCTGGAAAACGACGACTTGGAAAGAGGTGCCAAATATATGTGAGAATTTAAATCCTCTTAGAAATTACTATTTTCATTCCTTTGGAAACCTGGTCAAACCCTTCAGGGTCTCACTCCGTTTTGCTCTGTGGAGATGTTCTGGTGGGGGAGGGCTTGGGGTTGGTGTAGCAGGATTTGGAGCAGCAGGCACTGTGTAGAACTAGTCTATGTGCAAGTCCTTATTAGGAGATTTAAAGAGCTCACTGCCTTGTGGGCAGTGAGGATCAGTTCTCTCGGAGGCCGAGATGTAGCCAGGGTTTGGAATTATTTCCTGTGTAAGAGAGCTCTGTTTAACCCAGAAAAGATAAACTCAAATAGTGTACACTGGTTTGGCCTAGTCTAGTCTTTCAGGTCCTAAAGCACACTAGCCATTGATTGTCTAAACTCTTCAGTCTTATCTGAATTAAAAAAACAGAAGGAATTTTCACCCCCAACCCAGGCTTACTCAAACTTGCCACATTAAACACACACACACATGCAGGATGGCTGGATACGTTACAGTTAAGGTTCAATTGTGTCTCCCTTCCAACCTTCTCAAAAAACTTCATGTTGAAGTTCTAACCTCCAGTACCTCAGAATAATTTTGAGGGATTTCTCTCCAATTATATTTCTATTCATAGGTAATAAAATTGGGATAATTTAATAAACCTTAATATCTAACTGGCTTTTTTAAAAAAAATTAAATATGTTGTCTTTTTCCCATGTGTTAAAATATTTCTTTATAAACCTGATTTTTAATGGCTTCATAAAAGCTCATATGTAGATGTTTCTGTAATTTACTTAATAATATTAAGGTAGAACGTATACTTTGAATGTAAGGATTTCCCTCTGTCTGTCCACTGAAATTTCCCAGCACCTGCAGTAGAATCTACTACATAGTAGGTGCTGAATACATATGTTAGAATAAAGGAATGGAATATTTAGGTGGTTCTATCTTTTCTGTATTAGAAATGATATATAAATAATGCTGTACAAAGCATTTTTATACATAATGCTTTCACTGCATTTCAGATGATTTTCTAAATCATTTCTTCTAGAAGACCTTGGTGGTTGAAAGAATATAGACAGAGTAATAGTTTTTCGATTAGTTTTCTTTTCTCTATGAAATAACTGTGGTTCTCTATTTTTATACTTTAATGCTATACATTTTATATAATAGTTATATTCTACAACAACCAAAAGGTTGTTGTTTTTAGTTTTTGTTTTTTAAACACATTTCTTTTTATTCAGTGAGCAGCTAGTGATCTTGTGACTGGAATATAGGGTGTTGCTGTTGGTGAAAGATGAGAATTGGAAGGTCATTTGGGCAAAGCAGTTGAATGACTTGGTATGCAGTGCTAAGGAACTCAGGATTGGGAGTCCTCTCACATGTGAATAAGCAGAATAGTGATACAGTCCGAATTCTTTTAGAGAGGTGGTGCTGGGGGGATAGACAGAGAAGAGACCAGAGGCAGGGAGACCTGGATTTCTCACTTTCAGGCCTCCACATCGAATCAATCAACTTTTATGTCCTAAACATCCTAAGTCTCCCTTGAATGTCATCCTCTCTCCCCTCATTAGATCCTCAGTCTCTTAAACCTCAGCTCCTACTGCAGCCTCTTGCTTCACTCCCTGCCTCAGAATCGTTCTCCAGAGACCTGCTCTAGCTCAAGCCCACTGTGAAGAATGGCTCTGTCACCTTCAGTTTAATTCTGGGTGATTAACAGCGGGCGAGCTCCTCCACTGTGGATCTCCCGCCTCATTCCTTGCTCGTCCGCGCTGGGAGGAAGAGCTGTCTTAGGGAGGAAGACTACTCACTGTCCCTGGACATCGTCACCCCGCCCTCCCACGGGCGCTTCTTGCTTCTGTGCCTGGCTCAGGCTGCCCCGCTTCCCCAAGTATCCCCACTCTCCAACCAGACCCCCGTGGTCCCTCTTTTCTGGGGTTCATTCGGGTGTCAGGCACCGCTTCCAAGGAACTTTAACACATTCACATATTGTACATCTCCCATCCCCACTCTGCCTTTTGGGTCAGGGATCTCTCCTCTGCTTTTTATAGGACTTTGTGTTTACCTCTTCTTTTCATGATGTACTGTGATTATGTTAGGTATGTTTCCCATCCTGGACTGAGAGATTTTTGATGTGCAAGGGCTCTTATATTTATCTTTTATTCTCAGTAGTTAGCATAGCATCTGCCTTATAGTAAGGTGGCAAAAAATGACCTCATTATCATTTTTTTTTATAATTTTATTGATTTTTTACAGAGAAGAAGGGAGAGGGATACAGAGTTAGAAACATCGATGAGAGAGAAGCATCAATCAGCTGCCTCCTGCACACCCCCTACTGGGGATGTGCCTGCAACCAAGGTACATGCCCTTGACTGGAATCGAACCTGGGACCCTTCAGTCCGCAGGCTGATGCTCTATCCAGTGAGCCAAACCAGCTAGGGCCTTATTATCATTTTTGCAGATGAAATAGTGACGGCTTGAACTAGGTCAGTGGTAGTGAGAAAGAAGGGGGGTGGGAGGGACAGTTTGGAAAGAAGTCATTTGGGATGTCAGTGATGAGTTAAAGGTGTAGTCATAGGTGATTGAGGTATGCAACGTAGTAGATGAGTTTCGTGTACAGATTTTTGACTTGTTAAATTTGAGATGACAAGTAGGCATTTCAATATATGGGTCTAGAAATTAGGAGATAGATTTAGGGGTCATCAGTGTTAGACAGACATGAGCAGAGCAAGGACGATGGGCCAGGCATAGAAACTCATCAGGGCAGAAAGCCCCAGATGCCTAGCAAGTGGCAAAATGGGGAAAACAAGAACCTTGCCCCCAGGGTAACCTCTGCTCCCCTAGCACATCACTAGTCATGTGGTTTGGACTCCTGATCTTTCATATCACTGGTCAGGAGGTTTAGACCCCCTGACCTTTTCCTCCCTAAAGATAACATCTAGGCCTCAGTTGTATTTCAGCTCTAGGCTCAGAAAAGCAGCAAAACCAGACAGATGACACTATGGTTGCCTCAGGACATTGACTCATGACCCCTGCTCTGGCACTGACCCATCAGTGGAGACCCCCACCCTAAAAGAGCGCACCTGGAAAGCTGATGAATATTCTATTGAGTCACTCCCCTGAGGACTCCCCTAAGGTTTCCACCTGTAAGAGAGAGAGAGAAATATGCTCAGGACAAAGGACCCAGCGTGCTCTCCCTCCAAGGAGCACGCCCCTGCCATTCCCTTCCGCTCTCCTGCCCCCACAGGTCTGTATCTCCCAACCTCTAAGGGACCCCCTGAGACTTGCAACCAGGGAGCCATGGGCAGAAGCAGCTCATCCTGGGCTCACCCCCTGAGCCTGCCTCCAGGTCCCCCTTCTCTCTGACTTCTCAGTGAGCCAAGAGGCCAGCCTAGGCTCTCCTGTTGCTTCTTCTATGCCTGTCCTTGTTTCACTGTCCTAAGTGCATTTGTGCTGCAATCATGGGCCCAATACCCTTTGGCTCAGTGCTGTGTAGCACTTCCCTTTGGATATTCCCATCCCCTGGCCCCTTTTTCCTAAATAAATTCAAATTTTATTTATTCACTGTCTGCGATGGCTATTTAGCCTGCCCATGTACCACCGACTTTAACCTTTCACGAGACCCAGTGCACGAATTCATGCACCAGTGGGGTCCCTCGGCATGGCCTGCAGAATCGGGCTGAAACCGGCTCTCCGACATCTCCCGAGAAGTCCTGGATTGCAGGAGAGCACAGGTCAGGCCGAGGGACCCCACCTGTGCATGATTGGGGTCAAGGAGGGACGCGGGAGGTTGGCCAGCCAGGGAGGGACTGTGGGAGGGCTCCAGAGCGTGTCTGGCTTGTCTCGCTCAGTCCCGATCAGCCGGACCCCAGCAACAAGCTAACCTACTGGTCAGAGCGTCTGCCCCCCTGTTGAACAGTGCATGTCATAGCAACTGGTGAGCTGTCTGCCCCCTGGTGGTCAATGCACATCATAGTGAGCGGTTGAGCGGCCTTAGCATATCATTAGCATATTATACTTTGATTGGTTGAACGGCTGACCAGACAACCGGACACTTAGCATATTAGGCTTTTATTATAAAGGGCGTATAAATTGGGGCATTTGGAATAGTTAATACAAGTCAGGAAGGAGAGGATATTCAAAAGGTGGCGTAGCGGGTCCTTGGGGAACAGAAAAAAGAAAAGGGGAATATATTGATTGTCAGCAATGTCCAATAATGAAGAGAGGTTGAAGCAGGTGAGAATTGAGAACAGTATGTTTTATTTGGAAATTGGAAGGTCATTATTGATCTTTGAGAGAATAATTTCAGTCCAGTAGAGTGAAATGAAACTAGATTGAGTAGGTGATTGAAAGAGATTGGAAGCAAATAAACGTTGACCGAGTGGAAAAAGCAAGCATGCAGTACTTCAAAATGTGCTTTTTGGAGAAATGATGCCTTACAGAAAAGGGATGTGATATCAGTTTCTTTAGGGGAAGGTAGGGTAGCAATAAAGTTTTTGTTTTATTTTTGGTTGGGAAATGGTCTTGGAAAAGCTTGTCAGTTGATACTCAGGAGCTAGAAGAGTTTGAAGTCGAGAAACAAATCTTAATGGGACAATGGCAAGAAGGAAAGGAAGGGGAGGGTCTAGGGTCCAGATCTCAAATGATTCTTTTAGTCTTGAAAAGTGGTGGGGATATTTCTTCCTTGGGTTCTAAAGGAAAAGAAGTAAGGAAAGTGGAAATGTAGAAACATTTAAAGATGGCACGAGGGAAGGTGAAGGGTGTGTTTTTAAGGAAGTAGGTGACCAGGTCATTGCATGTGAGGGGTAGACAGGAGAGGGGTGGGCCAGGTGGTGGTGGCAGTGTGACACAGGTGTTTAGAAGATTGGGAAAGGACAGAGAATTAATGGTGGGATGCAGGTAGATTTTAGGGCTCGGTTGAGATTGAACTATGGAAAAAAGGAAGCAATAATCAAAATACTTAAGAATACTTTTTTTTTTCCCCCATGAAAGGGACTAGAAAGAGAATAGTCACTGGAGAATTACTTGTAGTTACTCATTGGGATTGTGAGGCAGATAGTTCAGGACAATGGTATTTGCTCTACAGTCCTCATGCCAAGAAATACTGAAAATTGGGGTGCAGGGCTGAGGAGTGGGCTGCAGGAAACAGAAGTCTGGCCATCTTTTGACTAGGAATAAGTCCTCCCTGGTCACAGGCCATTGCAATTTAAACCTCTAGATTCAGCTCAGAGTAAAGCGTGACTGATAATATTTGAGATTCAATGTGAGAAGGTGTCTTTTTTCTTTCTTTTTTTTTGTATTTTCTTGCTTGATTATTTATATTGATTAAAGTATGTAAAACAGATTGCAGATAATTTACTCTGTTATACTAAGACAGAGTGAATTTTTGTATAGAAAAGTACTATTGGTTGTATTATGAGCTCTTCATTCCTGATTAAAATATCTCTGGTGTTCCTACATACCCTGTAGTATTTATCAACTAATAGACTTTGAAATGTAGAGACAACCCTAAAGAGATCATTATTTCCTGCAAGTTGTTCTGTCTATACCAGGAGTTTGTAAATAGCTGCATAGACCAGTGGATGGGCTTACCTCGGTGCGGATATCTAATTAGAGCAGCGTTTCCATCAATTATGCTTTTTCTTAAAAAACTAAAACTATGAAAATAAAAGCATAATTTATGTAATTCCTACAAGACATGCATAATTCACGGGAAACAACAAAGGAGCAAGAAATAATTGAAAATCAACAACTCTACGCATTAAGAACCTTCTCTCTACAACTCAGTTGTCAGTTACTGCTTAACTTAACGCTGGGTTTTCCTTTTTGCTTTCAGGAAACCCTTTAACTTACGCCCTGGGTGTTGCCTGTCCACAGTTTCCTGGTGGCTCACCGCTTCTGCCTGCTCCAGCCTTGCTCCGGCAGCTCCAAGGCTTCTGGGCTTCAGAGCTTGTTGTGAAAGCTTGCTGCTTTGGCCTGCTACCCCTGCTTCAGGTGTCAAAAGCTTTTCATTAGCTTGCTTCCTCTAATCACTATAACTAGGCCCTCTGTGTCTGCATCACCTAGTCCCAGGGTCTGAAAGGAGAGTTATTTTTAGCTACTCATCCTTCCTTCAAAACTCTTGTACCTTGGGTCTCCTGGGATCAAGGGAGAGTAAAAGAAGTTTGATGTTAATACTGCATGATTCACTTTTGATAGCCTCTGCATATGTGGGGCACACTGGTGTGGGCGTACTGGATTTTTATAGCCAGTGTCTGTTCTGATTGGTCGATGCCCATGCTGTACCAATTCTTTTTGTTGTTGTTTTTTAATATGTTTTTTTTTTTGAGAGAGAGAGGAAGGGAGAGGGATAAAAAAATAAAAGCATCAATGAGAGAGAAACATCATCAATCAGCTGGTTCCTGCATGCCCCCTACTGGGGATCGGGCCTGCAATCCAGGCACATGCCCTCACCGGGAATTGAACCATGATCTCTTGGTTCCTAGGTAGATGCTCAACCACTGAGCCACACCGGCCAGGCCATACAAATTCTGAAGTGTTTGACTATACCTATTGTATATGTAAATTGTGTCTTCAGAGAGAGGCTACCTTTAGCTGTTTAGTAAATTCCTTGTAGTGCTTTTAGTTTGCTTGTTAAAGGTACTTAGTATTTTTTCATTAAGTATTTTGAACACAAACTGATCACTAACAGAGCAGTTTATAAAAATAAATAGTGATTTGCATGCATATTAACAGTGATCACCATTAACATGTCATTAGATACCAAGATTGTAGGCATGATGAATGGGAGCTCTCTTTAGGACCCAGAGAACTGTTCTGTACTTAGAGTAAAGAACACTGGGTCTGTAATCCGCTGGTGAGGACTGCGGAACTACTTCAGAGTGGTGTTAGAATTAAATAAGGCCATGTGAACGTGCTTAGTCCAGTGCCAGGCACAGAGTAAGATTTCTATAAATGGGAGCTGTTGGTTATTATCATTAAATAAATGATGGTAAAAATTATACAGGGGAGATGAAAGGAGACAAAGACACGAAGCAGTAAACAGTGAGCAGTCACAAACAGACGAAAGACAATACAGGCTAAATGTAAAGTCAAGACTTTAAAAGCCGTATGTATTGTTTCAAGAGCAACATGAGCTGGAATAATATGTTATACACCCAATAAATCTTAAAAAACACACTTGTATCTCTTTTATCAAAGAACTTTTTTGAGTTTCAGTATCATTTTAGTACTATACTTGAAGCTGAAAGTGATGCCATACAACTTTCTGTGTATATCTGTCTGTATGGATTACAAGTCATCCATCATTTATTCAACAAATATTTGTTGAATGCCTATTGATTGAAACCCAGATAAATTATAAATCATTCATCATTCATTTATTTATTGAGTACCTATTGCTTCTCAAGTACTGGGCATATACTAGGGAGCAAATGAGAATCAATTATTTATGTCCTCATAGAACTTATATTCTAGTGAGTGAGGCTAACAGTAAGCAAAATACATAAGTAGAATATATGGTTTGTTAAATAATAGGAAGGAGCTAAGGGAAAAAGCAAGCAAAGAAATGAGATAGAAAGTGTGAAAGGGAGTGAGGGAGTGAGAGAGCAAGCCGTGCGGCTTCAATGGGGGAAGACTATTTGAGGCCTAGGGAATGGTGATACGTGGGAAGGCCCTGAGGGATTGAGCCAGGTGGCCAGTATGTCTGGAGCAGAGTGAGCTGGAAGGAGAGTGGTGTGAGATCTGAGAGGCTGGAGGCCAGAAGATAAGTTCTAGTAAGGACTTTGACTTTTACTTGGAGAGAGATCGGCAGCCGCTGGAGTTTGGAGCAGAGGAGTGTTGTGATCTGAGCTATGTACCAGGATCATTGCTGCCACACTGAGCATAGGTTGTGGGCGTTAGGCAGAAGAGAGGCCAGGCAGGACAACCCAGGCAACAGGTCATGGTGGCTTGGAGTTGGAGGGACAGAGGAGGGATGGTGAATTCTGAGTGTATTAAACATAGACTAGAATTGCAGAACTGCATGGCAACTGTTTCTTGGATGTTAAAATTCTATGTAATATAGTGTAAGCATTCCTAAATTATATATTGTAGCTATGTGATGATACTTAAGTTTTGTTTAAGAACTCATTCCTTTACTTGTCATCTACTGTTTGTTTTTTTCAATTTTTCTAACATCATAGTGCTCTTAATGTGAAGTCTTTAAAGACATGTTTATATTTGTTTTAAAAAGATATCTTTGTTTTTTGTTAAATGTATAATCTTGCAGTCCATACTAAATGTGCTTTTCATTTTAGTCAAATAAATAAGAAAGGACATTTTTACATACTGCCCTCATATCTCAGTTAGCAATGGTTCTTAAAATCTAGAACCTGGAGTTACAGTTCTAGGGAAATCCTTTTTTTTTTTAACTTGTCTTCTACTGAAATGAATATAAAAATGACTTGTAGGTTTAAAGGAGAAAAGCAAGATCAATTTTTATTTTGTTATTTTATCAGCTTCATATTCCTATCTGATCATGTCATCAATTTGATAATTCAAGAATATTTCCTCAACTGACATTTTTATTTCATCACACCACATCTCTTTGGAGTAAAGTTTATAGGCAACTCATGAAACTGGTACAAGATAGCATTGAGAATGCTTTTCAACTTACACCAGCCTAGCATCCCTGATTACCTCATAGATGTATAGAATGGGTCTCATTTGGCCCTTATTAGCCACACTACAACACCTCTATAGTTAGTGCTGATTTCATGCCAAGATGAGGTGTGGTATTCCACACCATTCCACTCCATGTTTCAAATTTTGCATGTTCCATACAGAAAATGTAGAAATGTGAATAGAAATCCTATCACCTAGAAATACCTATACATACATATAGCATAGAACTTTATTGGTGTATATAAAAAAAATCTAGGGTACAAACTTGATTAAACTTATTTTAAGCAGAAATTTGAACGTTTCCCTATTAAATAGTATTTTAACAGTATTTTCAAGAATGTGTATACTTTTCTATAATTTTGTGATATATTTAGTCAATTTCATCTTTCAGGATATTTAAATTATTTCCATTATTTTACTATTGAAACCTACACTATGGTAAATATTGTAGCTTAAATTTTATTTGTATATATTTTCAATTGAGAATATTTCTTGCTATATTTCTATGTATGTGTCATGGCTATAAAATTACGGAAAGTTAGAAGTTGCAGAGATCAAAGTTTTTTATTTCATAGTTGAGAAATTGAAGTAATGGGGATGTATAATGTCTACCACCTGTTAGTGGTAGAGCAAGCGACAGTTAAGAGATTGGGCAAAATGTCTTAATGCAGGGCCTGACACATACTAATAGCTAATACTTACTGAACACTTACTAAATGCCAGGCCCTGTGTGAGCACTTTATACTTGTATTATTCACTCTTTATCACAACTATGTAGGTAAGTACTATTGTTAACTCTGTTGTATTGTTGAGAACACTGAAGTTCTGAAATGTTAAGTTATTTGCCCAGAGTTATATAGCTCATAGCAGAGCCAGGATACAAACCCAAGTGGTCTGACTGCAGAGTCGGTGCGATCACCACTGCCCGGCAGCCACAATAAGTGCTGGCTCAGTGTCTGGGTGTCCATAAGTGCCGGGTGTTTCTGTGCACACCTCCATAATCCAGAGGGGGTTTTGGTTCCAATACTTTTTGGATTTTAAAAAGATAATTTAGTTCATATGCTCTGTGTTTGTTGTTGTTTTTGTTGTTGTTTTAATATATTTCTTTATTGTTTTCAGAGAGGAAGGGAGAAGGAGAGAGAGAGACATCAATGATGAGAGAGAATCATTGATCGGCTACCTCCTGCACGCCCCCCACTGGGGATCAAGCCTGCAACCCAGGCATGTGCCCCTGGCCGGAATCGAACCCAGGACCCTTCAGTCTGCAGGCTGTTGCTCTATACACTGAGCCAAGCCGGCCAGGGCAATATATGCTCTCTTTTATATAATACTCCTATGAGGCTTGGGCAGCACCTCGTAAGGAAATGCATCAGTGTTTCTGAAGCATGTTTATCCATTCAGTAAGTGAGATAAAGTCAGAAAACAAGTACTATAGTAGCCCAGTGGCAGTGCATGCTGCCAAATGGATTGTGGAAACCTTTTGACTTGTAGTATAGCAGGTGAGGGATGGCGGACTTACGTAAAACTCTTAGAAGATACCTGGCACTTAAAACACATTCGTGTGTTGGTGAAGACGACTCCTCCTAGCAGTAGTTATCATCTGATACGTACATACTCATAGGCATCGGGAATTGGTGAGTCATGTAGTGCTGGGTGTACTTTCCTCACAACCTAATGTCAGGATTCCCTAAGTCACAGTAAGTGATAGGCACCTGGGTCTCTTCCCTTTTGAAACATAGGCTGGTCTAGCCCAGGGCTCCGTCCTTCTGACCATTTGCACTCCCCGCTGAGCCACATTGCCTCTCCAGAATAGCCAAACTTGTGTTTCAGCCTCTCAGAGACCTTGGGGAAACCCTGTTTCTCAAGTTTTCCTTGCTCTTTATTCCAACCCCCTTTCTTTATTTTTTCCCATTTTTATTGAGAAATAATTGACATGTAACATTGTGCAATATTAAGGTGTGCAAAATGATGATTTGATACTAGTATATACTGTGAAATGGTAACTGTAACAAAGTTAACACTTCCATTCCCTACATAATTACCTTTTGTGTGTGTGTGTGATGAGAGCATTTAAGATTTTCTCCCTTAGCAACTTCTAAGTATATAATAACAACTAGAGGCCCGGTGCGTGGATTTGTGCACCGGTAGGGTCTCTCGGCCTGGCCTGCGCCCTCTCGCAATCCGGGACCCCTCGGGGGATGTTGGAGGCCCGGTGCATGGATTCGGCCTGATCCCCGCAGGCCAGGCCAAGGGACGCCACCCGTGCACAAGTCCGTGCCCTGGGCCGGTTTCGGCCTGATCCCCACAGGCCAACATTCATTTCCTCATTGCCCCAGCACCCAGTGATGAGAGCATTTAAGATTTTCTCCCTTAGCAACTTCTAAGTATATAATAACAACTAGAGGCCCGGTGCGTGGATTTGTGCACCGGTAGGGTCTCTCGGCCTGGCCTGTGCCCTCTCGAAATCCGGGACCCCTCGGGGGATGTTGGAGGCCCGGTGCATGGATTCGGCCCGATTCCCGCAAGCCAGGCCAAGGGACCCCACCAGTGCACAAGTCCGTGCCCTGGGCCGGTTTCAGCCCGATCCCCGCAGGCCAACATTCATTTCCTCATTGCCCCAGCACCCAGGTGAGAGCATTTAAGATTTTCTCCCTTAGCAACTTTTAGGTATATAATAACAACTAGAGGCCTGGTGCGCGGATTTGTGCACCAGTAGGGTCTCTCGGCCTGGCCTGCGCCCTCTCGCAATCCGGGACCCCTCGGGGGATGTTGGAGGCCCGGTGCATGGATTCGGCCTGATCCCCGCAGGCCAGGCCAAGGGACGCCACCCGTGCACAAGTCCGTGCCCTGGGCCGGTTTCGGCCTGATCCCCACAGGCCAACATTCATTTCCTCATTGCCCCAGCACCCAGCCCCTGGGAGCCACTATTCTGTCTCTTTCTAGGAGTTCAACTTTTTTAGATTCCACATGTAAGTGAGATCTTATAGTATTTGTATTTCTGTGTCTGGCTTATTTCAGTTAGCATAGTATTTTTAGGTTCATCCACGTTGTCACAAAAGCATGATTTCCTGCCCTTTTTATGGCTGAATAATCTTTCATTGTATATATGTATGCTACATTTTCTTTACCCATTCATCCATTGATGGACATTTAGGTTGCTTCTATGTCTTGTACAGCCCCATTTAAAAAAGCATGAACCCACTAGGACCGTGGTTGGCAAACTGCGGCTTGCGAGCCACATGCGGCTCTTTGGCCCCTTGAGTGTGGCTCTTCCACAAAATACCACGTGCGGGCGCGCACGTACAGTGCGATTGAAACTTTGTGGTCCATGCGCAGAAGTCGGTATTCTGAGAGATAGAGAGTTAGAAACATCGATGAGAGAGAAACATCAATCAGCTGCCTCCTGCACACCCCCTACTGGGGATGTGCCTGCAACCAATGTACATGCCCTTGACCGGAATCAAGCCTGGGACCCTTCAGTCTGCAGGCCGACGCTCTATCCACCGAGCCAAACCGGCTAGGGCATAAGAGACTAATTTAACTAAAACCCTTATTTCTGTAGCTGTGACCAGATATGACTAAATACTGAAGTTATTTTATTTGAAATTGCGATATTTCCTCTTCCCATCATTTTAATTGATGAAAAGCTATAATCACAGTATTATAACCATTTATGACAATTACCAGGAAATGTTCTAGTGTATATCATATATTATACACTGATTTTATTATATGCTCATATTACTTTTATTGCCATCTGATACAGATGTAAATGTATTAAATGCCCCTGATGTGTACATTTGCTATTAAGATTTTTACAAGTTTGGCACCTGAGTTTAAACCTATTGTCTATCCTTGGAAATATCCCTTTGAAGATAGGCGGTGTAACATTTGTTTTCTCCTCCTGCATGTTAGGTCCCATGTGTCTTCCCTCAGCCCCCAGTCACTGGAAACAGCCTTTGCCTCTTCTGTGGTCATTCTCAGCCCTTTACCTCCCCTGGCAGGGCCCTGGAATCTAGTCAGATGAAGCAGAGGAGTAGCAACAGAAACGTAACCAGTTTGTTGAGGGTGAAAATATGGGCTTATTTATTTGTATTTGACAGTTTTTGTCGTTTTGTGTGTGTTTTTTGTAAGAGAACATTTATTGGGTAGATTACAGAGGTAGAAAAAGTAATTCCTAGAAGAAACAGGCTTAGAAAACAAGGTACAGAGGTAAAGGAAGGGCCCTTGTTGCTTGGGAGTGAGGAAGCTAATGCTAACGTGCCTGGGCAGGGATGGGGAGCGGGAGGGAAAGGGGAAGGCATGGGCATGCTCCCGGGAGGTAGAGCGCCAATTTGACAGTTTTTTTTTATCATAACTAAAATACAGAATAGTGAAATAGCTGTTCCATTGCTTGTTGGAAAGGAATGTGTAGGGTCTACAGTTTGTAGAGCTGTTAGGCTTAATTGATCTTTGGGGTATGTGTGTGAGTGTGTGTGTGTGTGTGAGGGAGGGGAGGAGGGAGTTGAGGGTTGTGGAATAGAGTATAAAAATATGTGGTGTGAAAATTAATGTCATTTGCAGTTTATTTCATGTTGCTTGATCCCCACAAAATAGATTTGTTTTGACAGTAGGCATTTGAGAATTGTGTTGGAATTTGGCATATAATATTTAATAAGCTCTAGTATTTCATCTTGTACATTTTGGTCAATTTCTTACTGATAGTACAGTTGAGTTTAAATTCCAGGACAGAAAACTCGAAAAGGAGGATGTAATGTAAAATCACCAACTGATACAGTGTTCACGATACAGTTATTTGTTTGGCACTTTTCATTAATGTAACTTTTCAACTGACAGTGTTATTTGATTTAGGATCTTAGAATTTGAACTGCATGGAAATCATTGATAATTTTGGTATTTATTTTTTTTTACAGAGAGGAAAAAGGAAAATGGATGACTAAAACAGTATTATTTGTTGTATTTTAAAAGTTGTATTTCCTTTTTCTAGGTTGCTGTAGTGAAACTAAAAAATGCAGATAAGGTATTTGCCATGAAAATACTGAATAAATGGGAAATGCTGAAAAGAGCAGAGGTAAGGTTCTAATTATTGGAATATTTAAATAAAATCTTAGAAATATTTAAGAGGAGATATAAAATTATAGAGAGCCAGTAGATCCTTAAATATCACTTAGTAACATTTTATCTATGATGACATATTTTAAGGCCATAAGAGACAAAGTCAATAATTCACAGTTGCGAGATAGGTATGATAAAAGTTATAATTCGTGCTAATTTAATATTGTCTAAAAACCAAGTGGGAACCCTTGATGCGGTGCTTACACATTTATGTTCAAAGGAGATGTGTAAAAGAATTTCTGTGTAGGAAGAAATAATGTGGAAAGTTCCTTTTATAGGAAATTCAGTAATGATTGGCTTAAAGTTTGTCATATCTTGTTTCTGCCGTTCTGCATTTATTTGTATTCTGCTCCAAGCAATAGTCAGCAGAAGCTTGAACATGCCCTCTAAGAATTCTGTTTATTGCTGGTCATGCAGTTGAATTCATTTTCTTTTATATTATTAAAAAATGGTCGTAAAATCTGCTCTTGCAAGAATTGTCCGTGTTCTTATGTTGGTGCAGGATTTCAGGGGAAGATGGATGAGAGTGATGTTCAACTGTCCAATAGTTGGTATGGATGGTCAGAACTGGCATCACACATGAATTTGGGGTCGGTTCTGGACGGGGCAGGGCACTCAGGTCTCGGGGAAGCAGTTGCTGGTATTTCACTTGTAGAAGGGTCCTACACTGAGCATGCAAAGTTACAGCCCTGGAGGTTAGTACACTTTATAAGAGGATAATGAGAAATTAGCCCTTAGAAGTCTTTCTTTATCTAGCAGTACGTGGCGCAATCTGAAAAAGAACAGACATAGGAAAAAGCAAAAAAGCATTCCGTTGATGTTAGAATTGGTAGTGAAAGTAAATACTTCATGATTTCTTTTGGAAAATTTGAAAACTCTGACAAACACAAAGAAGAAACTAATCACTAGCATCTCATCACCTAGAATCAATCAGTTCAGTTTTTGGCAAGTTTCTGCTTTCAGTTTTTTGTCCTATGCATCTACTTCAAAAAACTGCACAAGTGAAATACAAATACATTCTTTCTGAACAAATAGTAGCAAATAACAGATAAAGGTAACGTACTCTGAGTTCACCCCACCCAGGTCCAGCCCCTCTCTACCTCCCAAAGGTAATTACTGTGCAATCATATCTTGTTTAAAACGTATGTGCATCTACTTCAAAAAACTGCACAAGCAAAATACAAATACATTCTTTCTGAACAAACAGTAGCAAATAACAGGTAAAGGTAAGTACTCTGAGTTCACCCCACCCACATCCAGCCCCTCTCTACCTCCCACTGGTAATTACTGTGCAATCATATCTTGTTTAAAACGTATCAGGGAACGATCATGGCACTCTGGCAGATGTGCCAGTGCCCAATATATTTAATAACTTCAGTCTTTTCTTTTGGGCTTCCCTAAGACTGAATTGCCGTATTGTCATTACTTGATTTTCCATTAGTAACACTAAGATTGAGTTTAATGTGTAGTATATTTATTGGGGACTTCTTTTGAAACCAACACCTATAGAAGGGAAATTAGGTGAAACATGATTGACCAGGGAGCAGGCAGGCTGTCCCATCATACTAGTAGCTTTGTTGATACAACAGGAGGTTTTGATACAGCAGAGCTTGGAGCAGAAATGGCCCTTCGGAGTTGCCCTGCATTGAGCCAGATGACTGACCTTTATGCACCTGCCTCCGTCAGTCCCTGGGTACTACAGGCTACCCGCAGGACATGGCCTAGTAGGCTTTCTGCAGGTGAGGCACACCCTGCAGGAGCTGGCGGCATAGCCAGCAAGTGAGCAACAAGTCTCATTATTAAGAAATAGTAAATAATTATGTTGTAATCATTTCACAGAAATCATCATTGTAGTCAATTTAGTGTTTCAGAGTTAGAACTTCTAAAAAATTGAGTTATAGTTTGTACTTTATTTTTTAATCCTTGTCCGAGAATATGCTTAATATGCTTAATGATTTTTTAGAGAAAAGAGAAGGGGGGGGGAGAGGGAGAGAGAGAGAGAAAGAAAAAGAGAGAGAAACGTCTATCGGCTGCCTTCTACACACCCCGACCGGGGATCGAACCTGAAACCTTTCCATGTACAGGATCGCACTCCAACCAGCTGAGCCCCGCCGGCCAGGGCTGCGCTTATGTTGATGAAGTTGGATGTGCTGGGGAAGAACTGTGAAAAGGCAGGATAACTGTTAGCTTTCACTGCTGATGGGAAGAAGTGGCAAAGTTGTAGATAAAACAAGAGGTAGTTGAAAGTTAAATATTATTTTCTTGAATTAGAACGCACTAATATATCCTGTGTTTGAGGCAAGAGGGAATGGAAATTCTTCTCCCTGTCTTTTCCATCAAGTAGCTGAAGACTCTGCACATTAATTATAAAACAAACATGACCAGGCTCTGAAAGGCAGAGAGGAGGTGGACCAACTAGGAACCTGGGGGTTCTGTTGAACAGCACTTCCTCTATGACAGTGGTTCTCAACCTTCCTGATGCCGCGACCCTTTAATACAGTTCCTCATGTTGTGGTGACTCCCAATTTGATTGTTACAAATGGAACATAATTAAAGCATAGTGATTAATCACAAAAACAATATGTAATTATATATGTGTTTTCCGATGGTCTTAGGCGACCCCTGTGAAAGGGTCGTTTGACCCCCAAAGGGATCGTGACCCACAGGTTGAGAACCACTGCTCTATGACGTCAGGGGTGCATCGTGCCGTCTCAGAGCATGTGCATGTGAAATGAAAGTCAGAGGGACTGTGAATGATGTAATCAGAGATGTGCCGTTGACTATCCTGGGGTGCTCCAGTTGGTGTATACCGGGGTGGAAGTGATTTAAAAATAATTTTTACACTATAGGATGCTCACATTGTGCTGACCCTAGAATTTATCCACTCCCTGGATCAAACTCCTCAGTAGTGAAACCTCTTGGGTTTGGGGGACAGGTACACATTAATCTTTAGTAGCTATTGCTAAATTGTCTTTGAAAACGTGTTTGTTGTCTCCCTCATTTGCCAGTTTTAGATGTTATCAAATGATTTCTCTTCCTTAAAACGTTTTTTCTGACAAATAAGTTAAAAAGTGACATCTCATGTTTGGTTCAGCTATCAAATATACATTGGAGATTTAAAAGTAAATTGATGTCTTGGTATATAAGACCTGACATTGGATGCCTGGCTGGTGTGGCTCAGTGGATGTGCACCGACCCAAGAACCAGGAGGTCATCAATTCGATTCGTAGTCAGGGCACAGGCCCGGGTTGCGGCTTGATCCCCATTGGGGGGGTGTGTAGGAGGCAGCCGATCAGTGTTTCTCTTGATGTTTCTACTCTATACCTCTCCCTTCCTCACTCTCTAAAAACTCAATAAAAACATTTAAAAAAGGACCTGATATTGGAATTCTTACATTTTTCAATTTAAAATTCCACTTGTTTATTTTTTTTTAAAAAAATGAAAAGTTTTGGCTTTTCTCCCCTTGAATATTGGAATAATTTAGTTATTATTTGGAAGAATTTCTCTGTTAATATTTTATAGGAGATAGAAGTCTAAACGAGAAGCCAAAAGTACATATAGTCATGAGTGGATTTTCTTGTTTTAACACATGATTTCCAAGTATTCAGGTAATTGGATGTACTGTATAGGAATGTATAAGAATGTTGCCTTATGAATGTGTACCTATGGATCTAGGGAAGAGAACCATGTGACAGTTTTGCAGAATTATTATTCTTTTTATCTGGGCCATATTAACTTCTGTTTTATCATAGGTATTCCTATTGCTCTTTCTCTTTAACCAATAGCCCATTAAGGATAAAATTTAAACAATAAAAATATCAAACTGCAAATCCGTCAAACCCATCACTGTCCCCAGCAGAATGTTTGGTTGAATAGAAACTGAGTGATAGGATCTGAAGAAGTCATGTGATCTCCAGTAACCCCTCGTACTGGTCATTGCATTCTTAGAGACTTAAATGTTCTGTTTTTAAAGGGGAATATATTTTTTTAAATTCAGCGTGTTTTTTTAAAGGGCAATTGAAGTAGAGATTTTTACAGCCTTTAACCATGTTGAATCCTTGGAATAACTTTATGAACCTCATGGTATGCATCGTGGTTTGGTTAATATTGATCAAGGACAGGGTTTCTCAGCAAGGGCACTTGTGATGTTTGGTGCCAAATAATTCCTTGTGGGACTGTCCTATGCATTATAGGATGTGTGGCAGCATCCTGGCCCCTTCTCACTGGATGCCAGTGGCATTAACGCCCTTCGCCCCAGTTGTGACAACTGAGGACAGTGTGACTTATCGAACCAAAAAAAGAGACTGCACTTCACATCTAAACTCAGTGTCTGAGGCACTAATAGTAGTTTCATCCTGAATGTTTATGGATAAAGCCAATTGATGTCTGGGATTTGCTTAAAAATTTGTACACATGGGCATGCACATATGTGCATGGAGGGAGGTTGGTAGTAAGATGAAACAAGATTGAGCAATAACATAATTGTTGAAGTTGATTGATGGGTACATTGGGGGGAGATGGCTATTTTATTGTTCTTGTATATATTTAAAGTTTTATATCAAAGCTTTATATTAAACTATATAAATAGTTTCTTTATATTTTATTAAAAAAATTTTTTTTTCATGAAACAGAATAGAATAGAATCTACTGAAGTTTAATTTGTTTTGTTGACAAAAAGTCTTTGGAGCTTTATTTAGTTTGGAGTCATCTATCAGATGTTTATTAGATTCTAGCTGGAATGTCTGGAAAATTCC
The DNA here is from genome assembly GCF_000412655.1 of Myotis brandtii. Lineage (NCBI taxonomy): Eukaryota > Metazoa > Chordata > Mammalia > Chiroptera > Vespertilionidae > Myotis > Myotis brandtii. The sequence continues at coordinate 1,977,635 of NW_005370397.1, forward strand.
AGATAGCAGTCATAATAAAGGAAAGCTGGGAGAAGGGTGTCTCCTAGGCCCTCATAGCCTTTACCACCTCTGAAAGGTTAGCAGCAAACACAACTTCACAGCAGTTAAATTCTAAACCAGAAAGTATTGGTGAGCATGCCAAAGTGATTCCACTTTCTCCCTAAAATGAACCAAAGCATAATGTAGATTTTAATAACCCAATTAAAGGGTTTAATCTTTAATTGCTTTTAATATTTTCTCTGGTGATACTATTTTATACATGTCTTTGGAAATTCTATTTGATCAAATAAAATTTATGTAAATACTTATTAAAAATCAGGATACCTAATTAGGGTAAAATAGGTAATGTTAATTGTTTTGTATGTCATCGCTGTTGAATTTACCTTGTGCTAAATAAGTATGAAGCACCTATATGTATAGTACTATATGATGATTTTTCAGTGTGTATGGAGTATGGTACAACCATTAAGAAAAATTAGGTCTCTAATGGAAAGGTGTTTAGATATATTGTTACTTAACCAAACAGCTTACAGAGTACTGTGATCTCATTTGTAAAGAAAAGATAAGGGATATGGGATACCACATGAATTGTGTATGGTATGTGTGTATAAGCTTATGTATACACAGAAATTTTCTGAGAAGATATTCAACAGAACTTACATGGTACCCTCTGGACACAAGTGGATAATGAAAGTAAGGGGGACTCATGGAGATTTTCAGTTTCTACTTTACCTTTATCCACTGAGCCAAACCGGTTAGGGCTCTACTTTACCTTTATAATATGGAAATATTCTCAGAAAAAAATCAAAACTTTTACAAATTAATAAGAAAAAGGCAAGCCGTAACCGGTTTGGCTCAGTGGATAGAGCGTTGGCCTGCGGACTGGAAGGTCCCAGGTTCGATTCCCGTCAAGGGCATGTACCTGGGTTGCGGGCACATCCCCAGTAGGGGGTGTGCAGGAGGCAGCTGATCGATGTTTCTCTCTCATCGATGTTTCTAACTCTCTATCCCTCTCCCTTCCTCTCTGTAAAAAAAAAAAAAAAAAAGACATGTTTCCATGCCAAGACAATTCATTAGAGAAAATGGACAAAGGGAGTGAACAGTTCAGAGAAAGTTCAGGTGTTCAATAAGCATATATCTAAAGTTATTTATCTGCACCTATAAGTAGGAATAAATTAATGAAGAGAACAATAAGATATTATTTCACACCTATCATATTGATACACACTTAAAAGTCTAATAATGCCAAGTACAGTTGAGGATGTGAGGAAAAGGGTAGATTTCATATAGTGGGGTGAGGGTAGTAATTGGCACACCACTTAGAAAAGAAAATTGGTTTTATGTGGCTGCAGTTGAAAATGCTTCTACCATTTCTACTTTTAAATGTATAATCTAGATAAACTCTTGTACATTTGTACAAATATATTCATTGCAACATTGTAATAACATAAAATTGGAAATAACCTATGTTTTCATGATGAGGGTTGCATAAATTTCTTAGTATTCAAACATGGAATATCATAGCAATTAAAAGGAAAATAAGTCATGATTGAGTAAAAAGTAATCAAGTTGCAAAAGAGTAGATAAAAATTACACCATTTGTGGAAATTTTCAAAACATTTCTATTATTTTTTTAGTCACAGACATGTGATCAAAGCATATGATGGGAATACTACTAGTATATGCTAACTTCAGATTATTTATTATATCAGGGGAGGAAGGGAGGAGAATCCAATAGTAGTAGGAAGGCTACAACTTGTATCTCATTTCCTTAAAAATAAAAAGATCAGAAGTAAATGTGGAAGAATGTTTAGTGTATTATCTAGGTGGTAGGTTGGACCATGAGTGTTGAATGATGCGGTGTGCTTCCTGATTCTTTGAACTCTTAATGGTATTTGAAGCATACTCCTCCAGGTGTCTGATTTCTGGTTGACTTGTTGAAAGTCATATAATATTGGATGTACTCTTTTTCCAGAATAGCAAGTATAATAAATACATTGAGCGAATGTTTGCATAGTATATTTCCTAGTTTTACATAAAGTGTCCTCTATCTAAAATGCATTTTCTCTTTTCAGACGGCATGTTTTCGTGAAGAAAGGGATGTGTTAGTGAATGGAGACAATAAATGGATTACAACTTTGCATTATGCTTTCCAGGATGACAACAACCTGGTAAGAATCATTTTTCCAGTTTTACTGAGAAATAATTGACATATATCACTGAATAAGTTTACAGCCTACAGCATGAGGGTTTAATTTACATATAATGTGAACTGATTACCACAGTAGGTTCAGCTAATACCTGTTTTCTCATGTAGCTACAATAAAAAGAAAATAAAAAGGGGAAAAAATCTCCTTGTGTTGACAGTTCTTAGGACTTCCTCTCTTAACAACTTTCTTATGTATCATGGAGCAGTGTTAGTGATCGCATCGTGTGTGCATTATATCCCAGGAGTTATTTATCTTACAGCTGAAGTTTGTACATTTCTGCAGTCCCCTCTCCCCGGCTTCCCCCCTCTGGTAGCCATGAGTCTGATTTCTGTTCCTGTGAGTTTGGTGTCTGAAAGGACTAGGCTGTGAAAGATGAGAGGAAGGCTAGTGTGATTAGAGGACAGCAGCGAAGGGAGAAAGATATGAAATGAGGCTTCCAGTGTGTGGATCATGCTGAGGAATTCAGATTTTATTCTAATTTTAAGTTGGGTTTTAAGGGGAGTGTGGTACAGTTTTATATTTTACATAGACCATCCTGGCAGCGATGTGGGGAGGGATTTCAGGAGCAAAACTAGAGAACGAGCTCTGGCCGGGTGGCTCCGTTGGTTGGGCATCATCACATCCACCAAAAGGCTGTGGGTTCAGTCCGGTCAGGGCACACCCTCGGGTTGCGGATTCATCCCCAGGCTGGGCGTGCACAGGAGACACCTTCCGATGTTTTCCTCTCTCACCGATGTGCTGGAGTGGAAGTCAGTGGAGGAGAGGAGTCAGAATGACTCCCAGTTTGCCAGGTCTGCTTTGTGGGATTCAGTGGAGAAACGGGGACGAGAAAATTTAGAGCAGAGGGGAAGATGGTTCATTTAATGTGGCCTGTGTTAGCTTTGAATGTCATGTGATTCACTTAATGAGTCTGGTGCGTCTGAGAGTGAATAGCACTACACATCTGGGAGTTCCTATAAATCAGATTTCGGCAAACTATGGCCTGCAGCTCAAATCTGGCCCACTACCCATTTTTGTATAGCCTGCAAGCTAAGAATTGTTTTTATATTTTTAAATAGTTGAAAAGAAATCAAAAGAGGAGTATTTTGTGACTTGTGAATATTATATTAAATTTGAATTTCAGTGGCCATGAAATTTTATTGGAAAACAGCCATGCCGTTGATTTATGTATTGTCTACGGCTGCCTTTGCACCACAGTGGCTGAGTTGACTATTGTGACAGAGACTGGCCCTGTGACAGGGAAACACACTGCATGTGTTACTGCCATTGCTTTGCAAATTGCAGTGACAGTTATAACTTGATAGCTTTGGAAGTGCTATATATATTGCTATATTGTGTCATTGTTAATAGTGCATATGGATTATGGCAAATTAAGGAGAAGAAAACGATAGACTTCAAATATCATTCGTTTAAAGCACGGCAGAATGTGGATTATTTTGTTAACAAATTAAATGACAGCATATTGTTTATTATGCAGCTACACTACAACTGTACTAATAGAAGCAAATAAAAATGTTTGCACACTGAGCACTCATTCCAGCATTCCTAACACAGGAGAACAGCAGTCAGTAAAGTTAGAAAATTTAAAACAGAATATCTTATCATAGCAGAATTACTTTACAAAAATAAAAAAATGACATGAGGCTGCAACTGTAGGAAGTTCCTTGAGTGGCTCATTTGTTAGCCAAGCAAGGAAAGCCTTACACCAATGTTGAGATAATTAAATCATGTCTGATTGCAGCAGCCAAAGAAATGTGTCCACAGAAAATTAACTTGTCTAAGACTTTTAGCCTTTTGGTGAGAACAGTTGCTCAAGAATTGAGGAAATTGGGAACAACATCAATGGTTGATTATAAAACCAGGGAAATGATTTTGAGTGGTTTTCTTTGGCTCTTTGAGTTGAAAAATGTTACTGATTCTGCTCAGTTCTTGTTATTTGAAGAGTCAATGCTGAGTTTGAAGTAACTGAGAAATTAGCCTGTATGAATAGTTTGTGTGGTACAATTATAGTCAATAGCATTTCCAAAGACGTTCAGAAAACACTAATCTGGCACAAACTGAATTGGAATCTGCTACGATGTATTACAGTGGAGAGTGATGGCATGTGTGAAGCAGAAAGAGGCCTAGTTGGACATATACACAAATGGTTAAATATTAGGTGCTGTAAGCACCCCATGCTGTCTTATTAATCAGCAGGTGGTTTGCAGCAAATATTTTAACCTGTCATGTGTTATTGAACCAGTAGTATGTATCAACGTTGAACTTCATTAAGTCTCATGGACACAAGTGTTATCATTTTCATGAATTTGTGTCAGAAATCAAAGCTGAATATCCTGTCCTGCTATATAATACAGCTGTTCAGTGGTTTTGTAGTGGTAACATATTATTGCAATATTTTGAACAAAGGACCAAGGTTGAAATATTTTTGAACCAAAATACCCATCCTCAACCACAACGTTGAACTTCATTAGGTCTCGTGGACACAAGTGTTATCATTTTCATGAATTTGTGTCAGAAATCAAAGCTGAATATCCTGTCCTGCTATATAATACAGCTGTTCAGTGGTTTTGTAGTGGTAACATATTATTGCAATATTTTGAACAAAGGACCAAGGTTGAAATATTTTTGAATTTTGAACCAAAATACCCACCATTATTATGAAATACTGAATTGCTTTGGAAAATAGCTTTTTCTGTAGACTTCATATGTTTTTAAAATATATTTAACCTAAATTACAAGGCACAGCAGCACTTACATGGAAAACTCACACTATGGTGAATTCATTTTGACAGCTAATGTTGCTTGAATCAAACACAATATCAAGTTGCTTTATTTATTTCCCATGCTGTCAAAAGTAAAAAGAAATGAGATCTTCATTCCCATACAGATAAAAAGAAGTGAGGTCTTCATTCCTACACAGGTTTGCAGCAGATAGATCTTTTGAACTCAAACTATATATAGTTCTAGCATTAATTTTGGGGACTTGGTGCAAGTGAAAAGGAAATGTTAATAGTTAAAAATTCACTTAACTGGGCAGTTGAGAACTTCCACCTAACCTTCAGTTAGAAGTGACTAATTTGCATTGTATTGACATGCTTAGATGCCCTCTGTGGGTTCAGTTAATTTGCTAGAGCAGCTCACAGAACTCAGGTGAAAGAGATGCACAGGGAGAGGGGCACAGAGCTTCCACGCCCTCTCTGAGAGTGCACTGCTCTCAGCACCTCCACTTACTTGTTGGCCAACCTGGAAGCTCTCCAAACCCCATCCTTTTGGATTTTTATGAAGGCTTCATTACACGGGCATGTTTGTTTAAATCATGGATCAATCATGATTGATTCAATCTCTACTCCAGCCCATTTCTTAGAGGCTAGGGGTGGGTGGGACTGAAAGTTCCAACTCTCTCGTCTTGGTTGGTTCCCCTGGCAGCCAGCTCCCATCCTTAGGTTACCTAGGAGCTTTCCACAAGTTGCCTCATTAACATCAACTCTGGTCTAGTTGAAAGGGGCTTGTTATCAATAACTAGAGGTCCGGTGCACAGATTCATGCACTGGTGGGGTCCCTCGGCCTGGCCTGCGCCCTCTTGCAATCTGGGCCCCCTTGGGGGATGTCGGACTGCTGGTTTCGGCCCGATCCCCGCAGGCCAGGCTGAGGGACCCAACCAGTGCACAAATCCATGCACCAGGCCTCTACTATGCATATAAGATCTTTGGTTAGTCTCTTCCTGCCCTCCCCCTCCTTCCCTCTGAGATTCATCAGTCTGTTCCATGTTTCCATGCCTGTGCATTGAGCGTCTGTCCCCTGGTGGACAGTGTGTGTCATAGCTATCGGTCGAACGGTCACTTAGGCTTTTATATATATAGATAAAAGACATCTTTGTCTTGTCACTTAAGAAATTCTAAGAGTTTTCAGGATCTCTGCTCTGTGCCTATAGATAGATAGATAGATAGATATTTCTTATTATATCTCTCAGTATCAGACACAAACTCATAATAGTCCATATCTAAAATTAGTTGCCTTCTGTTTATATGTACCCTAGAAAGGTCCATTCTGATATTTGTGCACGATTAGAAATGGGAAGAGAAGCATAGGTATTGTGAGAATTACTGTATTCTTTGTTGCAGTAGTTTTCAAATGCCTATCCAGCTGCTCATTATAATGAAGTTGTTACTGCTCCAAGATGAAATAAGGAAAATGTAGTGATGATGAAAATGAATTTATTCAACATAAAGAACTGTAATATATTCTGAGTTTTTGAAATGAACTTTGCAAAATTAAAATGTTCATTCTTCAATGAAATGTTGCTAAAACTATGGTGTATTATTGGAGGTCATGATGTTGTTACTTTGCAAAATACAATAATAAAACAACAGTAATCCTGTGTTGTTCCCTGCCCCAGTTTTTAAAAATGTAAAATACTGCTTTATGACTTTTACCAGTTTTGTAATGACTGCTGATGATAATCTTATGTAGCTTCTTGTTAGTTGACAACAAAAGTCTTTTACTTAGTGCTGTTTGACCTTGGGTTACATTAAATATACTCTTTTTCACCCTTTTAAAAATTTATTGAGTACATTTTATTGTTTCTTTCCAAGTATCTAGTTATGGATTATTATGTTGGTGGGGATTTGCTTACTCTGCTCAGCAAATTTGAAGATAGATTGCCTGAAGATATGGCTCGATTTTACTTGGCTGAGATGGTGATAGCAATTGATTCCGTTCATCAGCTGCATTATGTACACAGGTGAGTAAGATGTTCTTTCATTGTCTCGTGATATCTAGAAGCAGAGGTCTATTTATACCAGATTTATTGGGGACTAAGATACGTTTCTCATCAATCAAAGTATTTATTCTGCGGTGGTTTTAATGGTTTTGCCTCTCCAAGGCACATCACATCCCTGAATATGGTACACAGTAATGAGATGAACTAAGGTGAACAATTTGTATAAGATCACTGGTAATTTATGCTGTGTTCAATATAGGATAATATTCCTTATCACCTTCTTTATTTTATATTTGCCTATTTTCTCCATTAGATTTTAAGCTCCTGGAGTTATAGACTAGTATTTTCCTGTTGTGCTCAGTGGATGTATTGTATTATTCCTCTCTGGCGGTTTTCTTTACTAGACCTGGAGCGTTATGGTTGTTGCAAGGTTTCCTTACTGGGTATGGGTTAATAGGTTACTGCAGTGTAGTACTCTCATCATCAAATCATATTTTAGGAACAGTTGTTGTTATCTGGTATTTAGGCTAAATTATATTTAAATTTCAAAATTGGTTGCATCAGTTACTGTTGAATAGTGTCCACTGGCTTTTATTTTCTCAGTCAAGTTCTTTACCTAGTCATTTCTTTCCCTTTCACCTCATTCCATAATGGATTTAGATAACTTAAAGTAAGAATGTGTATGATAAAGTGGAGGACTAAAATATGTGGAGGACTAAAGAGTTGTGAGATTGAAATTATATTTAAAAGTAAAGAATCTAAAACAGGATAAAATAACTAATGAACAGACATTGTCAAGTTATGTTTTCATGTTTTTCATGCATACTTTTATTTCTTTTCTGGCATAGTTAATTCATGTGAAAATGTCCAAACTTCAGATTAGACTAAGAGCGTAAGGGTGCAGGCACACAAGCTTTTTGTTGAATAGAATCTCTCTCTGAAGGCACATTAAGCTGGTTTCATGGGACTTATTGGTGTATGTGTGCTCTCCTGTGTTTGTTTTAAAGTTAAGTACTGACTTGAACAAATTCTTGGAGTGGAATGTGTTTTTTGAAGTAATCTCTCCTTACCCTAGTTCAAAAATAAGACAAAAACTAAAAACAATTCACTCATTCATGGCTTTCTTCATAACTCCCATGTTTCCCAGTGGAATTTGTTCCATATTCAAGGTTTGTGATTGCAGTTTTATTGACCTCATCTTCTTACTGTTAACATTTTATAGATTATGTTTAACTCTAAAAATGTACTGATGCATGCCCTAACTGGTTTGGCTCGGTGGATAGAGCATTGGCCTGCAGACTGAAGGGCCCCAGGTTCAATTCCAGTCAAGGGCATGTACCTTGGTTGCGGGCACATCCCCAGTAAGAGGTGTGCAGGAGGCAGCTGGTTGATGTTTCTAACTCTCTATCCCTCTCCCTTCCTCTCTGTAAAAAATCAATAAAATATATTTCTAAAAATAAATAAATAAATAATGTACTGATGCATTATAGGAAATGGATCCAACCTATCTTAATAGGGTTTGTTGGGGGAAACCCACAGAATTCAGTTCTGGAGAGTTTTCCATCCCTGATCCCCTGAGCTTCTTATGAAGGAAGGTATGTGCCGGCCTCCGCCAGGGCTTTGGGCTGGTTCATCTCTCAGTGTGGATTTGTGGTGTGATTCGGCAGGTATCCTCTTGGTAGATGTAAAATCATTACACTTTTACAGTGAGATAGAAATAATTCGTGGCATGAAGCTAATATAAAACCGCTCTCAGTCTTTCCCAGGCTGGAGTCCCATTTCAAAATTGTAATTTTTCTTACTGCTAATGGAGGAGGTAATTTTATTATAGTCTGGAATTACTAAAGAATAGATAACATTATAGTTAAAATTTGTTAGCTATCGGTGAACTCAGGCTGTGCACCATTATTGAAATTATGTTACAGAAAGACAGTCACTGTATTACAGTGCATTTGATATTTCAGTGACTGTGAGGCTTTGGGGCCAACTTCAGAAATGGCGGGAACAATTCCAAAAGACCACCCTTACGTCTGACACCAGTTGCAGATTTGGGCGGTTCCCAAAACCGCCCTCAGTTTCCAGAACTTGCAGGGTCGCACAGAGCTCACTGAAAGCTGTGCTTAGAGTTACAGCCTATTGATGGAAAGGGTGCAGATGGAACCCGCCAGGAGACGCAGCACACAGGGCAGAGTCCAGGAGAAGTACCAGGCGCATCCATGTGCGCAGTAGCGTGGAGTGTTGCCAACAAGGAAGCACACTTGAGCTTTTGTTTTCCAGAGTTCTGGGGAGTCTCAGCATGTTGCTTGCATGACTGACCATTAGTCTCTAGCCCTTCCCAGAGGTTGGGGTGGTACCTTTAGTTTCAGAAGTAAAACAGATACCCCATGTCCCCTGTAAATTACATCTCTCATAAATCACATTGCTAGACTGCTTGGTGGCCAAGTCCCCAGGAAAACAAAGATACTTCTCTCTGGCCTGATATTCCAGGAGCCTCGGGATCACCTCCCATTGCTGAGGGCAAAGGCCAGGCCTCTCTTTGGGTGAGATTAGTTTTTCGATATACAGAACACCCATTGGCCTCTGGTGAGGGCTTTTTTTTTTGTTCATCCTCACCCCAGGATATTTTTCCATTGATTGTTAGGGAGAGTGGAAGAGCGAGGGAGAGAGAGAGAAACATCTATGTGAGAGAAATACATCCATTGGTTGCCTCCTGAATGCCCCGACCAGGGCTCGGGCCAGGGAGGAGCCTGCAACCGAGGTACATGCCCTTGAACCAGAATCGAACCCGGCACCCTTTGGTCTGCAAGCTGATGCTCTATCCACTGAGCCAAACAGGCTAGGGCTAGTGAGGGCTTTCTTACAAAAGAAAATCATATTTGTGTGGCTAATCTACATTTCATATAGCCTTTATATGATGGACACAACAACAACATCAGTGTGAATATGCCTGTCACGTGGAGGAGGCAGCTTGCACTATTTGTTTTCAAGAGTTGTGTTAACTTTGGAATATGAAATTGGATTTACCAAAGAAAAGTCAGGTGAATAAGTATACATTTTTGAAACAAGTTGATTTCAGTGAAGACAGGAGTGCTTAGATAAAATAACAGTTCACAAATACATTTTAAAGCAATTTCAGAAGAATACAGTTTTATTATATCCACCTTTTCCATTCCAGGCATAATATTTACAATAATCATGCTCTGGTACTGACAGTCCGGTGAAGTATTAAAGTAAGAACGACCCACAGAATATTGGCCTTTCAACATGGTCATTGTTTTGGAATGCTTTTTATCCTTAATACTATAAGAAAAATGTATCATTATAAATATTTTGACTGAGAGTTTTAAAATAATACTGTTCCTTTTAAGCCGAATGTAATTTGCTTTTGATTGGGGACAGGGAAAATTACTGATTTTAAAAACTTCAGTGAATGATAATTGGTATGATTGGTATGATTCATATTCAAGTTAGGAAGAAACTTGAGTAATGTTTTTACATTGATAATGTAGAGATTTTATCTCTTATAAACATTTCTCTTTCATTTTTTTCATTGATTTTCAAGGTTAGAATTAATGTTTTGCCTGAATTTCCCTTCTCCTTTTTATTTTATTTTTTAATTCTTTTTGTTAACCCTCGCCTGAGGATATTTTTCCATTGATTTTTAGAGAGGGAAAGGGAGGCAGTGGGACAGAGAGAGAAACATTGATGTGAGAGGGACACATCAATTGGTTGCCTCCCACACACACCCTGGGGATTGAGCCTGCAACGGAGGTAAATGCCCTTCACCAGAAGCGAACCAGAGACCCTTCCATCCATAGGCCAACGCTCTATCCACAGCCAGACAGGATAGGTGTTGGGGTCCAACCCCAGCAGGTCCAGGGGTTCCCAAAGGTGTGGACGGAGTCGGCTAAGCAGAAATGACACGGAGACAGCGTTCAGTTGATCAGCATAGCCAGGTTCTCCAGCCAGGTTCTGTCTTTATTCTCCTGTTACATCTGTATTTATACCATTTGATGTTAAGCCTTTCCATTCTATTCCAAAGGTTAGGGCATTTGTTATCTCCATTCCAAGGTCACTACTCTATTGTTCTGTTAAGCTACAAGAAAGTAACTGAAGGAGATTATCCTAAGTAAAGATTATGTAGCTTAAGCGTGATTGTTCGTAGATAAGGTGATTAACTACCCACCTGGCACTTAGTTAAGGGGTTTTACTGATTTATTCCCTTCCTTAGTCCTGTTAATCCCTAACTCCAGGGAAAAATCCCCACCTGGGGAAACAACCTTTCTTGGAGAGGTGACCTTGGTTAAAACACATAGCGCTAAGAAGGGGAGCAAACATATTAAGAACAGTATGCCATATACACCAGGTCCCTTGAAACATATGCTGTGCAGATGTTTCTTCCCTGCAGCAACTGTGTCAAACAGCAAGGATGGACCGGCTTCCGGCAGATAGGGCTTTTCTACCCCTTTTATTGACAATACTTGGTATCTGGTTGGCTGGCTGCCACTTTACTTGCAAGATGTCACAGACTTGAGTGGTTCTGAATCCCAGACATTACTTTGCTTCTTCTATCAGAAAGTGGAGTTTTGCTGGCCTGTTGTCCTGTTTATCCGTTGCTGTATAACGTGTTTTCTAGAAGCAGGCACAGAGATAGAATGTGTAATGCAAGGTGCATTAACACCTGTGGAAGGGTGTTGGCAGAAGCAGGATTAGAAAGGGGGAGAAGCCAGATTGCACGGCAGGCCAGACCTCAGCCATCCCCACTAGGCATCCTGGAGAGTTCGTGGCCCATCAGAGTTGTGCTCATTTACCCAAATGGCGCGTCTTTACATTTCTGTATCGGTCACTCAGTGGCTGTGGCTGTCCAAGAAGACAGGCCTTCTGGTGGAGAGGCTCTCTGGGAGCTGTCTGCTGACAAGAGGACCAAGCCCTCCATTGAAAGAGAAGCAGCATGTCTGTGTCCACCGTAGACCCTGGAATGTAGTGACTAATAGAAGACAACAGTCACTCTTTGCTCACGAGTCTGCAGTTTGGACAGGATGAGGCAGGGACTGCTCTCTCTCTGCTCTTTAGCATGAGTTGTAGTGACTCACCTGGGATGGGAAGATCAACTATCACGATGGCTCACTCAGATAGGTGGTGTGGCTCATCAGCTCGGGCTTCAGCCAGGGATCTAGGCCTGGGGCCTTTGTTCTTTTCACATGGGCCTTGCCAGGGCTGCTTGACAGTTTTTTTGTTTTTGTTTTGGTTAATTCTCACCCAAGGATATTTTTTCCAGAGAGAGTGGAAGCGAGGGAGAGAGGGGGAGAGAGAGAAACATCGATGTGCGAGAGACACATTGATTGGTTTCTTCCTGCAGGTGCCCTGACTAGGGCTGAGGATCGAACCTGCAATCCAGCTACGCGCCCTAGACCAGGAATGGAACCCGAGACCCTTGGGCGGGGGTTAAGGGGGGGTACTGTAACCAGTGAGCACACCAGCCAGGACTGCTAAGGGAGAGAGGGGGAGAGAGAGAGACATTGATGTGCGAGAGACACATTGATTGGTTTCTTCCTGCAGGTGCCCTGACTAGGGCTGAGGATCGAACCTGCAATCCAGCTACGCGCCCTAGACCAGGAATGGAACCCGAGACCCTTGGGCGGGGGTTAAGGGGGGGTACTGTAACCAGTGAGCACACCAGCCAGGACTGCTTGAGTTTCTTAACAAAATGCTGACTAAGTTCTAAGAGCAAGTGTGTTGTCGATATGTAAGTGTAACCATCTTTCTACCTAGGTTATATTTGGGATCTCTTTCCATCCTGTACTCCAGTGAGCACATTCTTAGGAGATAATGAAGAGCATTCTTTACTCAGTAGCTACATCCACATCTCCCTGACATTTGTGGGGATTTGAATCTGGTCTGCCTCACTTTGCCGGCGCTTCAGAAACCTGGCGTGCAAAGAGAACCAGAGCCATCTCCGCATAGGTTAGGCCCAGGTCACGCCAGAGCTGGTCTCCTTTCTCCCAGACGCTTTTCTTTTGGTCACTCTGAAATTAGATTGAGATGGAGATAATCATCTGGAAGGAAAAAGGAAACTTCAGAAGGTCAAGCTGCAGTGTGGTTGAAAAAGAAGGAAGGGATGTGTTTTCTTTGTTTGAGGTGATAAAGTACATGGACGTAACATAATTTTTAGGCCTTCCTCGTGCCCAGTAATTTAGGTCATATTTAGTATCAGCTAGATGGAAAATCACATTTCCTCCTCCCGTGAGTACTCTAAGTTATACCTCATTATCAGTATTATACTTTGTTCCGAAAGTAAAAATAGAACATAAATATTTGGAAACCCAGCCGGTGGCTAGAGGGCTAACTCACATCCTCATGAGTACTCTAAGTTATACCTCATATCAGTATTATACTTTGTTCCCAAAATAAAAATAGAACATAAATATTTGCAAACCCAGCCGGTGGCTAGAGGGCTAACTCACATCCTCCTGAGCTTCTGATGCAGACGTGCAGGAGAGGGCTCCTCTCCTGTTGGCCATTTTAGGAACAGAGGGACTTGTTGTTCAGCCATGGAATAGACGGAGTGGGATGTGGAGTGCGTCAGAAGGCAAGATAATACGGATATGAAAGGTATAATTTAATTCCTGCTGGACAGAGACCAATTAGGGTTTTCATTATAAAATTATTGTGTCTGTCTATGATCTTGATATCCATTAATTAACTGTCTTGAGTGAAAAATATTGCTGACTGCAGATGATCATAGTGGCTTAGTCAGAATATTTTCATATTCTTGGGTTGACTCAGTCGTTATATACATGTATTTTTGATTTTTAATTAATTGTAATCAAGCAATACTGCATGTAATTAAAATAACACTCAGCTAGTGTAGAAAAGATTATATTGAAAAATAGTGCCCCTCCATACCTCTTATGTTTGCTTTCCAGTGGCAAGCACATTGAACTCCTTTAAGCTATTTTTTGCTGCTTTTTAACCTCATATCTCTAATAACCCGATATCTAAAGCTGATATCTCTCGGTATAAATTTTAGACATACAATATTTGCATTTTAGAATTGATTATATTTTTTATTAGGAAGAGTTGTTGAATTTAGTAAATACTTTTTTCAGTGAAATAGGAATTGATGGATGCTTCCTTAACATGCTGTATGTGTATCTCACCCCTTAGAAGTCAAGCATCATGCTTACTAGGTAACATTACTAAAGTCAGGACACAACAAAGATGTCTATTGTCACCAATAATGTTTTACATTGTACCGGAGATACTAGCTAAACAGTTAGGCAAACGACAACATTAGACATGTAAAAATAGTAAAATTATTACATTTATAGATGATATACATGGAAAATCAAATAGAATTAACCTAAAAACTACAAAGGTAAAAAAGTTCAAAAGTTCAAGAAGGATATCAATAGCTTTTGTAGTCTTAATTCATGGAGTAAATATTTACTGCACATGACAGTGGGTCAGGCTCTTTTCCAGGTGCTGAGGATCTAGTGGTCAACAAAACTGGCAAAAATTCCTGTTTTTGTGAAGTAGTTTCTAATCTAGCAACAATCAATAATTATAAAAAGATTTAGAAGAAAAGGTTCCATAATATCTTAAAAATAGGGAATATTAGGGATATATTTACTAAGAAATATATAACTATATAGTGAGGAAGACTGTTCCCATCAGATATTAAAATTTGTCTTTAATAATTAAAAATATATTTCTACTGTGTGAAAAGATAGACTAATGGAACAGAATTGAAAGTCTTATAATAGCCCCAATTACTTACATTTATTAACATGTGATTAAGGTCAGGTCTCAAATCAGAGGTTAAATGCATGGTGTGTGGGAAAAATAAAACTAGATCATATCTTTCATGATATACCAGGAAGAACTCCAAATGTAAAAAAGTTAAACTTAAAAGTGTTCCCATGGAATGAAACATGGGATAATTCTTTTGCAATTTCAGTGACAATAAAATATTTCTAATTGAGTCAAAATCCACAAAAGCATAAAAGAAAATATTGATGAATTCAGTACACAGACAAAAGAGTGCATGGGAGGAGAAGTCTGTAAACAAACTCAAAAAACAAATGCTCACTGGAGGAAAAAGATTTGCAACTCACATAGTGGACAAAGAGTAGTCTTCCTAACATAGAAAGTACTAGAGACCTGGTGCACAACATTCGTGCACTGGGGGTGGGGGGAGACCCTCAGCTCGGCCTGTGCCCTCTAGCAGTCTGGGACCCCTTGGGGGATGTCTGCCTGCTGGCTTAGGCCCACTCCCCACAGCAGTTGGACATCCCCCAAGGGGTCCTTAGCGCTGCAGTGGAGACAGGAGAGGTTCCCACCACCACCACTGCGCTCGCCAGCCATGACCCCGGCTTCTGGCTGAGCGGCGCTCCCTCTGTGGGAGCACACTGACCACCAGGAGGAAGCTCCT
>NW_005370397.1:1993998-2004591 GCF_000412655.1 Myotis brandtii
TTAATTTGCATATAGTTGCTCTGATTGGCTGGTGGGTGTGGCTTAAGTCATAGTGAAGGTACGGTCAATTTGCATGTTTGTCTTTTATTAGATTAGATTATATCACAATAAAGCTGAAAAAAAGTGAGTAAAGGGTAAATTAGAAGAGTACGTTAGTACTAAGTAGTTTTTGGGTTTTTCTAATAACGAAGAAAGACAATATAAACAATGTGAAAAAACAAGCCCTCATGCTGGGAGAAGAGATTTGTAACACATGCAACTAAATTTGAATAAACAGAATTCTAGATTAACCAAAACATACAATACACACAGAGTATAAAAGAGCAGGAAAGATATCAACTCATTTTACAGAACAGGAATCTAAGATGACCATTGATAATATAAAAAAGATTCTCAGCCTTACCAGTTATCCTGTCAGTAAAGTTGGAGATGCACATATCTTTCATCTCTGCAGTTTCACTTCTGCATGCACAACCGAGAGAAATGTTCACACATGAGCACTAGGAGACATTCATACAAATACTCATCTCAGCATTTTGTGTAATCGCAACGTAAAAGTCTAAAACAATCTAAAATTGTTGGAAACAATCTAAATTTTATAAGGGGGAATTGAGAAATAAATTTGGTATATGAAAGTATTCCATACAGAAATGAAAATTAATGAACTAGAGAAAAATTTATCAGCATGGAAAAATTTTAAACATATTAGAATAAAACCAAGTTGCAAAACCCTACACACAGGCTTGTATAAGTTACAAAGTTTAAAGACATTCAGAAAAATACAGAGTCCTATGGTGGCATTGGTATATATTAATCCTACAGTAGAATGTATGCATGGACAGTGGTCTGGATTTGACCTGTGGGTCATAATTTGCCAACCTGTGATGTATGACACACTCAAAGGAATTACTTCAGTAGTTAAGGTATTAATAATATTATCCCCTCTTACAGGTGGGAAAATTGAGGTTTAGAGGCCTCAACTGGCATCATTTGGGTTAAATTATAATAACCTTACCATGCTCCCATTAACCACATGGCAATATAATTTTTCGTGTATGTAATGCTTATAGAAGATCCTTTTCCTTCCTCTAAAAGTAGAGTGAATTGTGAAGGTCTAATCTTACAGTTTTTCACAATTATAATCTTTAATAGTATGTTTAGAAACGCTGCATTGCTGGGTCGTCTTTACAAAAATTATTTCATGTATGATTTTCCTAGGTTTGCAACATGTTTTATTGTTCAAATGGAGAAACATACAAAAACTGGTTTGATTTAGTTTGTTATTAGATATGGATATCTTATAAGCCAGTTACTAATCATAGGTACCTTTATATAATATGCATTATTATTAAGCAGTTGTTTGTTGTTTTCTAAAGTCCCTTTTATGAAGCAATTTCTTTGTTTTGTCATGACGTGCAGTAATTGAGAATTTACTTATCTACATTTACATTCAAGGTCTAGGAAGTACATATTTCCCTGTTTGATTTCATGGGCTAGAAGTTAGTAGGTATCAAGTAATTATGGCTCTTCTCTTTATGCCAGGGGTGGGGAACATCATTGGTCTGGGCCTGTCAAGGCATTAGGGGTGAGTTAATTAAATGTTTGACCAAATTAGCAGGCTAATTTTTTAAAATTCTTTTTTTAAAAAATTCTTTATTGTTGAAAGTATTACATAAGTCTCCTTTTTCCCCCATTGACCTATCCCCAGCCGTTCCCACCCCCCAGCACATGCACTCACTCCCCCTACTGTCTGTGTCCATGGGTTATGCTTATATGCATGCATACAAATCCTTTGGTTGCTCTCTTACTCCCCCCACCCCAATTTCTTAAAATCGGGTTGCTGATAATTTTGTATGACCCCTGAATGATGTTATAAATACCCAAGTGGCCTTGGCAGGAAAGAGGTTCCCCACCCCTGTTTATGCAGAAAGTAGGACTACTGCAGGCGTGTTGGAATATGTGCAAGTTTAAAGGTGGGGAATAAAAATTATCACAGTACTTTTTATCTCCAGGAGAAGACTGAAATGACCTGTGTTTAAGAAAGTTTTAATATGAACCAGAGCCAGGATTTGAACCCATAAAGTACTCAAATAGATGTTCTTAGAGTATTAATTTTAAAAGAAGTTAGGATTTTTAGACAGAAAGGTGATCTTACCAAGTATGTAATTATGTTTATTCTTCCAAACTAAAAATGGGATGTATTTTTTTCAGAGACATCAAACCTGATAATATATTGATGGATATGAACGGACATATTCGGTTAGCAGATTTTGGCTCTTGTCTGAAACTGATGGAAGATGGAACGGTAAGGAAAGATAATTTTTAAATTATTTTACCCACAGACATTTTTCTTGCTACTTGCTACTTTCTTTATCTGTTTAGAAACCACCTATAACAATAAAAGCATAATATGCAAATCGACCGAACAGCCGAACAGCAGAACAACCGTCCGGATGACCATGCTATGACATGCACTGGCGCCAGGCCAGCGAAGGCGGGTGCAGTGCGATTGGTCGGGGGGGCCCCACGATCTCCCGCAGAGGGAGGCCCAGGCCACTGGTCAGCAGGGCGATCAATAGGGGGGGGCTCCACGATCGCCTCAAAGAGGGAGGCCTAGGCCACCCTCTGCAGAATGATCAATCAGGGGGCTCCGAGATCGATTGCCCCAAAGAGGGAGGTGCAAGGCCACCGGCCGGTAGGGCGATCAGTCGGAGGGGTGAGGGGAGACTCTGTGATCGCCCCACAGAGGGAGGCCTAGGCCACCCTCTGCAGGGTGATCAATCAGGGGGCTCTGCGATTGATTGCCCCAAAGGGAGGTGCAGGCCTTCAGCCGGCGGGGCGATCAATCGGAGGGGTGAGGGGAGACTCTGTGATTGCCCCAAAGAGGGAGGCCCAGGACACCGACTGGCAGGCTACAGCGGGTGGGTGGGGCCTCCCTCTGCGGGGTGATCGATCGCGGGGCTCCCAGACTGCGAGAGGGCGCAGGCCGGGAGGGGGCGGGGGCCCTCTCCCCAGAGTGCACGAATTTCGTGCACCAGGCCTCTAGTTTATTTATATTATCCATTTATCTATCCACCCACCCATCCATCCTTCTGTGCTTCACCTTCTTCCCCAAAGGTATTTAGGCTTGTCTATAAAATCATATGCCATTTAAACTGTTTATATTAATGATCTGAAGATGGTCACAGTACGCCTCTCATGAGACCCTGTTTCTTCCTTCTTTAGCTGACCTGGTTATTATTGTACTTGAGATATTTTTACATTTCCAGATGGGCAAAGAAAATAAATCCTACGTGGAGAAAAAAATGCAGCTTCTTTGCTTTCATTATATTTTTTTGTCTTTCTTTTCTAGTTGATTTTCCTGAGGGACAGTGTTCAGAAATGAATGCTTTTACCAGGAAGTCCTCGATGTTGATTTAGTTTCGTGTGACCATTTGCCTTAGTTCTGCTAACTCGGGCCTCCGTTGTTTTCTTTCACTCACTTAAAATTTATATGCCCCAAGTTTATTCTCTAGTTTGTTTTGGTTTTTGTTTTTACTTCAGTTTCCTGGATATATAGCAGAAGTCCAAATATATATCCTTTTAATTGGCATAAATGTTTTTAGAGAGCAGTTTAGTAAAATACATTCTAAAGACCATGAAAATGTCATATTATTCTGGACTAGTAAATTGACTTCTAAAAATTTATCCTAAGGAGGTAACTTAAAAAAAAATCCTCACCCCAGGATGTTTATTGATTTTAGAGAGAGAGGAATGGAGAGTTAGGAAGGGAAGGAGGGAGGAAGAGAGGGAGGGAGGGAGGGACATCTGTTGGTTGCCTCCCCTATGTGTCGCACCCTGGCATTGAACCTGAAACCTAGGTATGTGTCCAGACCAAGATGAGCCTGCAGCCTCTTGGTGCACCATTTGTTTTTCCATATGATTGTTAGATTTTATTATCGGTTTATAGCCATAGTATACACACATACAAATACCCTTTCACAAACACAAGCTTGTAGACTTGCATTGAATTTAGAGATTTACATATCCAGAGATTTTCTGGAAATTTATGTCTATAACATGGAATTTTACTATCCATGAATGGCGTCTCCATTGCTTTAGGTTTTCTTTTATGTCTGTTATTTAAGTTTTAAAATAATATTCACTGTAAGTCCATTACCTTTAAGTAATGTTAGGTTTGTTCTTAGGCATCTTGTGGAGTTTTTGGGGGGTGGGGGCCTAATATAAACAACTTTTCAAAATTTGTTGTTGGATAGCTTGTTGCTGTTATATAGGACCACAATTGATTTTTGTAGGTGTATCTAGAACCTATCAATCTTGCTAAATATTTTTATAAGTTCAAAATAATTTGTAGATTTTTCTAGATTTTCTACGTAGACAATTATATAATTCACAAATTATGATGAGCTTTGGGTTTTGGTCTTTCAAATCTTTGTGTGTGCTATTTTTTTCTCTTAACCATGCAGTCAGTGACCTTCAGCACAATGTTAAATAGGTGTGGTAATAGGGAGCTTCTTTGCCTTGTCCCTGACTTTAATGGTGTTTTTCCTGTAGTTTCAAATTAAGTATGATGTTTGCTGTAAGCTTTTTATTGGGTTAAGGAAATTTCTATTTCTGATTACTGTGAGTTTGTTGCTAGAGTTGTTATTGTTGTAATCAAATGATGTTTCTGCATCCGCTGAGATAATATAAGGATATTTTTTCTTTAATCTGTTAATCTGATGAATGACATAGATTGTCCAAGTTAAATCATTCATTCTTTTTTTAAAAAAAATATATTTTATTGATTTTTTACAGAGAAGGGAGAGGGATAGAGAGTTAGAAACATCGATGAGAGAGCTCGACAAGCTGCCTCCTGCACGCCCCCCAGTGGGGATGTGCCCGCAACCAAGGTACATGCCCTTGACTGGAATCGAACCTGGGACCAGTTCAGCAATCATTCATTCTTTGGATCAACATAACTTTATCTTGAAGTGGTATTGCTATATCTGAACAAATTGTTAGATAGACTCTGCTAAAATTTTATATTAGCAAATTTAGATTGTTACCTGAAATTCATACCTGAGATTCATCATATTTGATATAGCAAATAATTTTCCTTCTCAAATTGTTCTTGTCTGATTTCTACTTTTAGGTTATTTTAGCCTTATAAAATGAACAAGGGAGTCATGTTTCCTCCCCTTGCCTGTTTTGGCTCTAGAATAGTTTATATAATACAAGGCTTATCTGTTTCTTACATAATTGGTACAAATCACTTTTAAATCACCCTTGCTTTTGTGAGGTTTTGCTTTCTTCTGTTTTATTTTGTTTTCTAGGTAGATTTTATACTATTGATTCAAATTTTTTAATGGTTATAGGTCTCTTTGGTTTTCTATTTCTTCCTGAGTCAGTTTTGGTAAGTTATATTTTTTTCTATGAACATTGTCTATTGTCAATGAGCTGTCAGTTTTATTGGTATAAAATTGTTTAGGTTGAACTCTTCCTAGTTTAAAAATCTTTTACATGCATAGTTTTTTCATTCCTAATGTTTGTGCTTTTCTTTTCCTTCATAAATTTTGATGTAGAGCATTTTACTATTTTTTAGTTCTAAATATTTTCCAACTTTAGTTAGAATTCTTCTGTGGACCATTAATTATTTAGATGTATGCCTTTTAATATCCAACATATTTAATTATTTCTAGTTTTATTTTAATGGAGAATGGGTCTAATTGATACTAGTTTTTTGGCATTTGTCACTGTTTGCTGTTTGATTTTGTAATAGCTCAGTTTTTATAAGTATTACAAGTTTATTGAAAAGAATACGTTTTTTCTAACTTTTAGGTGCAGGATTCTGTATAATATCCGTAAGATTAAACTTGTTAACTGATTCAAATATTTTATATTCTTACCAGTTTTATTTTTCTCTGATGTATTACCTTTTATGTAAAAATCCTTAATGTGATGTTAAATTATTAATTTTTCCCTGTAATCATCAATATCTTCACAACTCTTTTGTAGCTATGTTGTTATTTAGAATCGCTATTCCAGGGTGTTTTATATGTAAGTTAATAAATTAAAAAAATTTTAAATGATTTTGGCCTTAAAATCTATTTTGAGTTATATTAATATAGCTTCCTTAACTTTATTTTGTTTAACACCTGCCTCATGTATCTTTTCTGTCCCTTTACTTTTTAATATTTTAGTGTCCTTATGTTTAGATGCAACTCTTTAAAACAGATTATTGCTGATTAAAAAAAATAAAAAGTTTATTTGGCTCTGGCCAGATGCCTATGTTGGTTGGAACATCGTCCCATACTCCCAAAGGTTATGAGTTTGATTACCAGTCAGGGCACATACCCAGGTTGCAGGTTCGATCCCAGGTCAGGGCGTGTATGGGAGGCAACCAGTCAATGTTTCTCTCTCATATCAATGTTTCTCTCTCACATCAATGTTTCTCTCCTCTTCCTCTCCTATCCGCTCTCTAAAACAAATTTTAAAAAGCATATCCTTGGGTGAGGATTAAAAAAACAATGTTGATTTTGGTTTTATTTGTCATGCAGTGTGATACTGCTGTCTTTTAATCGGTGAATTTAGTCTTATGAATTCCGTGATTGTAGATGTATTTATTTCTACTACCCTTTCTTGTGCTATTTACTCTAGGTTTTGCTTGTTTGTTTACATACATGTTTGTGTGTTTTTTTTCCCCCTCTTTCCTGCATTCTATTGGCTTGGTCAAATTTAGTTTTATTTCTCTTTTTCGTTACTTCTTTGAAGTTTTATGTTCTATTTCAAATATTTTAATGTTTACCTTAAATTTTTTAAAATTTATAATTGACCTAAAATCTAGTGTTAATGTTTTCTACCATATTTCTAATTAAAACAAGAAACTGAGTGTATTTTATACCATACAAAAATTAGCTCAGAATGGATCGAAGACCTGAATGTTAGAGCTAAAACTAACATTGAAAGGAAACATATAGGGGAAGCTTATGACATTGGATTGGGCATTGATTTCTTGGATGTGACACCACACAACAGGCAACTAAAGAAAAAATAGGTAAATTGGAATCAGTAAAAAGTTTTCTGCGTTAAAGGACAGTCATCTTAGTGAAAAGGTAACCTATGGAGTGGGAGAAAATAGTTGCAAATCATGTATCTGATGAGTGTTAATATCCAGAATATAGAAAGAACACCGACAATTCAGTAACAAGTAATCCAATTCAAAATGAGCAAAGGACTTTAATAAACGTTTCTCCTAAGAAGATATACAAATGGCCAACAAGCACATGAAAAGATGTTCAACATCACTAATCATTATGGAAATGCAGATCAAAACCACAATGAGATACTATCTCATACCCATTAGAATGGCTACCATGACAAAGAACAGAAAGTAACAATTGTTGACAAAGAAGTAGAAAATTGGAACCCTTGTACACTGTTGATGGGAATGTAAAATTCTATAACCTCTCTGGAAACAGTATGGCAGTTCTTCAAAAAATTAAAAATAGAATTACCACATGATCCAGGAATTTCACTTCTGAGTACATACTCCATAAAATTGAAAGCAAGGACTCAGAGAGATATTTGTACACTATGTTCAGTAGCAGCATTATTTACAACTAGAGGCCCGGTGCACAAATTCGTACACCGGTGGGGTCCCTCAGTCTAGCCTGCAGGATCAGGATGAAACTGGCTCTCCAACATCCCCCGAGGGGTCCTGGATTGTGAGAGGGCGCAGGCCAGGCCAAGGGACCCCACTAGTGTACGATCGGGGCTGGGGAGGGACGCAGAAGGTTGGGCAGCCAAGGAGGGACCGCAGGAGGGCTCCAGGGCGTGTCCAGCCAGTCTCGCTCAGTCCCGATCAGCCAGACCCCAGCAGCAAGCTAACCTGCTGGTCGAAGCATCTGCCCCCTGGTGGTCAGTGCACATCATAGCGAGTGGTTGAGCAGCCTTAGCATATCATTAGCATATTATGCTTTGATTGGTTGAACAGCTGACCGGACACTTAGCATATTAGGCTTTTATTATATAGGATAGCCAAGGAATGTAAGTAACTTAGGTGGCCATTAACAAATAAATAGATAAATTAAAAATGGGTACAGTTTCAGTTTTGAACGATGAACAGTTCTAGAGATGGATGTTGGTGATAAGTGCACAACAGTGTAAATGTACTTAATGCCACTGAACTGTACACTTGGAAATGGTTATGATGGTAAATTTTATGGTATGAGTATTTTACCACAATTAAAAATAATAATTAAAAAGTAAATAAAGATAATGTGTAATAACATAAACATTAGACCACTTCAAGAAACTTAGACCATTTCAATCCTAATTGCACCCTTAGTGACAGGTTCTTGTTTCTAGGATTTTAGTTTCACCTCACTTTTCAGTGTTCAAGTAGTTTCCTCCTCCTCTGCCACCTTCTTTTCCTTCTGCTGCTCCTCCACTTCCTCCTCCTCCTCCTTTTCCTTTCCTCCTTTTCTTCCTCATCACTAATAACTTTGTTCACAATTTTGCTAATTGTAAAAGTTACAAAGTTAACTAATGTCTTTGTTCACCATTGCTTCTGGTATCACATCTTCCATCTGGGTTAAATTTCTTATTTTATGAAGTATGTTCTTTAGTGCTTCTGTTTATCTGAAAGGGTCTACATGTGGTAGTTCACCCAGTCTTTGTGTGAAAATGTCTTTATTTAACCCTCATTCTTGTATCATAATGTAGATAGGTAGGGAATATAATTTTGGCAATTATTTTGTCTCATCACTTTGAAGAAACAGTTCCATTTTCTTCTGACGGCTACATTAGCATTAATAATTCAGCTGTCAGTTTAATTCTCATTCCTTGCTAGGTAATCTCTCTTTATTCTTTAATGTTTTTAATCTCTTAGTTTTTGGTGCTCTGTAGTTTTTAACTACAGTGTACATAGAAGTGTATCTGGTTTTATTTATCTTTTCATATCTTTCACATATTTACTGTATTTTTCATTTTGACGACTTTTTTTTCTAGGACTTCTATTTGATTTGATTTTTTTCATCATTTTGTTCTTATGCTTTTGATTAAAAAATAAAATGTCAGAGAGTTAAAAATATTTCATGAAGTGGAACGGATACTTGTTAGGAGTCTAAGTCTATTGGTCAGATTTCTGACTTGCTCGTAATGGGATATTACTCATTTAGGTTATGTGATTGGGTTGGCAGCTCTTTTTCAGTGGGCGTTTATGTGTGAGAATTCTGTGTGACCACCTATGAGCATGTGCCTCCGGAGTAGTTTTAAGTTTGTTATGCCAGGCTTTCTGGGGCACCTAATCTGGTGCCAATAGTTTTGCCAGTTTGTTGGCTTGAGAATGTCTGGATCACGGAAGCTCTGTGAACCAAAATGCCAGGCGGTGGGACCATGTGACCTAAGGTTATGGACTTCTGGAGGAGGAAGTTTCTTCACACGTCAGCTGCAATCAAGATGGGCAGAAAGTCTTATCTTCTCTGCTGAGTGGCAGGGTTTTGAAATTCAGCTTTTTGTTTACAGTGTACTCTCCAGGGTAAAGGTTACATGGGCAACCTCTCACTGCAAACCTCATGTATGCTCAACGCCTTTCCTTTGTCCTCACGTTAAAATCCAAGTAATAGAAAGTGAAAACTAACAGCTCCCCAACCCCCCTCCTGCTTTAATGCTTACCACCCCAGGTTCTCCACCATTTCTCAATTTTTGGCCCCAAAGAGTTCTTTTTTTAAACGCTTATGTATATGTTTATTTTAAAAGGTTGTTACATTTTATCTAGTATTTTTAAGAGTTTGGAACGGAGTTTTCAAATTACTTAATCTCAGTATTGTCAGAGAGAGTCTATTCTAATGATTACTAAGACTGGTAATTTAGTCCAGGAAACTCAGAATGTTAACCAGAATTCTGCCTTGAGAATGTTCATTTTTTGATAAGTTCTTTTAAATCTTATAAGGAACCAATTTTCTTTTAATTGAAAGCTTCTTACAAAATTGTTCCCAGGATCATTTTTAGCTATCACTTTCTAATTTACATCTAACTTGCCTTAATTATATGTCCAACTATTTTTCTCTATCGGAACTTTAGTTTTTGAAGGATATATTTTTCCTTTTATGTAATTTTTTAATTAAGTAGTTTGCAGGACATCATTATAATTTATTTCCTTAGGTTTTCATTAAGGTATTTAAAAATGATCTCCGGGTTACTGATAAGTATCAGCCAAGTTTTTTTGAGCGGTTTTCTCCCGTAACTAATTGTAAACATTTTTTATGTATACATGTTAGGCAGATTATCAATAATAAGAATGTTCTAACTATATCTGATGGAACAAAGGCAGGTAGACATAAGTATATATGAATCAATTGTGAATTTCTTCCAATGCAAAAAAATACCAGTTAAAAAAAAAGAATGTTTGAAACTAAATATTGAATTTTCTGGCTGTGATGTTTATCCTATATTGTTACCCTAAATGTGTCAATTCAGTAACAGCTGTAATAAAGGTTTTATCTACACTAATAAAAGAAAAACATGGTAATTGGCGTACGACCGCTACCCTTCCCATTGGCTAATCAGCATATCCTTATGCAAATTAACTGTCAGCCAAGATGGCGGCCG
>NW_005370397.1:2006129-2020633 GCF_000412655.1 Myotis brandtii
CCCCGCCCCAGGCCTTCACCACCCTATTGTCTGTGTCCATGGGTTATGAATAAAAGGTCTTTGGTTGATTAAATGTTTGGAACTTTTGATTGAGCAACTTCGGCTGCAGTAATCTACCCTCAGGAAATCTTCAGTAGAATAAAGGTGTATGTACCAGAATACCTATTCTATTATTTATGATCACCAAATATTGAAAATAATCCAGATGCACAACAGGAGTGAACTAATAAAACTTTAATCCACTTAGTACCAAGTTAAATGGAAATAGATTGATCGGTCTCAGAAAATTGTGAGCAATTGCAAAAACTTGGATTGTGACTAGGAGTATTCCATAAAGGGAGTGTGAATAAGTACTAGAAGCCACAACTTCTGGAATATAATCTATATAATCTATTCTTTTTACTTGGTTCTACTGACACATTTATGATTATTTGCTTCACACATCTATAAACCAGTTTTATGAAATTTATGCTCTTCTACCTGGTTGCAAAGATAATCTAGTAAATAGTGGTGACGAGTTGAAAGACAGTGAATAGCTACAGAGCTGTAGAAAGCATGAAAGCATTTCAGAGGGGAGTCATTGTACTATAACATGATGGTTAAGAACACAGATGCTGGAGTCAAGACAGTTTCAGGTCAAATCCCAGCTCTGCCATTTACTAGCCTGTGGCCTTGAGCCAGTTGCTTGAGTTCTGTGCCCTGGTTTCCTCCTCTGTAAAAATTAGGACAATAGTAGCACTTGCCCCTTACCCCCCTACGGCTTAGAGGGTTGCTGTGAGGATTAAATGAGGAAAGCACTTTCCATTGTGCCAAGTACATGTTCCATTTAAAAAAAATGTTTATTATTATTAATCATCAGTATGTGACTTGTATGAGCCATTTGTGCTCTTGAAATATCCAGGCAAATTCTGTTTTTAATGAATTCTCTTGATTCTGACAGCAGTTTAAGGTATTTTAGCATTTAATTTATTCTTACTACAGTGCTGTATGACTCAGTCACACATGAAATTAAAATTGTTTAGGAAGATATTCTTTACTCATTTATTCCCATATTTTCTTCAGTATCTGTACTTTGTATCAGTATACTCATAGATATTTTGAAAAGAACATGTATTTTCAAGAAAACGTTCACCTCCTTATAGTAAGTTACATGGTGATTTATAATGTGTTTCCATTACTCTGTGTAGGAGAGGTTTCAGTTTCCACCTCAGCTGACAGATGTGTCTGAAAACGCCAAGGATCTTATTCGCAGGCTCATCTGCAGCAGAGAACATCGACTTGGTCAAAACGGAATAGAAGATTTTAAGAAACACCCATTTTTCAGTGGAATTGATTGGGATAATATTCAAAACTGTGAAGCACCTTATATTCCAGAAGTCAGCAGCCCAACAGACACATCGAACTTCGACGTGGATGACGACTGTTTAAAGAATTCGGTGAGTGTGACGTTGGGAAGATCTGTCCCTGTTTCTTTTTAACGTGGTTATGAAGCAACTTTATGGGCCACCTTATCAGCGATCAGTCAGATAGTTGTGGCTTCTAGTATTTATTCACAAATTCAAGAAACTAAGAGAGTGTACTGAGGCCAACATAGTTATTCATGACTAGGAGCAAAATCAAAATGCAAAGGTTTACTTCTTAGATTAGTTATGTCTTTACGTTTCCTAAGAAGAGGACAAATTAGATGCTTAAAAAAGTGAACTTCATGATGGCAAATCTCTCCTTAAAATCCACTATGAAATTAAATAAAATTGTTAACCATTTCGGGGCTTGACACATTAATCCAAGGTCAATAAATTGGGAAGCACCTATTCATGAAAAACCACTGAACTTGGTTAAAAACAGCTACATGTTAGGCAGATTATCAATAATAAGAATGTTCTAACTATATCTGATGGAACAAAGGCAGGTAGACATAAGTATATATGAATCAATTGTGAATTTCTTCCAATGCAAAAAAATACCAGTTAAAAAAAAAGAATGTTTGAAACTAAATATTGAATTTTCTGGCTGTGGTGTTTATCCTATATTGTTACCCTAAATGTGTCAATTCAGTAACAGCTGTAATAAAGGTTTTATAATATTATAAAATCTGAAGGTTCGATTCCGGTCAAGGGCATGTACCTTGGTTGTGGGCACATCCTCAGTGCGGAGTGTGCAGGAGGCAGCTGATCGATGTTTCTCTCTCTCATATGTTTCTAACTCTCTATCCCTCTCCCCTCCTCTCTGTAAAAAATCAATAAAATATTAGTGTAGAGATTATGTAAAATTTAATTTATATGTACAAGGAAGCTAAATTCAGATAATGACAAAATTATGGTTTTGAGATACTGTCTATTGTGTAAACACATGTAAATACTTTCAGAATTATTTGTTTCTAGTATAGTAGATTGCTAAAAGTGTGAATTTCTTCAGGTTCAGTCCTCAGTGGCTGTTGGAACTCCAGATTAGTGTAGAGATTATGTAAAATTTAATTTATATGTACAAGGAAGCTAAATTCAGATAATGACAAAATTATGGTTTTGAGATACTGTCTATTGTGTAAACACATGTAAATACTTTCAGAATTATTTGTTTCTAGTATAGTAGATTGCTAAAAGTGTGAATTTCTTCAGGTTCAGTCCTCAGTGGCTGTTGGAACTCCAGATTATATCTCTCCTGAAATCCTTCAAGCCATGGAAGATGGAAAAGGCAGATACGGACCCGAGTGTGACTGGTGGTCTTTGGGAGTCTGTATGTATGAAATGCTTTATGGAGAAACACCGTTTTATGCAGAATCTCTGGTGGAGACATATGGAAAAATCATGAATCACAAAGTTAGTATACTTTACTATTTTTCAAATTGATGTAAATAATATATATAATAAATTGAATGTGATATTTAAACAGAAAATATTTTTCTAAAAACAGTATACGATCTAATTTCTCTGCTAATAGGGAACATGACAAACATGAATAATCAAAGTCCATTCACTATACATAAGATTATTGGTTCTAACCCTCTACTATATTTTATTAGAGGAGAAGGTAATAAGTAGGAAATTAAATGGTTTCTAGTAGAATAACAAAGATCATAACCAGATATTTTTTAATCATTACTACTACAGTGATAAATGAAATGCAAATTAAAATAAGAATGAGAGCCCTAACTGGTTTGGCTCAGTGGATAGAGCATCAGCCTGCGGACTGAAGGGTCCCAGGTTCGATTCCAGTCAAGGGCATGTACCTTGGTTGTGGGCACATCCTCAGTGCGGAGTGTGCAGGAGGCAGCTGATCGATGTTTCTCTCTCATCGATGTTTCTAACTCTCTATCCCTCTCCCCTCCTCTCTGTAAAAAAATATATTTTTAAAAAAATAAAAATAAATAAGAATAAGATACTTTCCCCCCTGTGAAATTGATAAAGATTAAAAGAAAAATTGTACTTTGTACTATAAATAATCCAGTGAGGTGGGCATTATTTTTTCAATTATATTTTTATTGATTTCAGAGAGGAAGGGAGAGGGAGAGAGAGATAGAAACATCAGTGATGAGAGAGAATCATTGATCGGCTGCCTCCTGCATGCCCCTACTGGGAATCTAGTTCACAACTGGCATGTGCCCTGATCAGGAATTGAACCATGACTTCCTGGTTCATAGGTCAACGCTCAACCACTGAGCCATGCCGGCTGGGCTAGATGGACATTATTGATAGGAATATAAATTGATGTAACCTTTCTGTCAAGAAGTTTATAAGTTTGCATCTAGAGTCTTTAAAAATGGTTGGGACTTTTTTAAAAAATCTTTATTGTTGAAAGTATTACATATGTCCCCCTTTTTCCCCATTGACCTCATCTTCCCCTTTCCCCGCCAAGAATAGTCAGTCCATTCCCTTTCTATGTCCCTGATTCATTATAATCACCAGTTCATTCTGTACATCAGATTATTTATTCACTTGGTTCTTAGATTCACTTGTTGATAGATGCATGTTTGTTGTTCACAATTTGTATCTTTACCTTTTTCTTCTTCCTCTTCTTAAAGGATACCTTTCAGCATTTCGTATAATACTGGTTTAGTGGTGATGAACTCCTTTAGCTTTTCCTTATCTGTGAAGCTCTTTATCTGACCTTCAATTCTGAATGATAGCTTTGCTGGATAAAGTATTCTTGGTTGTAGGTTCTTGGTATTCAGCACTTTGAATATTTCTTGCCATTCCCTTCTGGCCTGCCAAGTTTCTGTTGAGAAATCAGCTGACAGTCGTATGGGTATTCCCTTGTAGGTAATTGAGTCTCTTTCTCTTGCTGCTTTTAAGATTCTCTCTTTGTCTTTTGCTCTTGGCATTTTAATTATGATGTGTCTTGGTGTGGTCCTCTTTGGATTCCTTTTGTTTGGGGTTCTCTGCGCTTCTTGGACCTGTAAGTCCATTTCTTTCACCAGGTGGGGGAAGTTTTCTGCCATTATTTCTTCAAATAGGTTTTCAATATCTTGCTGTCTCTCATCTTCTGGCACCCCTATTATTCTGATGTTGGTACGCTTGAAGCTGTCCCAGAGGCTCCTTACACTATCTTCGTATTTTCGGATTCTTTTTTCATTTTGCTTTTCCGGTTGGGTGTTTTTTGCTTCTTCGCATTTCAAATCTTTGACTTGATTCTTGCGCTCCTCTGGTCTGCTATTGGGTGTCTGTATAATATTCTTTATTTCAGTCCGTGTATGCTTAATTTCTAGTTGGTTCTTTATCATAGCATCGAGGGTCTCATTAGTTTTCGTGACTCTCTCCTCAAGTTTATTGACAGCTTCTAGCACATTTTTGCAAGCCCTCAAAATTGCGATTTTTAGCTCTATATCCTCCATTTCTGTCATGTTTTTTTGTCTCCGCATTTTTTATGCTTTCTTGGTGCACCCCCTAGTGGTCTTTGTGCGCAGTCTTGTTCTAGTTGAGCCTTGATTGTTGTAGTTAATACTAGAGGGATTTGACCACCAGGCCGACTGGCTGTGTGAATCAGCTGTGTCTGCCGCGGAAAACTTCTGTCCTCTGGGGAGGTGCTAATCTAGCCTTTGCCTGAGGCGATCTGGCAAATGGCTCTGCGCAGGGCTTGGGCGGGGCGGGCTCAACAGGGCGGGCGGGCGGAGGGAGCGGTTATGGCCCCTCTCAGTCCCGTTCCCAGAGGCTCTGCTTCTCAGAACCCCCGGAACCGCTGCAAACCTCGGAGGGAAAGCTGCCTTCCAACTGATGCCAGACACTCCCGCTTCTCCCGTTTGGGTCCGAGTCCCCAGCGATTCGCCCGTATCTGGAGCTCAGAGTCTGAGACTCCCCCCTGACCGAAAACGACAACCGCGCTCTCAGCCACCAGCCCGCTTTGCGCGCGCACCTCCGCACCTGAGTTTTTTCCACACTGCGCCTCCTCTGAGCCTCGGTGTGCTGTTATTTTTCCTTCTAGTTGAAGAGTCTCTCCTCAGCCAGCCTTCCTGCGGTTCTGGGTGATGTCCGTTCCGTCTTTTAGTTGTATTTTTGAAGTGGTTGTTTGCGGCAGCAGTCTGCGGTGTTTACCTATGCCGCCATCTTGGTCCATTCTAATTTATTCTTACTACAGTGCTGTATGACTCAGTCACACATGAAATTAAAATTGTTTAGGAAGATATTCTTTACTCATTTATTCCCATATTTTCTTCAGTATCTGTACTTTGTATCAGTATACTCATAGATATTTTGAAAAGAACATGTATTTTCAAGAAAACGTTCACCTCCTTATAGTAAGTTACATGGTGATTTATAATGTGTTTCCATTACTCTGTGTAGGAGAGGTTTCAGTTTCCACCTCAGCTGACAGATGTGTCTGAAAACGCCAAGGATCTTATTCGCAGGCTCATCTGCAGCAGAGAACATCGACTTGGTCAAAACGGAATAGAAGATTTTAAGAAACACCCATTTTTCAGTGGAATTGATTGGGATAATATTCAAAACTGTGAAGCACCTTATATTCCAGAAGTCAGCAGCCCAACAGACACATCGAACTTCGACGTGGATGACGACTGTTTAAAGAATTCGGTGAGTGTGACGTTGGGAAGATCTGTCCCTGTTTCTTTTTAACGTGGTTATGAAGCAACTTTATGGGCCACCTTATCAGCGATCAGTCAGATAGTTGTGGCTTCTAGTATTTATTCACAAATTCAAGAAACTAAGAGAGTGTACTGAGGCCAACATAGTTATTCATGACTAGGAGCAAAATCAAAATGCAAAGGTTTACTTCTTAGATTAGTTATGTCTTTACGTTTCCTAAGAAGAGGACAAATTAGATGCTTAAAAAAGTGAACTTCATGATGGCAAATCTCTCCTTAAAATCCACTATGAAATTAAATAAAATTGTTAACCATTTCGGGGCTTGACACATTAATCCAAGGTCAATAAATTGGGAAGCACCTATTCATGAAAAACCACTGAACTTGGTTAAAAACAGCATGCCTGCCCCCCCACCCACCCACCCACCTCAGCTGGGGTGGGGCAGGAGAGCTGCTAGCTTGCAGCTCCTTATACACCCAGCAGCTTTGCTGCCCAGGGGGCTTCCTGGATTTGGAAGCTAAATAACCCATGCCCAGTGGTATTGCCACTAGAAACGGCAAACTTGGTAGGAAATGAATGGGTAAAGGAAATCTACAGCCTTACTGTCCTGAGGTTAGCCAAATACTCAACCACTTTTAGCTGTGTGAAGTACTAAAACAGGCCAGCATAGTTTGTCAACCTCTGCCCTAAACCATTGTTTTATCAAGTTAGAATTTATAAAACTAAGAACATGAAATTTTTGTTTTTTGCATTTTTAGCCTTTTTAATTTGACTTTTTGTTTTAATTCAATTATTTTTTATGGTTTTAATTCTGCACTAAGAATTTTTATATTAATTTTTATATCATTTTACACTGTTCCGTAAGTACCATATGCAGGGCAGATAAGAGAAAGACAAGTACTGATGACTTCACTTATGTTTAAATCTAGTGAACAAAGTAAAGAAATAAACAAAATAGAAACAGACTCATAGATACAGAGAGCAGACTGACAGCTGTTGGGGGTGGGGGAATACTGGGGAGCTGGGTGAAAAGGTGAAGGAATCCTATCTAATAAAGAGGGAATATGCTCATTGACCCCCACACCGTCGCAAATATGGCAGCGCCCACAGCCAATAAGGAGGGAATATGCTAATTGACTGCCCCGCCCTCAAAGATGGTGGTGCCCACAGCCACAAGATGGCAGGAGAGGGCAGTTGGGGGCGATCGAGCCGGCAAGGGAGTAGTTAGGCGTTGATAAAGCTAGCAGGAGAGTGGTTAGGGGTGATCAGGCTGGCAGGCAGGCAGAAGCGGTTAGGGGCAAGCAGGCAGGCAGGCAGGCAGGCAGGCAGGCAGGCGAGCGGTTGGGAGCCAGCAGTCCCGGATTGTGAGAGGGATGCCCGACTGCCGGTTTAGGCCCGATCCTAAACATCCCCCGAGGGGTCCTGGATTGGAGAGGGTGCAGGCTGGGCTGAGGGAAACCCCTCCCCCCCCCCAGTGCATGAATTTTGTGCACCCGGCCTCTAGTAATAATAATAAACACAAAAACACTTCAGACAACAATATGGTCATTATCAGAGGTGGAAAGGGGGGTAAGGGGATAGAGGAGGTAATGGGGGGATCAGCGGTGATAGGAGACTCGACTTGGGGTAGTGAGCACACAACACAATATATAGAGGATGTATTATAGAATTGCACACCTGAAGCCTATATAACTTTATTAACCAGTGTCACCTCAATAAATTCAGTAAAAAAAAAAGAACCTCTCTTATACTTGCCTTTCTCAGCCTCACAACAAAAGAATTAAATAGACTTTTCCTCATCAGTGTTTTATTACAGGAACTATATTTACTGCTAACAGAAATTGTGAGTCATTCCTAATTAAATCAATTCTGATTACTTAGTAGTTATGTTCAGTAAAGTTGCTGTACACACTCCCATTGCCCCTAGGGGAAGGTAGGGTTAGGTTCCTGTGAGCCTGTGGTCGACATTTTCGTCAACCGATAAATACATAACCTCGTTTTATGTGTGTTTCTATTTCAAGATACCTTAATATTTAGTAGCTATTGTTGGTTAATGAACACTGGACTCACAGCCAACAGCTCTGTAACTCATGCCCGAATGAAGCTTATCTAACACATTTTTTGGTGAGACTCATCACACAGCCTTCTTGCTTAGGAACAAAAGACGGCACTTGAGTACTATGCTTGGGGGCCAGTTTAACAGCAAAAGCACCCATAAAAGGCACAAAAATGTGACAAGCATGGTGCACTTAGGCCCTGCAAAGAACACTTGTTTACAGTCCGAGGGATGAAGTAAGAAGGCGAGCATCCCTTGTTCACTTCCAGCCGGGAACGTATGTGTAGGGAAACCTGGACTTTCCTTTGCTCTTACACGTCTGCTAAGCAGAGGTCGCCAGCTGGTGGTCCACAGACGCTGGTGATCCGTGAGGTCTGAAAGGTTGGCGACTGCTGTGCTCAAGTGCTGCGAATATTGATTGGGTTACAGATAAATTTCAGTGACCAGGCAAATTGCAAATATGGACCTCATGAAAAATGACTGTATTCAATATCAGACTTTATTTTCATTTTATTAGAATTTTACAATAGCAATGTTTATGGTCTAAATATTATGTCGCCTAAATATCTGTTCCAAACTTTTCACTGTTTCTAAATTGAACAGTCACACATTGCCTATTGACAGTTAATATTCATAGTCCAACCTACAGGTCATAGTTATTTATTTCTTACCAGAAGTTTTTATCTCCTGTAGGAAACGATGCCCCCACCAACACATACTGCATTTTCTGGCCACCATCTGCCATTTGTTGGTTTTACCTATACTAGTAGCTGGTAAGTTTGAAAAGTTAACATAATTTGGACAATTTAAAGCAAATTAAAATGAATTGTTTAAAAATTTATAATGTATAAAACAACTTTGTAAATCAAAAATTTTAAAAATGGTGAAGCTACTGCTGGAATAAGTTAAATATTTCAAAAGGAAAGGAACATAGAAGAATCATAACTCATTTTGGAGGAGAAAGAATAGAACAGTTAGCCCAGAAATCTAACTGTTAACAATGGGGCAGGAATTAGAGAAATCCCCTTGCTATTGAATAAATTTTCTCTAGGTGTCAAGAATCAGCACTTTCAACTCATTAATCCTAACCATCTTTGCACTGACCCTCATTCCACTCATATCTTCTGTTTACTCCTTACCCAGTTTACATTTCAAGGACAATAATTATCATCACTCCTTATAAGTGCTCCCTCAATTCCTGAACTATCTCATTTTGTTACCCTCGTTTTGCTAAGTTGACACTCATTATTACTGCCTGTACCTGTGCAGTTCAGTGTCTAGAAAAAAAATCTGTGACCATTCTTATTGGTCTCACTTTAAGGTCATGATTACCAACCTCCAGCTGCATGGCAACCTCCCTTCTCACTGCGTGGCACATGTGCCGTGTTACCCTGGTGCAGCCCCTCTTCCACTCTCTTCGGTGTCTATTTCACATAGCAGACGTTCCTCTAAAACCTCTGTCATCCGCACTCTCAGCTGGCGATCTCTCTTCTCTTTGACTAAGGGGTTGAAGCGAACAGTAGATAACTTCCGTAGCTCCCATCACATTTACCGCCTACATACCTCTGGACCTTATATTCTTCTTTCTAGGCATGGACTACGAGTCCCTTCCGTCCCCTCTTGCTTGCTGTTAAAAGTTTTTCCCTTTCTGTGTCATTGGCATAATCAGAGCGTTCACATGAGCCCATAGACATGCAGGTTTTCTCTCCCATCTTAAAGCAGAGTGTAACGTCTCTTCATACCACTTTCTTTACCCTGCGACTAACCATTTCTCAGCTCCACATTATAGCAAAATTACTTCCAGCTGTTGTCTATATTTTGTGATTTTTTTTCTCATTCTATTCTTTCTGACACCACCCCAGTCAACTTTGCAAGCTGCTTTTGTTGATGTCACCACCGACCTCCATGTTGCTAAATTTAATGATCATTTCTTTTTTCAAAAAAATATTTTTTTATTGATTTTTAGAGAGAGAGGAAGGGAGAGGGATAGAGAAACGTCATTGATCAGCTGCCTCCTCCACGCCCTCCACTAGGGGATTGAGCCTGCAACCCGGGCATGTGCCCTGACCGGGAATGGAACCGGGGCCTCTTGGTCAGGGTTTGAAGCTCAACCACGGAGCCATACCAGCCGGGCTAATGATAATTTCTTGGTCTTAGTTGCTCAGTCTCATTTTATTTGTCATGTTTCCTTCCCATTAAAACACACTCTTCTCTTAGCTTCCAGGTCACTTGCCTGATTTGTCCTTATCTTTCTGGCCACACCCTCTTAGTCCCACATCTGCTGCCCCCTTGTCCCATAGCTTCATCTTTGGATCTTTTCCACTGATACTCGGGTGCTCTCTCAGGTACTTATGATGCTCCTACTGTGTACCTCCAGCCCGAGACCTCTTTCCTCTCTTCTATTTAAAATCTCTTAACCACCTACTTCAAATGTTCACAACTTTGATTCTTATTTTCTCTGAACCTGTCTGAGTGGTCCTGCTAAAAGTTAAGTCAGAACATGTCATTCCCCCCTTTAGGACTGTCCCCACCTCTGGTTACTTTATATCTTAACTCCAAATCTTACCTGATTGTGTCTACACCTACTATTCCCCTGCTCATTCCACTCCAGCCACACAGGTCTCCTTCCTGCCCAGGAACGTGCCAGTCATCCTCTTGTTTCAGGGCTTTTGCACTTCTGTTCCACGTACCTAGAATGCTTCTCCCAATATTCCTAGAGTCCCTCTCTCTCTCTGAACTTCATTCAGAGTTACTTTCTGAGTGATGACTTTCCTGACCACTTTACCTAAATTGTTATTTTCTCCCGCTCAAACCGTCATTTCTTCCCTTCCTGCTCTTGTTTTCTCCTTAGCATTTAACATGATCTAATGTTCTGAATATTTTACTTATTTATCCGTTTATTTTTGTCACTGGACTATAAGCTCCACATTGGGCAAGTTTTGTTTTGCTCACAGCTGAGTGTCCAGGACTTCAAATAGTTTTTTTTCTAATTGCATTGCATTAAAGAAAGCATTTCACCTTT
Organism: Myotis brandtii; assembly: GCF_000412655.1. Taxonomy (NCBI): domain Eukaryota; kingdom Metazoa; phylum Chordata; class Mammalia; order Chiroptera; family Vespertilionidae; genus Myotis; species Myotis brandtii. The sequence continues at coordinate 2,017,243 of NW_005370397.1, forward strand.
GAATTCCCAATTCCAGTGAAGGGGCCCATGGTTGGTGCTTTTGACTAGTAATTCACATTGATGGTTACATCGTTTCAAGCTACCAATAACCTTTCAGCAAACGTCATTTTATAATTTTTTGTTTATTAAAAGAAATACAGGGTAATTTGGGCAATTTAAGTTTTCATTTTTAAAAATGCTTCTAAAAAGTTGTTTATTGATTTTGGGAAAAAAAAAGTGTTTTACAGTCATTCTAGACGGCTAACTGTAACTAGATGTTCAAATCCATGTTTCACAAGGTTATCGAGTTGTTGTTCAGTGTGAACCCACCTTGTTTTCTTTTCTCCAGTGTTCTTTCTGATCGGAGCTGTCTAAGAGTGACAGCTGCTCCCACTTCTCTGGATCTTGATGCTAATGTTCAGAGGACTCTAGACAACAACTTAGCCACCGAAGCTTATGAAAGAAGGATCAAACGCCTTGAACAGGAAAAGCTTGAACTTAGTAGAAAGCTTCAAGGTAAATATATTTTAAAGATAACATTTTTCCTTTTTTGAGGTGGACTCACAGTGTTAGGAACTGTTCATTATAAGTGGTGGTTTTATCTTGAAAAAAGTTTTTTTATTAAGTAGAAAAAAATTAAATTGTTGAAATTTATGCAGAATACAGTATAATATTTATGTAAAGGCACAAAATTAACAGTAAACAAAATGGCATTTGTTTCCACAGGTGTATGTATGTACATGTATAAACACACACACACACACATGTACACACACACACTATAAAAATGTGTGGGAATAAATGTCTCTAGGGAGAGGAAAATGGGACTACTAGGAAAAAAGAAACCCTTCTCATCCTAGTAAAACATGTTATATTGCTTTTCCTATTCTATTTCCTCGGCCTTTAAAACTTCTAGCTCTTAGCAAACTGTCATTCTCCTCAACATGAATAGTGTGTAATATTTGATGATTTTAAAACGCACCTTGGAGCTCTGGCTCGTGTGGTTCAGTAGTTAGAGCATCAGCGCAGGGACTGAAGGGTTCTATTCCTGGTCAAGGCCTCGTACCTAAGTTGCAGGTTCGCTCCCTGCCCCTGCCAGGGTGCATGCAGGAAGCAACCAGTTGATGTGACTCTTTCACATGATGTTTCTCTCTCTCTTCCCCAACCTCCTTTCACTCTCTCTGAGAAGCAATGGAAAAAATATCCTCAGGTGAGGATTAACAAAGAACAATAAGATGCACGTAGGTGAAGCTTTTAATATTCTTACTTCTTGGTCTCAATTCCTTACCTTCGATGATTTTGTCTTCCAACTGAACCTCATCCACTCCTTCTAGTGATAGTAGGGTATCTTGAGATTACCGTATCTAAAATTCTTTATTAATTTCTACTTCAAGCAAACCTCACATAATCTCTTGCTTGTAATTTTCTAGTGAACTCCTTCTGGTGACTTCACCCAATATTCCTTTACTTCCACCATTACCTGTGTTATCTGGAAAACCCTGGTGGGGCTTAGGCTGCCTGTCACTGTGTCCAATAACAAAGGCGGGTTGAATCATATAGGTGTTTATTGAGAAGGCCAGCCACCCAAGGAGACAGGGTGCTTACAAGCATTCAAATCCTGTCTTACAGCAGGTGCAGGGGACAGGACTATAAAGGGGAAGGGGCTTAGGTGGAGGCGGGGACGGAATGCAGCTACAGGCAGCCTTGGAGGTCCGAAGACGTCAACTGTTGTCCTTCAATGAGATGATGTTGATGGGATGATGTTTTGACTCCTGATGGGTCGGTCTGACCCTGCTTATTGGTTCCACTTGCTGGATTCACAGCTGAGTCACCACCTCAGTCCCTTCACACAGGCCTTGAAAAGGAAACTTAAGAAAACTTAACCCCCTATTCAGATAAGTATACATGTTCTAAGATTTAAAATAATATGATTCTTTTTCAGGTTAATTCGGGTGCTTTATCTATCAGATTATAAGTCCCCCTGTCACCTACAATTCTATCCCTCCGCCACGGCTCCTCTTCTGCCCTCAGTTCTCATGCTGTGTCATCTGTCATCATACCCTTCCTTATACCCTCAAGTCTATTGCCCTCTTTTAGTTTGTCAGATGCCTGTGGTAGAACTCCAGTCCTGTTACATACACTCTAACTGCGCTGAAGGTAGTTTACCTAAAACACAACATGCTGACTACTTCACATTCATGAACACTGATCTCAAATTGAGTCTTAATCCTGCCCAGTAGTCCTACTTTTTCCTTAGCCCATTGTCCTGCCCTGTGTTGCAAAAGCCAACAATCATTTCCCAGTGGTCATCTTGTCACCCATCAGCGTTTCACCGTCTTGACCACTCCCCCCTCCAAATAGCTCTTTCTGCTTTTGGCTTGTGGGGCACTTTAATCTCCTGGTTGTCTTTTTCTTAAAAGCCAGTTATTCTCAGTCTCATTTGCTGATGTCTCCTTCACTCTTTGACGACTAAATGTTAGAATCCTCCAGAATCCTCCATGATTTGAGCTCTGAACTAAAGCCTTAGAGTTATCTTTAACCCTCTCACTCTCACACCTCATGTCTGACCCGTCAGCAGAGCAGGGCAGCTTTGCCACTATAGTCAGCCTGGAATCTGCTGGCCACGCCCTGTGGTGTTGCCACCTGTTTCAAATCATTGTCAGCTCTCACCTGTATTCCTGCAATAGCTTCCTAACTGTTCCTTCCTTGCTCTCTCTCAAACTCATTTCACATACGATCCAGCTGGTACTCCCCTTTCTGGCTGCATCCCTTACTCCTGTCTCCTTTGTTCTTTCTATTCTGGCCATCCTGGGCTCCTGGCTCTTCTCTCCACGAACTAGGCACATCCCCACCTCGGGGCCTTGGCTGTAGCTCTTGTCCTGCTGTCAGTGTTCTTCCTGTGGTGTGCACATGAACACACGTGATTCATCCCCTTACCTCCTGCAGGCTCTACTTGAATGCTACCTCCTAGTGAGTTCTTTCCTGACCATTCTATTGAAAATGGAATCTCCCTGCATTCCCAGCACTCACTCACCCCCTTTGCTGCTTTATTTTCTCCAACATTACAGGATGTAACCTGCAATGTATTCTACTTAATTCGTTTCGTGACATCAAATGAAACAGTGTGTATATAAATAGTCTGTTGGGGTCCAGCCCCAGCAGGTCCAGGGGTTCCCAAAGGTGTGGACGGAGTTGGCGAAGAAGGAATGACACAGAGACAGCGTTCAGTTGATCAGCATAGCCAGGTTCTTGCCAGGTTCTCTCTCTATTCTCCTGTTACATCTGTATTTATACCATTTGATTTTAATCCTATCCATTCTATTCCAAAGGTTAGGGCATTTGTTATCTCCATTCCAAGGTCACTACTCTACTGTTCTGTTAAGCTACAAGGAAGTAACTGAAGGAGATTATC
>NW_005370397.1:2027073-2049138 GCF_000412655.1 Myotis brandtii
GAGAGGTGACCTTGGTTAAAACACATAGCGCTAAGAAGGTGAGCAAACATATTGAGAACAGTATGCCATATACGCCAGGTCCCTTGAAACATATGCTGTGCAGATGTTTCTTCCCTGCAGGGACTGTGTCAAGGAGCAAGATTGGACCGGCTTCCGGCAATCGTCAAGAAACTTGTAACTATTAAGAGAGAAAGTTTTACAATAATAAACTTTTGCTTTTATGCTTTGGAGGCCCAGTAGAGAGAGACTCTGTAGACATCAATAAAACAGACAATTTTTTGTTTTTTCAGTATGTTGCTGCATGTAAATTACTCTCCCTTTTCATGCAAGTTAGTTTTTATTTTTTTATTAAATATATTTGACCTATAACATTGAATAAATTTAAGGTGTATAGTGTTAACTTGGTACATTTAGTTATTGTAATACGATTTCTGTTGTGATACTTAGCACCTCTATCATATTACATACTTATAGTATAAAAATACAGTACTATATTATTAAAACCCTGCATTAGCTCTCTATGGCTTATTTACTACTCGTTGCAAGTTTGTATCCTTAAACACCATCAATCTTATCCTTCCATCCCCACACCCTAGTAACCACTACTTTACCCTATTCTTTATGAGTGTGACCTTTTTGAATTTCACATAAAAGTGACATCATACAGTCCTTTACTTTCTCAGTCTGACTTATCTCAGCTTAGCATAATGTCCTTGCGGTCCAGCCATGTTGTCGCAGATGACAGGATATCTTCCTTTCTCGTGGCTGAATAATATTCCGTCGTGTGTGTACCACATCTTTATCCATCTGTTCATTGATGTGCATGTAGGTGATTCCATATCATGCTTCATCCTTTATCCTTGCCCTTTGCACCTCTATGTGCCTTTAAGGCTGAAATGAGTCTCCTGCAGGCAGCATCTAGTTGGGTCTTGTTTTCTAGTCCAGCCAGCCACTCTGTGCCTTTTGATTGGTGAGTTCAGTCCATTCACATTCATGGTGATTATTGATATGTAAGGACTTACTACTATTATTTTATCCTTTTTCCTTCTGGTGATTTTGAATCTCCATTCCCCCCTCTTTCCTTCTGTTTCTGTTCACCTTTGTAAGTTGATGGGTTTCCTTGGTGATATGCTCATTCTCCCCTCACCCCTTTTTTGTTTTGTGTCTATGCTCTATAGTTTTATTACCATGAGGTTTACATAAAACATCTCATAGATAAAATAGTCCTTTTTATCTTCATTCACCTACAAAGGTTCTGCCCTTTAACTCCTCCCTTTTTATATTTTTGATGTCACAAATTATTTCTCTTTGGTGCGAATTTGTTACCAAATAGTAGTAGCTATAGTTAATTTTCAATGCTTTTGTCCTTCAGCGTTTGCTATAATTAAGTGTTTAACACTAATCTAAAATAGAGTTCGTTTTCTACTTCTGACTGTCTGTCACCGTAATCTTCTCATTTTAGCTTGAAGAGGCCATTTCAGCATTTCTTGTCAGGCAGACCTGGCAGTGAGCTCACTCAGCGTTCGTTTCTCTGGGAAAGCCGTCATTTCTCCTTAATGTGGATAGAGCATTCCTGGCTGGCAGTTTGTACCTTTCAGTACTTTGAGTATGTCATTCCACCGTCTCCTGAACTGTAGAATTTCCTCTGAGAAATCTGCTGATAGCCTAATGGGGTTCCTTTGTAGTTTACTTCTTTTTCCCCCTAGTTGTCCTTAAAATTAGGTCTTTGTCATTGGCTTTGATAATTTATTTAATGTGTGTTAAAGGGTGTTTTTTTTAATTTTATATTTTTATTGATTTCAGAGAGGAAGGGAAAGGGAGAGAGATAGAAACATCAGTGATGAGAGAGAATCATTGATCGGCTGCCTCCTGCATGCCCCCCATTGGGGAACGAGCTGGCAACCCAGGCATGTGCCCTGACCGGGAATCGAACTGTGACCTGGTTCATAGGTTGATGCTCAACCACTAAGCCATGCTGGCCGGCCAGGCTCGAAAGTCTTTTTGTATTGAGATAGTAAAGTGTTCTATCAGCTTTGTGGACTTGCATGTCTAGTTCTTTTTCCCATGCTTGGTAAGTTCTTATCTACTATTTCTTTAATTAAATTCTCTCTTCCGCCATCCCCCCGGACTTCTGGTATACCGATTATTCATATATTGGCTTCTCTGATGGAGTCAGATAACTATTACAGGTTTTCTTCACTTTTTAAAATATTGATTTTCTCTTTTCCACCTGAGTCATTTCTAATACCTATCATACAGAGTGCTATTCTCTCTTCCATGTGGTTTACTCTAATTCCAGCTCTTACTTACTTTCTTTCTTTCTCTCTTTCTTTCTTTCTTTCTTTCTTTCTTTCTTTCTTTCTTTCTTTCTTTCTTTCACTGATCCATTTTATTCAACATTCTTTTTTTTTCCTGCTTCCAGAGGTGTTTTTATTTTTATTTATTTATTTATTTATTTATTTATTTTATTTCTTTTTTTTTTATTGCTAAAAGTATTACAAAGGGTATTGCATATGTGTCCTTTTTTTTCCCCCCGCCCATGACAATCCCCTGGCCTCCCCTACCCCCCAGTGGCAGCACTTTCTAATGCATTCTTCATCTCATTTATTGAGTTCTTCAGCTCCAGAATTTTTCCTTGGTTTTTTAATTTAAACCTCTTTGGGAAATTACTTATTCTGTTCATTATTTTTATTCCAGAGTTCACTGAATTGCCTTTCTGAGTTTTCTTTTAGTTTGTTGAATTTCTTCATAACAGCTATTTTGAATTCTTTATCAGATTTCAGCATTCCATGTCTTTGAGTTTGGTTGCTGAAGAATTGTCATTTTCTTTTTGTATTAACTGCTCTTTCAGTGTTTCATGAAATGTGCCTCTGTCATCACATTTGAAGAAGCAAATCTCTTTCTTATTTAGGTAAGGCTTGGTTTACTTTGGTTCTAACAGCTCAATAGCTTGGCAACCAGAAGCCCTTCTTTTGTTTTCCAGAAAGTGGCGATAGCACACGTTTTTGGTTTGTCTGAAAGTTACTGACTTACAACTTTGATTATGCTTAAATGTGCTGGTGGCAGGGCGGGGCGAGGTGTGTGCTTAACACCTGGGGCTTGGGGTGTGCTCACGGCCTGGTGAGGGGATCCTCAAGGTGGGGGAGCCCCAGAGGTCTGTGGGCCACAGCAGGACATTTAGTTCTTTGTCTGCCTTCTTCCCTCTCCTCTGCCTCCCCAGTCCCCGAGGTCTCTCCTCTGGAAGCAGGTGCTGAAGAGCACAGGCTCTTCCGGCTGCAGCCTCCTGGTGGCCAGGCCCACTTTTACTTTCCACCTCGTCTGCTAGAAAGGTCTCTGCTGCCCCCTGGAGTCACCGCTGCTCTGTAGCCTCCTGCTAGGTCAAACCCACCACTTCTGGATCCGCAGTGGGATGGATCCTGGGGGATCCTGGAGTGCCGTGCAGAGGCACTTTTGTTTAGGTATGGCTGTCCTATTAGTTGTAAGTCGGAGGAGATAGAAAAGAGGAATGGCCATGCCACCATGATGCTGTCACCCTGTTTTGGTTTTTAAATGGTGTTATGCATATAGCAAGGTGAGCAGATACTCTCTTTTTAAGTGGAAGACCCATAAATGTTTATATATGTGTACATTCGTGTCACCTACACCCCAGTCAATGTATAAAGTATTTGTAGTGCAGCATAAAGTTCCCTCATGCCTCTTGCCAGTCTGTTTTCCCCCCACTCTGAAGTAAATGCTGTTTTAATTCTTTTCACTCATAATTAATTTTACCTGTTCTTGAATTTCATATAAATGGTATCATATAGTATGATCTCATTTGTATCTGGCTTCAATATGTCCATTGGGCATTTTTATATCTCCCCATTTTCTACTCCCAACTTAGATGTCTTTAAAACAAACAAAGGATGTTCTTTTAAAAACAATAAATACAAAAAGCACCAGTTTTTAGCATGTTTAAACCCAAAGGTGGAGAAACATGTAAGAAATAGTTATTGGGTGTAGATCATGATTAGATGAGCAATATGGTGTATCTTACACCTTTAAGTCAAATTAACAAATATTTATGACAGCTATGCATGATGATGATGATGATGTTCTCCACACAGATGGCGAAGATTAATTAGAAAATCTCTGTCCTCTGTAGGTGACAGTTTTTTGGAGATAAATATATACATAATATATTTAAGTAATAATATGTTATATAAGTAACAAGTTATATAAAGCAATATGTAAATAAATGCAGTCATGCACAGGAATGCCATTTCAGTAAACAATGGGCCAACATGGTGATACCATAAGATTATAATGGAATTGAAAAATTCCTATGGCTTAGTGACATCATAACTGTCAAAAAGTTACCGAGCACCACATTACCTGTTTATGGTGATGCTGGTGTAAACAGATCTACTGTGCTGCCAGTCATATAAAAATATAGCACGTACAATTACATTAGTCTACTGTCTAGGTTTGTGTAAGTGCACTCTATGGCATTCACATGATGAAATTGCCTAACTGCATTTCTCAGAACAGTGTTGTTAAACGGTGCATGACTAATGCAGAGCAATTAGTAATGATTTGTACTAACAACGTTTGTGGTAAGGTAGGGTCTTACTGTTTAGGAATCCTCCATAAGGTAGCAGCAGAATGATTATTTTAGGACAAGAGTCATTTCATTTCTGACATAAGTGGTTTTAAAGTTTTTCCCATATCTTTGATACTATCTGGGAATAAGACTAAATAGAGTGAAGGCTTCTTTAATACCTTGCATCCTCTCATTAGAACCACAAGATAAATAATCTCTATTTTAACTAAACTGATGAGCCAAAGTCACTTGTAAGGGGGCCTCTCAACTTTCATGCATAAAAATTGGAAGGCCAGCAGTTCTACATCTTGTATATTAACACCCCCAAGACCTTCCTTCATACACCAGTCTCAGTTTTTCATATATCATCTGACAGAGCATTTACCAAATGGTGCCACTGTCCTACATACAGGTGGGGCAAAAGTAGGGTTACTGTTGTGAATACACAAAACACAGTTTATTCTTGTGTTATTATTTTCTAATTAATGTATAATTTTCCATACAAACAAATGTAAGCCTACTTTTATCCTACCCTGTATCCTATATAATAAAAGCCTAATATGCTAAGTGTCCAGTCGTCCAGTTGCCATTCAACCAATCAAAGCATAATATGCTAATGATATGCTAAGGTTGCTCAGCCGCTTGCTGTGGCGTGCACTGACCACCAGGGGACAGATGCTTGCTGCTGGGGTCCGGCTGATCGGGACTGAGTGCGATGGGCCAGACATGCCCTGGAGCCCTTCTATGGTCCCTCCCCGGTTGGCCAACCTCCTGCGTCCCTTCCTTGCCCCATCATGCACTGGTGGGGTCCTTTGGCCTGGCCTGTGCCCTCTTGCCATCCGGGACCCCTCGGGGGATGTCGGGGAGCTGGTTTCGGCCCGACAGCGGAACGACCCATCGCTATGACGTGCACTGACCACCAAGGGGCAGACCCTTAATGCAGGAGCTGCCCCCTGGTGGTCAGTGCGCTCCCAGAGGGGAAGCACTGCTCAGCCAGAAGCCGGGCTCACGCCTGGTGAGCACAGCAGTGGTGGCGGGAGCCTTTCCGGCCTCTGCAGCAGCGCTAAAGATGTCCAACTGACGGCAGGGGGAGCGGGCCTAAGCCGTCAGTTGGACATCCCCTGAGGCCTCCCAGACTGCAAGAGGGTGCAGGCCGGGCTGAGGGACCCCCACCCAAGTGCACGAATTCGTGCACCGGGCCTCTGTTATTGTATAAAGACAGATACAGTGGAGTTTCATGATTTGATTTTAATGTGTTTATGTGCTTATTTTCAATGGATAGATGTTTTGACTAGTAGAATTATATAAGGGTTTCTCTAGAAGTATATATTGCCATTAGTTTTGAAAATGTAGTGTATGGCCAGCTTTCTTATTTATTGTTTTATTCTCTTTTTTTTAAAGAGTCAACACAGACTGTCCAAGCTCTGCAGTATTCAACTGTTGATGGTCCACTAACAGCAAGCAAAGATTTAGAAATAAAAAGTTTAAAAGAAGAAATTGAAAAACTAAGGAAACAAGTAAGAGGTAAATTTCTGTGATTCACTATTAATTAAGTTTAGTAGACTTTTTAAAATATTCTACTCACACTCAAAACATTTATTGAATACTGCATGTGTTACGTGTTATGTGGTATAGGCTATGTGCCAGTGAGGGAAGGCAAATAAGAATGGTTTCTGCTTTCAGGAGCTCACATTTTGGTCTGGGAGAGAGATCAACAAATCGTTTTTGCAATGCATGTGTACAGGCTATCAGAAAAATAGACGTAGGTGCATGGAGAGTGCCTAGGAGGAGCGCCTCACCCAGATTTCAGTTAACAAAGATGACTTTTTGGAAGACCTATTAGTTTGGAATATTTAATTGGAATTTGTCTGGTAAAGTATATGTATGAGTAGGCGAAAGAGTGTTAGACATGAGGAAGGACAAACAAGGGAATTGCATGTATGCAGGCATGAAGGCATGTGAAATTTTATTTTTTTGGTAACTTATTTTTCAGTGTATTACTGAGATAGATGAAAATTAATTTTGACAATTCTTGATATACCTATTATATCCATTCATTTACTTACTCATTTAACAAATACTTATTGAGCACCTACTATGTGTACCAGATGTTGTTTTAGGCTCTCGGGATTCTAGAAGGGACAAGAGCTTAAAAAATAGAGCAGGATAAGGGTTGCAAGTGCACGATGAGTTCTATAATTTTAAGTAGGTCCCGGTGTAAGCCTCATTGAGAAGGCGACACGTGAACAAAAACTTGAAAATGGATAGGGACTTAGCCATGCACTTGCATTGGGAACTTATGTTCCAAGGAGAAGGACCAGCCAGTGCAGGGCCACAGAGTCAGACTGAGCCTCCTGAGATAAAACACAGAGGACAGCATGGCTGGCGTAGGATGAGCAAGCAGAGAGAAGGAAGGAGGCGAGGTTGGGGAAGTAAAGGGGACAGAGGGCTTTGCCTGGTCAGCAGAGTCTTACTGAGTGTTTTTAAGAGCTTTGGATTTGTTCTGAGTGAAATAACCTTTCCCAGGGTTTAGAGTCATCCATGATCTCAGTGGGTTTAGAGAGAGAGCAGTTTGTTGTATGTTGATAACTTTCTTCTCCCTGTTCATTATGTAATTGTTTTAAGTATTTCCTTTTCACATGTTTTAGAAGCACATCAGACAAGTTTATAATGTTTCCTTCCATCATGAAATATAATTTAGAAAACTGTAGAGAAGAAAAAAATTCAAGTGCATTTACCATATTTTTACATGCCATGTTCTTCCTTCCTTCCTGAAATTGCTGAGTTCCTTGTTTGCTTTCTGTTTAGAGAGCTTCCTTTAGCCATTTTTAAAAGGTGGGCCTGCTAACAAATTCTTAGTTTTTCTTCATCTGAGAATGTCTTAAATTTCCCCCTCATTCCTAAGATATGTTTTTGCTGGGCATATGATCTAATGTTTCTCTAGATACTTCTTAAGCAAAACCTTTGTGTAAACAAGTTTCCCACTGTTAAGGTTTTTATGTCTTTTCTTTACTATGGCAACATTTTCTTTCTTTTTTTTAAATATATTTATTTCAGAGAAGAAGGGAGAGAGATAGAAAATCAATGATGAGAGAGATTCATTGATTGGCAGCCTCCTGCATGGCCCTTACTGGGGATGGAGCCTGCAACTTGGGCATGTTCCCTGACTGGGAATCAAATCGTGACTTCCTGGTTCATGGGTACTCACTCACCATTGAGCCACACTGGCCAGATGGCAACATTTTCCAATATTTTAAAACTCCTAGAATATTTTAATCTATAGTAATAAAAGCATAATATGCTAATTAGACCGGACGTTCTTCCGGACACAGCCACAGTGGGCGGGGGCCAAGGCAGCCACTGCGGCGGCAGGGGCCAAGCCCCTTGCACGAATTCCATGCATTGGGCCTCTAGTATATTTATAATTATTTACAATTTCACTTTAGTATCTGTTCTCTTCATCATACTCTGACTTTAAGAAGGTAGGACAGAGTTTCCTGGTACCATTTAATGGACACTTAATACATCTTTAACTATCTGTAGACAAAAAAGAAATTCATACTCTCATTTAATATTTTTATGAGAAAATGAAGAATGGATTTTGTTTTTTTAATAAAACATTTTTGTAACCTATAATGTGCTTTATAACACCATTCTTTTATTGCCTTGATGTTGGTGGTTTGTGGCTCCATGTACTGTCTCTCCAACCCTAAACTAATTCTTTCCCTCTCTCTCTGTCTCTCTTCCCTACTCTCCTCCTCTCCCCACCTCTCTCTTCTAACTTATGTAGGTAAAGGAGAAATACAGTGAATGGGTAGGGCAATAATAGATGTCACATCCACCATGACTAGAAGTCAAACCTCATCTCAGAGGAGTTAGGAATCATTTTAGGAGTGAGAACATAATGGAAAAGCTGTGGCATTATGCTCTTGCGGATCGGAGAGTGGTGCTTTGATTGTCGTACTAATCTCCCTCTGGCCTCAGGCTTAGCCCCTTTGCAATTTACAAAATGCAACTTTACATACATTTTCAAAAATTCGAAAAACAACTATACTATCCATAAAAGTATTTAGACTTTCAAAACACCTAAGATGAATAAGCTTTTAGCAAATCTATAACTTTAGGGTACTAAATAGTAGTAAATTACTGAATTTAAGAAATCTTGAACCAGTCAGTGTGTGATACACTGATACATTTAAGTGACTTTTTGGCTATAGGACTTGTCTATACAAATGAAATATTTACTCTTTAATTGGACTAAGGTAGTATAAATGCTACTTTATTTACTGAGGCTATAAAACTCAACAATGTACAATCATTTGTGCATTGGTTCTCATACTTTAATTTACAAACAGTGTGATCCTGTGAAAGTGCAGATTCTGATTCAGTGGGTTTGGAGTGGGGCCTGAGACCCTGCATCTCTAACAAGCTCCCAGAGGATGCTAGTGCTGCTTGTCTGGGGATAACTCTCCGAGTAACAAGGGTGTAAAGAACAGAAACTATCCTGAACAGAATTAGCAAGGAGTATGTTTTGATTTTTCTGTTTAAATGGCTTCAGTTCTTTAAATAGAAACATTTTATACCAATTTATTAAATACTAGAGGCCTGGTGCATGAAAATTCATGCACTCGGGGTGGGGGGCCCTCAGCTCAGCCTGCGCCCTCTCACAGTCCAGGACCCCTCGGGGGATGTCCACCTGCTAGTTTAGGCCCGCTCTCCAGGTGATCGGGCCTAAGCTGGAGTCAGACATCCCTCTGGCAGCCCAGGAGCCCTCAAGGGATGTCCCACTGACAGCGGGCCTAAACCACAGTCGGACATCCTTAGCGCTGCAGAGGAGGCTGGAGAGGCTCCCGCCATGGCCGCTGCACTTGTAGCCCTCAGCCCTGCTTGTGGCTGAGTGGAGCTCCCCCTATGAGAGCACAGTGACCACCAGGGGGCAGCTCCTGCATTGAGCATCTGCCCCCTGGTGGTCAGTGTGCATCATAGCGACCGGTCTTTCCCAGTCATTCCACCATACAGTCAATTTGCATATTACCCTTTTATTATATAGGATTATTTAAACATATACTAAATATAATTTTATTTTTTTCATAATAAATCTTTTTAACTGGTAATGTTAAACATTATTTAATAATACTACTTTCTGAATCGGGGAGGTTGATGCAAGAATTCTAGTCTCAGGTGTGCTACTCCTTTAGCAATAGGACCCTCAGCGTGTTCTTCAACTCCCTTGAGCCTCAGTTTTTTCATCTGAAAAATAGAGGAATGGACCTCAATTAGAGGTTTTCAAATACTTACTTTCAGAAATCAGAGTTTAGTCTTCAGTCATCACTAGGGAAACCAAGCTGCATGTTCTAGAACCACAGTATTAGAAGCAAAATCATTTTATAATGACTTGACTAACATCAGCACATGAATGCCAACCAACAGGAGAGGAAAACTTGTCTGTTTTATTTGTTTGGCTGGTTTTGTTCTGTTTTGTTCCTTGTAAGCTTTTAGCTGGTTCTAAAGGTGCTATTTTATTAGAAGCGCGGTCTTTCATTCTAACGGATGTGTAAGGCGTTTTGCACATCTTCACACTGGTACCAGCCCTTCACCATCTTTACAGTGACACGCATTTAGTTGTCAGAGTCACAGTGAATGCGGTGCCAGGAAGCCCAATACCAATTCAAAATATATTTTTTTAATTTCGTTGTTTTAAACTTTGGTTTTCAGCATTTGCTTTCATACAAATAGTAAAAGAAACACTGTCTTCTCTTTAGAATCCAGTCAGTTGGAACAGCAACTTGAAGAAGCTAATTCAGTGAGGCGAGAACTAGACGATGCTTTTAGACAAATCAAGGCTAATGAAAAACAAATCAAAACATTACAACAAGAAAGAGAAGAATTAAATAAGGTAAAAAATATAGATAGGTTGTTAAAGGCTTTTCTGAATTCTCAATCTTGTTTAATTTGTATACTGAAAGCATTCATATTGAATTGTACTAATATATAGTAGATGTTATCTGTAAAAAGTTGGCTTAAAAATTTAGCAATTATTTTGGTGTATGTCATTTGATTAATGGCTGGTAATGAAAATCTTATATTCTTGAGGCTTTAAAATTCTTAATCTTTTTTTTTCTTTTGGAAATTTACTAATAAACGGATTTGATTAAAAGTGAATGTTACTAAAAAAGAAATATGAAGAAATAAGAGAATAGTAAAATCAGTATAATGTCTGGAAAAATAAAAATATAGGCGCATTTTTATTACGACTTGCTAATACCAACGTTCCTAACGGATTATAATGGAAAATTTATTTTTTTAAAAAAGAAAAATATATTTCTTTATTTATTTCAGAGAGGAAGGAAGAGGGAGAGAGAGTTAGAAACATCAATGAGAGAGAATCATTGATCTGCTGCCTCCTGCACTCCCCCTACTGGGGATCGAGCCCGTAACCCAGGTATGTGCCGTTGGCCGGAATTGAACCTGGGACCCTTCAGTCCGCAGGCCGACACTCTATCCACTGAGCCAAACTGGCTAGGGCAGAAAATTTCTTTAATGCTTTAAAAAATTTTTTAAATGTCAGTTTATCTTTCAAAGTGTAGATAAACAAACTAAAGTTATTTTCATAAGGACTTGGTGTAACACTTAAACAGTATTATAAACATCAACAAAATGTATTAATAGCTAGGACACTGTAACAGCCTAATAGGGTAAGTAATATTCAAGCTCTAGAGAAAAATACTTTACTTAAACCACGTTCTGTGGGAACTTTGCCTTTCATAGACTTATTTTTTTAAATATTGGAATTAATACTAGCCAATGCAAAAAAGAAATAAGTGGCTTATGATGTAGTAAAAATTGAATTCAATGATGTAGAATATAATAATTGATTAATAGCTAGTAATGAAAAACTTCTAAATTATTGTACATAATTATTATAATTATATATATATATTAGTTGCCCGTATGGGAGGCAACAAATCAGTGTGCCTCTCTCACATCAATGTTTCTCTCTCTGTGTCTCTCTCTCCCACCTCCCTTCCACTCTCTCTTAAAAAATCAATGGAAAAAATATCCTCGGGTGAGGATTAACAAAACAAATATAATAACAACTACACGGCTCCCTGCGTGCCAGTTTGTTCTTCTGGGCCAGTGCAGTGATTGCTGGGTGGGTAAAGCCCTGCACACAGACAGTCCGTGCTGTGGGTGAGGACCCCCGGCCTGTGAGTCAGGGTTTGTGTACAGAGGAGAGAAGCAAACGCTTCCTGCTCCCCGTCTCCACCCACCCGTCCGAGCCCCTCCTTGGAAACCTAAAGAGAAGGATCAGGACACTTTGGAATATAAACACCGTCCAGTGGGAAGCTGCCCGGAGTCCCCAGCTTTATAGAGAGGGTAGCTCCCTGGCTCGGGCTCTTCACTGGAATGGAAACTCATGCGTCCAGGAGTTAAAGCTCTTTGGTTTTCTCACCATCTAAATTACTCATAAATTACTCTAAAAGGCTTGCTTAGGTCCCAAGTTTAAGTCAGATTTGCTTAGAAAGGCTTAACTGTGCAAAAACATAAAAATATTTTCTCTATAGCCCCACATTCTTTTTATCCACAAACATGCTATATCTCTCCAGATCATTAAGTCTTTTTAAATGTTTTTCTGTAAATTTTTATACAGGTCCTGTTTGCTTTTCCTCAAATTTATTATTCTCTGTTTCTTCACATTTTAGATAGTATCTTAAGAAATTACATGTTCTTATTGATAGTGTTGTAGCAATATTGCTTAACTGTTATTAATTGTAATAACATATTTAAGATTCTTTAAAGTTTTCTGCAAATAATGACAGAAATTATTTAAAATTTTTAAATTTTTAAAATTTTTTTATGACTTTTCTTTCTTTCCTTGTCTTACTGTATTAGCTTGGACCTCTAGTACCATGTTGAATAGAGGTGGTACTAGCAGTCATTTCTGTCTTATTCCTGATTTCAAAGAAAATGCTTTTAATATTTCACCACTAATAATAATGTTTCTCTATGTTTTTGTTAACTCTTTTGTTCCTATTTTGCTAACCATTTTTATCAAAAATAAGTATTGATACAATTGTTCTCCTTTAATAAATTGGTGTGCTGAATTATATTTACAGACTTTTTATATGTTAAACCACTTCTTCATTTGTGGGTTAAACAGAAATTATCCATGTATTAGCTTCTAAATAATAACATGTTAGTATAGGTAACACATAGCATGTCTTCTAATAGCACTGTTTTAAGTGCTTTATATATATTAGATCCTTTAATCTCTGTAAGTTCCCTGTGATTTGGGTGATGGTATTATTCTCATTTTACAGATGGTAAGACTGAGCACAGAGAAGTACATTTGTTCAAGATTATAGTAGAGCCAGAAAGTGGTAGAGCTGGAATTTCAACACAACTCTAATTCTAGAGTTTATGTTTTTCACTTTATACATCATAAGAACTGATTTGCTAATGTCTTTTTTTCTGAATTTTTAAAATTTGTTTTCATCAGTAAGATTATCTTGTAATTTTCTTCCTTATCTTTCTGGTCTTTCATACACACACACACACACACACACACACACACATTGAGTGGCCAGATTATTATGACTGGCCAGATTATTATGACCACCCCATCAGTACAATGAAGTGAATTAGTGATGCAAATAATAATAATAATAAAACGTTGAGAGTATTTGCTTAGGAAGTTTTCAATATTCAGTATTTTTGGAAGTGTCAATGAAGTACTATAATGATGGGGTGGTCATAATAATCTGTCTGGTCATAATAAATGATGGGGTGGTCATAATAATCTGGCCACATTAGTGATTTCAGAGAGCAAGGGAGTGGGAAAGATAGAGACATCAATGATGAGACGGAATCATTGATGGACTGCCTCCTGCACGCCCCCTACTGGGGATTGAGTCCACAACCCAGGCATGTGCCCTGACTGGGAATCGAACTATGTCCTCCTAGTGTATGGATCATCACTCAACCACTGAGTCATACCAGCTGGGTTTCTGGTCTTTTCTTTTTTCTTAAATATGTTTTTATTGATTTCAGAGAGGAAGGGAGAGAGATAGAAACATCAGTGGTGAGAGAATCATTGATCAGTTGCCTCCTGCACGCCCCCTACTGGGGATCAAGCCCGCAACCCAGGCCTGTGCCCTTGACTGGAATTTAATCTGAGATCCTTCAGTCGCAGGCCGATGCTCTATCTACTGAGCCAAGCCAACTAGGGCTGGTCTTTCCTTGATATCAAGATTATACTGGTCCCTTAGAATGAATGAGGTAGCATTGCCTCTTTTTCTATTCTCCGAAAACGTTTGTATAAGAGGAACATTTTGTACCTTTGAAACATTGGAGGAATCAATTGTAAAACCATGTGAGCTTGGAGATTCTCTTCTGCTGGATGGATGGGAGAAAGTTTATTGATTTAGTTACTTTAATTGTTATAGGACTATTCAGGCATTTTATTTATTCTTGAAACCACTATTGATAAATTAAAATTTTGTAGGCATTTGTTCATTTCATAAGGTAACAAAGTTTTTCATTGTGTTCTTTTATTCTTTTTTTTATCTCTTAGATTTGTAGTTATAACCTCTCTTAATTTTGGGGGGGTGAATTTATTCTTACTCCCTTATTTGATCTCATCAGATGTTTTTCTATTTGTTTTTTAAGGAACCAACTTTTGGTTTTGTTGATCTTCATTATTCTCACATTTCTTTTTTCATTAATTTATGCCTCTTATCTTCTCATATTTGGGGGAAAGGTTAATGTGTTATTTTTTCTTTAATGTGGAATTTCATTGCATTTCAAGCATCTTTATAGTTTCAATATAAGTTATTTCAGGCTTACAACTTTTCTATTTTTACTGCCTCTTCAGGTTTTAGTATGTACTAAATATTTTTACTTGTTTGCATTTTTTATTATAGATAATTTAGTTCTTTTTTATTTTTCTTTTTGACCAATGAATTATTATGGAATTTAGCCTTTAATTTTTTTTTATCCTCACCCAAGGATATGTTTATTGATTTGAGAGAGAGACCAGAAAGATCAGTTTGAGGGGGAAACATTGATCAGTTGCCTCCCATATGCACCCTGACAAGGGATTGAATCTGCAGCCTTTTGGAGTAAGGGACGATGCTCCAACCAATTGAGCCACCCAGCCAGGGCTAGCCTTTTAATTTTTTTATTTCTATTTTAATGATAATGTTATTAAAAGAACTTAATCTGTATGATATCTGTCCTTTTGAATCTGCTGAAACTTGCTTTACGGCCTAGGCCAGTGGTTGGCAAACTGTGGCTCGTGAGCCACATGCGTCTCTTTGGCCCCTTGAGTGTGGCTCTTCCACAAAATACTGACTTCTGCGCATGGGCCACAAAGTTTCAATTGCACTGTACGTGCGTGCCCCCACGTGGTATTTCGTGGAAGAGCCACACTCAAGGGGCCAAAGAGCCGCATGTGGCTCGCGAGCCGCAGTTTGCCAACCACGGGCTTAGGCTGTAACATTTTTAAATGTTCAATATTTGCTGGATAAGAATGTGTGTTCCCCAGTAGTGGGTGCAAACTTCTGTATATGAAGCTTGTTAATTGAGCTTTTCAAGTCTTTTTTATATGCATAGATATCCAGTCAATATCACAAAAACTCTATTTTGACCATTACATCTTATATTCCTACACTCTTTAGTTATTTGTAGGAACCAGGGTATTAGAAGGTTAAATCTACTGTTCCTTTGCAGTTAGCATTTTAGCATAAAGAATTGAGAATATAAACAGAGTGCCATGCTCTGAATATCTGTTCAAAAGTAATTCATTTCATTTTATCCTAAGGTGAATAATTTTGGCTCTTCTTGATTTCATTATAGCAACTTTGATGGCCAAATTTGGTTCATAGGTTGCAGAATTGGTAACTTATATTCTTTTTACAAAACTGTAGGAACTAGTCCAGGCTAGTGAGCGATTAAAAAACCAATCCAAAGAGCTGAAAGACGCACACTGTCAGAGGAAACTGGCCATGCAGGAATTCATGGAGATCAATGAGCGGCTAACAGAATTGCACACCCAGAAACAGAAACTTGCTCGCCATGTCCGAGATAAGGAAGAAGAGGTGGACCTGGTGATGCAAAAAGTTGAAAGCTTAAGGCAAGAACTGCGCAGAACAGAAAGAGCCAAAAAAGAGGTTAGTAGTCAGGCAAAGTTTGTAGTGTCCACGCGGTAGTGCTTAAAGCTGCCTTTTCAGACTAGTGAAATAATATTGACTTCATTCTCGAACTTTTCAAAAAGGTTATTTTTTTAGTTTGGTAATATTATTTAATATGAATTTCAACATTTGAGTTATCTTCTTGTTACAAGGTAAATTCCCCTGGGGAAAAACCATTTTCTTGGACATACAGTTAGAACCTTGAATCTGCTTTTTTTCATTGTATGTTAAAGCTGGAAGTTCATACAGAAGCCGTAGCTGCCGAAGCGTCTAAAGACAGGAAGCTGCGTGAACAGAGCGAACACTATTCTAAGCAACTGGAAAACGAACTGGAGGGCCTGAAGGTAGCGTTTGCGTTCACATTTGTGAAGCGCGGTTTTCTCCTCCGTAGGCTTCAGAGGAGCGTTAGTGATGTGCTCTCTCTGGTGTGGAGCAAAAGTTAGCTCTCCTTCCCACCTCGGATCCTCATTCCATTTTTACCAGTCGGAAGCTGATAGCGACTTCCTAATCGAGGTGGAAGGCAGTGAAGACTATGTTTAGTGGGAAGAAATGATCTGCCAGGAGAGAGTTAAAATATTTATGCAGGGCTGCCTCCCTGGACAAGACCCACTGGTCACTTGCATGGGAGGCTTGGCTACATCTCCACCCTCTCTCTTGGAAGTGACCTGGTGTGGCTCGCAGGAAGCTTTGCAGACACTTCTGTTAGGTGCGATGGATCATCTGGGGATGAGCTAATGCATCTCCTTATTACTGAGAGTACATTTCAACCAAATTTCTAAAAAGGTGGCTTTCAGTCAAATTTCTTCTCCTGAATGCCCGACCTGAATGCAGAGACCTATCATTTTCCTAGAGTGAATATGAAGACATTAGATTAGACCTCGTCACTTCTCCCTGGACACTGTAGAAGTCCCCTCTCTTTTCTTTTTGTACATTCTAGCTCTACCATCCCCTCCCCCAATTTAATCTTTTAAAAATACAAACATATTTATTAACCTTTTATTGGTTCCACATCAGAAACAAGATGCTGGTAGATTTTTTTATAATAATAAAGGAATGTACAAAGAAAAATATTGTAAAGTCACAAACATATTTATTACCTTTTATTGGTTCCACATCAGAAACAAGATGCAGGTAGATTTTTTTCTTATTCTATACACCAACAATATTTGTGTATAAAACTAAAACTTTAAGTGTGAAACAAATATTTATGTAAGTACCAGCAGAAAATACAGATATGTAATCTTGTTGTGAAGAAGACTGTAAGATACACAATAATAAAGGAATGTACAAAGAAAAATATTGTAAAGTGGCAGATAGGAGATTAATAGCCTTTAATAAATAATTATTTTATGTGATAATATAAAAATACTATTAAAGCTATATGAATAGTCTTTTTTAGTGTAGAGATAAGTTATTTAATATGTTATTCTTATATATGAACTAATCTTTTATTTTTTTTATAGCAAAAACAAATTAGTTACTCACCAGGAGTGTATAGCATAGAACATCAGCAAGAGATAACTAAACTAAAGACAGATTTGGAAAAGAAAAGTATCTTTTATGAAGAAGAATTATCCAAAAGAGAAGGAATACATGCAAATGAAATTAAAAATCTAAAGAAAGAATTACATGACTCAGAAGGCCAGCAACTTGCTCTGAACAAAGAAATTATGATTTTGAAAGACAAATTGGAAAAAAACAGGAGAGAAAGGTAAGAATCTAATTATTTACTCCTCTAATAAATACTTATTGAATGCCTGGCATGTGCCCGGACTGGAGCTGTGCAGGCAATAAACTTGCTCCATGCTCAAGAGGACCAAAGTCCAGACTGGTAGATAGAAAGTCACAGGACAGCACAATAGGAAAGCAAGTGGGCTGTGGAGGAGCATCCCCACAGGAGAGGCACAGATGACTTCAGTACATCTAAGTTTTTTGGACAAAATGATTTCTAGGTTAAGACCAAAGAAATATATAGCTGTAGAAGAGTGTCCAAGCAGAGGCAGCAGCATGTGCTGGAATCTAGAGGAGAAGGGGAGCATGGCACATTCAGAAAATGAAAGCTGTTCATTGTGAAAACATGAAAAGGAAGGTGAGAGTGGTGAGAAATGCTGCTAGAAAGGAAAATAGAGGCAAGCTCATGAAGGGGTGTAAGTTACTTGGACTTTATTCAAAGGCCAGGACAATTATGTGATTGTTATTTATATTTTCAAGCAATCGCTCTTGCACCTGTGTGGAGAATGGGTTGGAGGAGCAGACAGCAGATAGGAGCCTAGCTGTGAGAGACGAGGTCGCTGGACCTTAGGCAGTGAAGTGAAGATGGAGAGAAGTAGACAGAACTTAGAGGACATAATGACCAGAGGTGAGAAATGAACAGGAGACTATCAGTGGTACTCTGGTATCTAGATTTTAGGCAACTAAGTGTAGATATTATTCTCAATTTATATTAGAAACCTAAGTTTATTCATTTTGGTACATTCATTCATCAGAAGTGTTTTAAAACCTACTATGTGCAAAGGCACTGGGAACATGGCAGTGAACAGACAAAAACTTCTGTCCTTATGGAGCTTTCCTTTAGTTATGGGGAAAGACTACAGGCAATAAGTAACATACCAAACATAATCAATAATGAGAAATGTCAAGAACAAAAAATAAAGCAGAGGATGCTATGAAGCATTAAGCGGAAGAATTTAATTATATAAATATATTAGAGGCCCGGTGCACTAAATTCATGGGGTTGCTAGGCCTGGCCAGCAATCAGGGCCGATCAAGTTCCCCGCCTGCCCGCCTCTCCCCCTCCTCCTTCCCTCGCCACCTATATCCATTGCCACCCACCCCCAGCTCCCAATCCCAGCCTGGGGTCCGGCCCCAATCAGGTGATTGGGACCTGCCAGCTGGGTGGGAGGGACTGGGATGTTGGCCAGCAGGCCTTATCGGCAATTGGGGCCTGCAGGCTGGAGGCAGCTCTTGCATTGAGCATCTGCCCTCTGGTGGTCAGTGTACGTCATAGCGACCAGTCATACGGTCGCTTAGGCTTTTATATATATAGATCTATAGGATGGCCGGGAAAATTATACTAAGAAGGTGATTTCGCAGTGAGGACTGAAGACAGTGGGGGAGGTATCTCTACAGATGGATGAGAAGAACATTTCACATGGGGAAGAACAGTCTGTTAAAAACAATAATGAGAAGGCAAAATTATGGAGACAGTAGAAAGATCAGTGGTTTCCAGAGGCTGGGGGCAGGGGTGAATAGGCAGAGGATTGTTAGGACAGTGGAACTATTCTGTATGAGGCTATTATAGTGCATACATGTCATCAGCATTGGTCCAGGCCCTAACAATATACAACACCAGCACTGAGCCCTAATGTGAACTATGGGATTGGGTGGTGATGAAGCACTAATGTAGGCTCATTGGTTGTAACACAGGCACCACTCTGGGGAGGGATGTTGCTAGTGGGGGAGGCTGTGCCTGTGGCGACAGGAGGTGTATGGGAAGGCTCTGTATTTTCTCTCAGTTTTGCTGTGAACTAAAACTACTCTAAAAAATAAAGTCTGTGTGGTAAGGAACAACAATGAGGAGGCCAGTGTGCTGAAGCAGAGTTCAGGGGAAAGAATGTAGGAGAGGCAATGGGGGCTAGGTTTTCCAAGGCTCTGTAAGTCGTATTCATTTGACTGCTAGTTATTTACTCTGAGTAAAACCATGGAAGGGAAGTTTTGCAGGACTTTGAGCAGAAAATTGACAAATTTGATTGTATTTTAACAGGATTACTCTGACTACTGAGTTAAGAATAGTTTGAATTAGATAAGAAAAAATGCAGTGAAACCATTTAGAAAGCTATTAAAATAATCCAGGCAAACGATGATGGTGGCTTGGGCCTAGCATGGTGGCAGAATTGGTGGTAAGAAATGTTTGAATTCCGGTATTCTTGAAAGGTCAAGATAATGGTATTTCTGATGGAGTAGATATGGGGTGAGGAAAAAAGAGGAGCAATCAAGAATGATACCAAGGTTTTGGCCTTAGCAACGGGAGAACACAGTAAGAGAGGAGGAGTACAGGAGAAGCAAGTTTGGGATGTATTGTCAGGAGCTCATTTTAAACAAGTTATGTTTGAGATGCGTATTAATTAGTCATCCAGGAGGATATGTGCAGTAGGCCATTGTGTAGCGCAGCCTGAATTTCAGGGCTAGAAATAAAATCCTGGGAATATTAATCACTCACATTACATTTATTTATTTATTTATTTATTTTTTTTTTTTACTCACATTACATTTAAAGTGGTGAGACTGTGAGATGAGTTAGTGCACTGAGTAAAGATAGAAGAGAGGTCCTAGCACTGAGCACTGCGGCACTCCAGTCTTTAGAAGCTGAGGAATGAGGAAGAAACATCAAAGACAGAGAAATCGTAGCAAGAATGATAGGAAGAAATCCAGGCAAATTTGGTGTCCTGGAAGCCATGTGATGAAAACATATCAAATCTGTTTGCATGTCAAATGAGGTGAAGTTTGTATCAAATAAAATGAGGTCCAAGTAATGCCAATTGAGTTTAACAATATGAAGGTCATTGGTGACTTTGATAAGAACAATTTCAGTGGAACAGTAAGGACCAAAACCCTACAGTGGGAGCCAACGACTTGAAGGAGAGCATTTGGAGACATTATATAGACACCACTGTTATTACTTGGAGTCTTTTATTTTAAAAGCAAGCAGTGCAGTGAGGTAGCAGCTGGAGGAGAAATTTATCTCAAAAGAAGTTACTTGATTTTTGTTTTTAGGTGGGAGAAATAACACCAGATTTATAATCTGAAAGAAATTATTCAATAGATGACAGAGGAGCGAGGAGAAAGTGTCAGAGCAGTACATAAGTAACGGGGTTGGCCTCAGCTACGTTTTCAGCTGTAGGAAGAGAAGAGAAAGTGTTATGTGTGGGCACAGAGGTAGGCAGGCGGGTGGGAATGTGTTATGTGCTGAGCTCTCTTGAGTTGGGCATATTGAACTTGAGGTGCCTGGGAGACATCTTTGTGGAGATAGCGAGTCAGAAGTTTGAAGCCCAGAAAAGCTTCAGAAGTAAATTCAGAGTTTGTCAGCGTAATAGAGAGTAGGTGAGACAGTACTGTGCTAGATGAGATGCTCAGGGAAAGGTGTACATGAGAGGAGTCGAGCACCGGACACAGAACACCTGGAGCATTGGCATATGGAAGGGAGCCGGGAAGTTCATAAAGGCAGCTGGAAATTAGGAGCGTGGTGTCACTGAAGCCAGGAGAAGCCACCAATTCAAGAACAGGACTAGACAGCACTGTCAGAGGTTGGATATAGTAACAGTGAGGACGGGTGAGTTTGAGAGAGCACTTCTTTTGAGAGGGAGTAGCAGAAGCAGTTTTTGGTGTGGTGAGGAGCAGTTAGGCAGAGAAAGTGGGTACGGCGAACCCTCTCGAGATCTCAGGGCAGTTACCAGGGAACGAGAGACCAGGAAAGTGGAAAATGAAGTGCATCCTGGAGTTTAGGGGGGAGCTTGTTTATTTTGTTTTAATATGGAGGAGACTTAAGTTTTGTCTCATGCTAATAGAATAAACAATAATGGTTTTACATAGAAATTGTACTCTATTTGCATACATATTTTTCTGAAAGGAGACCTTTTTGTAATTTTTCATGTTTCTGTCATTTGTTGTTTGGAGTTGATGCTGAATCAAATATTCTTAAATATAACAGATTCACATTGTGACTATAGATAATAAGGAAAGTGATATATTTGCTTGGATACAGGATGGTTTATTTTCCTGGAATTTATCATTTAAATTATTATTTAGTCTATTTTAGGAATTTAGTAGTGCAAGGGATTTTTTAAAAATTACTTGAAAAAAATTTTAAAGGGATTACATTTTTTTTCTTTTAATTTTTTTATTGCTTAAAGTATTACAAAGGGTATTACATATGTGTCCTTTTTTTCCCCGCCCTTGACAATCCCCTAGCCTCCCCTACCCCCCAGTGTCTTATGTCCATTGGTTATGCTTATATGCATGCATACAAGTCCTTCGGTTGATCTCTTCCCCCCTTCCCTCCTGCCCCCCAACCCTCCCCGGCCTTCTCGCTGCAGTTTGACAATCTGTTTGAGGCAGCTCTGCCTCTGTATCTATTATTGTTCATAAGTTTATAATGGTCTTTATTATCCATAAATGAGTGAGATCATGTGGTATTTTTCCTTCACTGACTGGCTTATTTCACTTAGCATAATGCTCTCCAGTTCCATCCATGCTGTTGCAAATGGTAAGAATTCCTTCTTTTTTACAGAAGCATAG
>NW_005370397.1:2050486-2060453 GCF_000412655.1 Myotis brandtii
TTCTTTCTCAGGATTGCTGCAGCTATTCGGGGTCTTTTTTTATTCCAGATGAATTTTTGGAGAGTTCGTTCTAGATCTGTGAAGTATGCCGTTGGTATTTTAAAGGGATTACATTTTAAAAATCAAAATTATGTTCTTTGTGGAATCATGTAAAATTACCCAGAACTGATCCACATTGAATTTCATTTGCTGTTACTAACATCCTCCATCAAACTGCTGTAGATAAGCTTCTTTATCTACATTTCTACACCTTGTTATGTAAAAACTGATTCTCCTTTCTCCCTTATGAGGTTTTTAAAAGTCGGCTAGAACTGTGTTTACTTCTAAGGGGAATTACAGTTCTGCCCCCAGAACTATAATTTAAAGTAAACTTTATAATATTAAATTTGAGTATGTTGTATGTATATATGTGTATGCAGGTAGGTACTTAGATTAAGAAGGAAAGAAGGAAGGAAGTGAACACAATCCAGGAGTCTACTAATCACAGATCTCTTCCTCAATTTTCAATTGAAAAACAAAGTAGATGCTATTAAGCAGACAAATCCACTTGTTATTTAAAAGGCAGTGATTGTGATTTTTAACTTTAAGGGAAAAAAATTGGGATTTGGAATAGTCAAGATCTAAGTGACTTTCCAGGATAAAACATATGGTGCAATAGCCCATCTGGGACACCATAATTTGACCTTTAATTCTATTCCTTTTTTTTTTTCTCTTATGTTTTGAATTGTGTTAGTCAAAGCGAAAGGGAAGAATTTGAAAATGAGTTCAAACAACAGTATGAACGAGAAAAGGTGTTATTAACTGAAGAAAATAAAAAACTGACAAGTGAACTTGATAAGGTGAGTGATTGATCTCATTTGCATTCACTGAGCACATTTACATTCTGTCAGCGCTGTAATAGAAACTGTGGGTATAATTTTGTATTTGGTGTACATTTTGTTTGCTATTCCTCCTTATATACAAGGATGGCTTATTAGCACAGGCGTGTTCTCGTTGACCAATCTGTACAGCAGTCTTCTGGAGAGAGGCCATCTCATCTTATGCTTTGTTCCATTTATGTGTTTGTTTGTTTGTTTGTTTTAATATTTTTATTGATTTCAGAGAGGAAGGGAGAGGGAGAGAGAGATAGAAACATCAATGATGAGAGTCATTGATCAGCTGCGTCCTGCACGCCACACACTGGGGATTGAGCCCGAAACCCAGGCATGTGCCCTGACTAGAAATGGTACTGTGACCTCCTGGTCCATAGGTCAACGCTCAATCACTGAGCCATGCCAGCCGGCCCCATTTATGTTGTTGAGTCTCTATTCTTTACTGCACTTCCCATCTGTTCTCTTTTCTTACTCTGTACCTAATATTCATCACTGACCTCTGTCATGGCTAAGTTAAGGCTGGCCTTTAATAAGAGCAGGAACAATTAGGTCAAACTGGAGAAGTTTTGACAACTATAATATACTAGAGGCCTGGTGCATGAATTTGTGAACGGGTGGGATCCCTAGGCCTGGCCGGTGATCGGGTCCGATCAGGGCTGTCTCACCCAGTCCTTATCAGGCCGATTGGGGCCCAGCCTGCCACGGGGAGGGACTGTGGGAGGTTGGCCAGCCACGGGAGGTTGGCTGTGGGAGCGCACTGACCACCAGGGGGCAGCTCCTGCGTTGATCGTCTGCCCCCTGGTGGTCAGTGCGCGTCATAGCGACCAGTCGTTCGGTCAACCAGTCGTAACGGTCACTTAGGCTTTTATATATATAGATTCATGATGGAGGATTGACAA
This sequence comes from Myotis brandtii, assembly GCF_000412655.1. NCBI lineage: Eukaryota > Metazoa > Chordata > Mammalia > Chiroptera > Vespertilionidae > Myotis > Myotis brandtii. The sequence goes on from NW_005370397.1 coordinate 2,052,258, forward strand.
TAGCTAGAAATAATAGTGTTGGTCTGTAAAAATCCAAAGAAACCAACTCTGCCTAAACTCTATACCTTGAACAAAGAACCAGAACCATAGGTTAAGCTTGTAAGTAGCCAGGTCAGTGAACAGAATTTCACATGCTTGAAGGAATGTTTCCCCATTTAGTGTATCAGATATTTGAAATGGCCATCATCCTGCATTTCTTGTGCCAGCAGCTCTTAACAAACAGTCATAAAAATCCTAATATTAACCAGAATCTTTAATACCTGTATGTACATAAATAGGGTTTGGATAATTGTGCTTTATAGTGATTTTCCTCCAATAAAAGTATCATGTTCAGTTGTTAGTAATTCCAATAAAAGACTGGAAGACTCTCCATTCTTTCTGTTTCCCATTGTGTTCCATATATATTTTCATTTTTTCTCAATACTTTCCCCCGGATTATTTTGTTTTCTAAGCACTTAAATTTGACTTTGCTCGCCCTGGCTAATGAGGCTCAGTTGTAGGTTGGTTGGGCGTTGTCCTGTGCAGCAAAAGGTTGCTGATTTGATTCCAAGTCAGGGCATATGCCCAGGTTTCAGGCTCAATCCATGGTGGGAGATGTGAGGAGGCAGCCGATCGATTTTTCACTTCACATCGATGTTTCTCTCCCTCTCTCTCTCTCTAAAAATCAGTAAAGATAAAGTTTTTAAAAAAATTTACTTTGCTTGTTTGGTTGAAAGCTACTTAAGAAAGAACTGGTAGCCCTGGCCGGTTTGGCTCAGTGGATGGAGCGTCGGCCTGTGGACTCAGGGGTCCCGGGTTCGATTCCGGTCAAGGGCATGTACCTTGGTTGCGGGCACATCCCCAGTGGGGAGTTTGCAGGAGGCGTCTGATCGATGTTTCTCTCTCATCAATGTTTCTGGCTCTATATCCCGCTCCCTTCCTCTCTGTGAAAAATCAATAAAATATATTTTTTTAAAAAGAAAAGAAAAGAAAGAACTGGTAGTTCATTTTGTCAAGTTTTATAGAGCTGATGTGCACAAGCACTGGAAAATGGCCCAAGTAGTACAAATGAGTTTTAAACTGAATAATGTTATATATATATAATGTAACTGTTAGTTATTTCTGCTATAATAAAACTAAGTCACATAATTGTTATTTCATACATTTGACTAATATGACTACAAAATTAAAACATCATTTCTTTATTTGTGATGAAGGATGAGTAGCACATTGAGAGCAAATTCATATGGTAGGTGAGCATTTAATGACTAGTGATAGCAAGGAAATATTTAGTCCTGCAGAAATAAGGAAGGATTTGGGGTTTTTGCTTCTTTTTTAACTTCTCCACTTTTGCTCCTTTTATTCAGCTTTAGCTTCTTCTGTTTAACTCTCAGTCCACCTAACTGTACATCTTCACTGTTTCTGTCCATTTCTTCATTTTCTGGTTTGGTGTGAGTTGAGTATTTTCTCCACGAGCGGTAACTAAAGAATACCTTTCCTGCTGCCCCAGCTGTTCCGGGGGAACCAGCCTGAAGAGAAGTGAATTTCCTCTTAACAGTAGTTTAGGCCCCAACTGTGCCAACATGGTGGCTCCCGGGTCTTAATCCAGAAAATGTGACCAATGTAACTCGATTCTCGGTTCCGCGAGAGCAGGCATGGCGGGCACAGGCTACTGCGGATGTCCCAGACGAGGATGTCCCAGACGAGGATGTCCCAGACGAGGATCGTTCTGCGGCCCAGCCTGAATCTCCGCTCCGCCGGCGGGCTCTCTAGTGCTCGGTTTATGGAGGGCAGCCCCAAGGGCCGGCAAATCCACCCGCAGTGGAGAATGGCATGGTGCCCTGCGGCAAAAAGCGCCCACCTGAAACCCAGGAGACGCGGTCACCGAGGGGTCCGCCAAGATCGCCTGCCCAGCGCCAACGAGTCTTCCACAACCCAGTGCAGGAGTTCTGCCGGGATCTGGCATGCGCTGTGATCACTGAGTTTGCTCGCATTCATCTTGGGGCCAAAGGAATCCAGATCAAGGTGCCAGGTGAAAAGGAGGTGCGAAGGTGATGATGGGCTTGTCGGAGCAAGAGGAGCACAGGCTGTATTGAAAGGGGGGGGCAGACCCGGCCCCTGGAAACCAGCCTCCAACAGCCACTGTGGGAGATCTGTGAGGAAGGCCTGCGAGTGCGGGAGGGCCTGGCAGCCTCGGGTCTTCGTTCCATTCACTTTGCCCGAGAGGTGCCTGGGCTCTGATCCGTGGTTGCCAACGATGCCTCTGCCCGCACTGTGGATCTCATCCGCCGTAATGTGCAGCTCAACGAAGTGGCCCACCTGGTTCAGCCCAGCCAGGCGGATGCCCGGATGCTGATGCACCAGCACTGGCGGGTGTCGGATCGGTTTTATGTCATCGACCTGGACCCCTCTGGCAGCCCTGCCCCTTTTCTAGATGCAGCTGTGCAGGCTGTGAGTGAAGGAGGACATGGCAGTGCTGGCGGGAACAGTGGGGAGACGCTACAGCAGGTACGGGGCCATGGCCCTCCAGAGCCGGGCCTGCCACGAGCTGGCCCTGAGGATCCTCCTGCACAGCCTGGACCTCCGTGCTCACTGCTGTCAGCGCTTCGTGGTGCCACTGCTCAGCGTCAGTGCTCATTTCTAGACACGTGTTTTTTTCGTGTCTTCACCGACCAGGCCAAGGTCAAGGCTTCAGCCAGCAGTGGGCTCTGGTGTTCCATGTGTGGGCGCCTTGGCAAAGCATCGGGGGCCTCTGGTGGCCGGGTCAAGTTCTCTGCAGCCTGCGGTCCCCCTGTGGCCCCTGAGTGTGACCAGTGGCACCAGCTCGGTGACCCCCTATGGGTGGAGCCAGTCCATGACCTGGATTTTGTGGGCCGTGTCCTAGAGTCCGTGAGCACCAACCCCGACCGATTCCATACTTCAGAGCGGATCCGAGGAGTCCTGAGCGTCGTCACCGAGGAGCTGCTGGACATGCCTCTGTACTATACGCTGGACCAGCTGAGCAGCACCATCCACTGTAGCACACCCAGCCTCCTGCAGCTGTGATCAGCCCTCCTCCATGCTGGCTTCCGGGTCTCGCTCTCCCACGCCTGTAAGAATGCTGTGAAGACGGACGCCCCCGCCTCAGCCTCTGGGACATCATGCGCTTCTGGGAGAAGGAGTGCCCGGTGAAACGAGAGCGGCCATCTGAGACCAGCCCGGCCTCCCGCATTCTCAGTGTGGAGCCCAGGCTACAGGCCAACTTCACCATCAGGATGATGCCAACCCCAGCTCCCGCCAGCGAGGACTCAGGCATTTCCAGGCCAACCCCGAGGCCAACTGGGGCCCACGGCCCCATGCCCAGCCAGGGGTAAGGCAGTGGGCAAAGCTATGGAGGACAGAGGCAGATTGCTCCAGAATAAGAGAAAGGAACCAGCTGAGGATCTGGCCCAGTGGGCTGCCCGGCTTAAGACATTTCCTTGCAAGAAGTTTAAGAAGGGCACCTGTCAACGGGGGGACCAGTGTTGTCACTCCCACAGACCCCTGACCCCCGAGGCCACTGCTGAAGCTGTCCCCACTGACTGCCCACAGACCCCCAACCAGAAGCCCCCTGGGTCTGGGGCCACCACTGGTCCAGGTGTAGATTGAGCCAATAAAGAGATTTCACCTTGAAAAACACACACACAAAAAAAACCACCAGTATTTTAGATAAAGAAGCCAAAAGGCAATTATTATGTTAATCTTGAAACTTAAATAACTTTTATAACTAATACATTCTCACATTCACATTTTTAAACTCCAAAAATAAAAAGAAAATAGAAAAAAAGTTGATATTTCCAGATGTCTGCAAGTTTCACTTTTTATTAACTTAGTGCAAATAAAATTAGCCATGAATTAATTCCATGGAGTAAAAGTAAATGGTTTCTAGTAAGAAAATATATCATTTGCATCTTGTTTATATTTTACATAAAAGCAAAATTACAAAATATGTGGAAAATGTTCACCATGAAAGGTACCCGTGATGTCATCATCACAAAACAACTGTTCTAATTTTGTTTCTTTTCAAGTTTTGTTTGTATACATATTTATAATAATAAAAGCATAATATGCTAATTAGACCAGACAGCCGAACGATCTTCCAGACAAAGCTGGGGCTGTGAGGACCAGACCCCTTGCATGAATTTTGTGCATTGGGCCTCTAGTTACTACATAAATGCAGTCATACATACATCCTATTTTAATCTGCCTTTTTCACTTAAAATGTTATGAGCATTTTCCATATTTCTGTGTAATCTTATAATTATTATGAGCCAGATAGATTAAAGTACAAATAGTAAATTCCCAAACATACAAAATGAACTGATACTTAGGTAAATTGACTCTGTGCCAGTCTTCTTCTGAGTTACTTTATTTGAATAACTTAATTCTCCCAATACCTCTCTAAGATATACCCTAGTCTCACATTTTATACATGAGGACACTGAGGCAAAGGGAGATGAAGCTACTTTCTGAAGACCAGCAGTCTGGTTCCAGAGTCCATGCTTTTATTTAGTAACAATGGAAAGATTAACTTTTTTTCTGAATAAATCTATTCAAAACAACTTATAGCTATTGTAACATGGCCATGCAAAATCTGCATTTCCTTCTCCTGCAAATCTCCCACCGAAACCCCAACCACAAATTACTTGGAAGGGCTGTCAAAAACAATGGTAATAAAAAAATTTTTAAAAAAAGATGTGTTGCAGGAATTAGTGAAGACACTGCGTCTGCAGAAAACAGTCTCAGAAACAGCTGGTGGACTCTGGCTCTACTGGCATGAAGAGGTGATGAATCCTCCCACTTGTCAAGGTGCACACTTACCAAAAACAGTCACTTCAGGGCTCTTGGAATTAGCCAGAGGAAGACAAAGCCTTGCTGAGGTCATTTAAGGAATGTCCAGTCCAGTGGGGAGAGACGCCATGTTAGTGGGTTGGGCTCATCTCTGTCCTCCTCTCTCTAGAATCTTGGTCAGTCAAGTCTTGGCTGCCTTCTTACCTCCCCAATGCCTTTCTGCGGATGAGTATTGTAGGAAGTATTCCTATAGTATGAAAAAAATTTAATCCAGTCTCTGATACTCTGTTATAGCAGCCTGAATGGACTAAGCTAGGAACCTATAAATATGAGACTTGGAAGATCCAGCTACCTCATTAAGCTATGTTTACTGTTGGTGTCATGACTTAATTTAACAAACTTAAGTTTTTTGATATTTTGGGATAACTTTTTGAACAGTTACTACCCATGTGATGATATCCAGAAACTTGTTAAATTTGTTAAATATGATAATATTATGGTTATATTTAAAGAGAGCCTGTTTCCTAGAGCTTTCTATACACAGAAATGTATATAGATAAAATATGATGTCTGGTACTTGCTTCAAAATAATACAGGAGGATGGGTAAGAAAACAGGAGTACAGATGAATTAACATTGACATTGAGTGTGATTAATTGTTGAGCATGGATGATGGGCTCACTTATACTATACATCCATTCTTATATATGCTTGTAATTGTTATACTTTTTTAAAAAAGAGGATGAATAGAAGCATCATACAGACCATCCAACTTCAGAGGGAAGGTGGGGGAGGGGGTGAGATATCAACCAAAGGACTTGTATGCATGCATATAAGCATAAACGATGAGCACAGACAGTAGGAGGCTGAGAGCATGTGCTGGGGGGAAGGGTGGGAACGACCAGGAAAGGTCAGTGGGGGGGAAAGGAGACATATATAATACTTTAAACAATAAAGAATTTAATAAAAAAAGAGAGGATGACAAAAAAAAAATGAGAGACGTTTCTGGCAGAATTGGAGAGTTCTTCAGGCAAATGGAGAATGTTCACAAATGGAATCAATTCAATGTAGGGAGAAAGGGGGAAAAGCAAAGGCAGATGGAGACTTCAGAGAGTAATTGATGTTTCCAAACCCATGACCAGAGGGGTAATAGTGAGGGATCAGTAAGACAAGCATTTTTGAGTGGAATATGGTGAATTTAAGATTTAACAAGAGGCATCTGAGTACCTTGACTTCCTGTTCCTAAGTCACGTGTCTTGAAACGCCTTTCAGCTCACCGCTCTGTATGAGAACGTAAGTGTACGCAACCGGCAGCTAGAAGAAGAAGTAAAAGACCTAGCAGACAAGAAGGAATCAGTGGCGCATTGGGAAGCCCAAATCACAGAGATCATTCAGTGGTGAGTACTCTTCAGCGTGGCTTTGTGGGTGATTTTGGACATAGCTCACGTCGGCATGAATTCCAGGAGGTGACTTCACACGTTACCTTATTTTTTGCTATGAAAAAATGTTACTCTAAAAGCGTAGTTTTATTACTGATGTTATTACTGATTTGTGTTCTGCTATGTTTTCCATTCCGTTCCCTAACTCCAACAGATACCCATGTCAGCTTTACACAGCATCATTGAAACACGGTGTTTCTTTCCAAGAAAAGAAACTGTTTTTTTCTCCTAAGACAGTTGGTCCTTAAAGGATAGAAGAAAGTCATTCACTAGCTATAGATGTTCCTTTCTAAGATCAAAATTGCTGTATTTATGATTATTTAAGAAACAGAAAGCCTGGAGAAACACTTAGAGGATGAAGCTGTACTAGCACCGTCCTCCATATTATAACAGATTGACTCACCATGGCATTTTACAAACCCATGTGGGTCCAGTTTAATTTTAGCAACTGCTCTTTAAGCTTTTAGGATTTCATGTGGAATAATTTACCTTAGTAACCTTCATATTAATTCACTCATTAAAATAATTATTCTAGTATTTGTATATATTTTTAATACATGAGAAAAGTGGAAGCAAATGGGGACTTTATTTTCTAATAAAAATAGTTTAACTTTTTATATTTATTTTCTAGTTTTTTTACTTTTTGGTAAATCATGGATATTTAATTTATCTGAAAATAACTCGTTTCTTCACATATTTATAGACCAATCATTTAGTAGAAATTTTAGTTTCTTGTGATCTTATTTTGGTTCTTTAAGCATTTTTCCCCCATTTTCCTTATACCAGGTTAATATCCTCCTTAAAATCAAAAGTGAATAAACACTCTTTTAAGAAATCTTACCCAAATGACTCAAGTATCGTGATATTGGATTAACTGTGGATCTGTTATGTTAACTTATCTTGAGCTTAATAATGTGATTATTCAGTGAATATCTAAAGGAAAATGTCCCAGTTGTGGAAATCTGGTTGTGTTCCAAGCAGTACAGTTAAATAGTTTATTAATGTTTAATTTATGTCCTAGTCATCAAGTCTGCATTTCTTTTATTATTATTTTTTTTAAAATTGTCATTATTTTTAATCCTCACCCGAGGATATTTTTCCATTGGTGGTTAGAGAGAGTGACAGAGGTAAAGATAGAGAGAAATATCAATGTGAGAGAAACACATCGATTGGTTGCCTCCTGCAGGCGCCCTGACCAGGGTTGGAAGGAACCTGCAACCCAGCCTTTGACCAGAATCGATCCCGGGACCCTTTGGTCCGCAGGCAGATGCTCTATCCACTGAGCCAAACTGGCTAGAGCAAGTCTACATTTCTGAAGCAAAATCATTTTAATCATTAGCCAAGCGTATATAAAAAATGATGACTACTTATTTGTAATTCCATTATTCTTTAATCAGATTTGTTATTAAGGTATTTGCTGAAAATGCCTTCATAGAAGACAAAGCTGACCCGGCCAGAGCCTGAGCTCCTAGCCCGCTGGTCTCCGGAGCCTGCGTGACGGGCGTGGGTGGGGTGGGCAGTGGGCCTGGGAAAGGAAGGCAGCCTCAGTGTAGACAGGATGAAAGTGAAAGTTTTTATGTAATCCCACAAATTGCTCATTTTACATTTTTCCTATTCAAGTGAAATGTGCAAAAGAAATCAGGAATACAAAGAAGTCACTTTGCTTAAAAGCTGATATTTAGAAACTAGTGGCCCGGTGCACGAAATTCGTGCACAGGGGAGGGTGTGTTCCTCAGTCTGGCTTGCACCCTCTCCAATTTGGGACCCCTCGAAAAATGTCCTGCCAGTTTACAGGGATCGGGCCTAAATCAGCAGTCGGACATCCCTCTCGTAATCCAGGACTGTTGGCTCCTAACCGCTGACCTGCCTGCCTGCCTGCCTCTAACCACTCCGCCTGCCGGCCTGCTCACCCCCAACCATCACCCTGCTGGCCTGCTCCCTCCAAACTGCCCCCCTGCTATCCTGATCAC
>NW_005370397.1:2062332-2113415 GCF_000412655.1 Myotis brandtii
GCTCCTGCTCGCCCTATTGGCCTGGGGATTACGCCTGACTCCCACAGCCGGCCTGCGCCCAGGCTCCCGCGCGCCCCCATCACTGCGGGGATCACGCAGCCGGCCTGCGTCTGGGCTCCCACTCACCCCAATTGCCCCGGGGATCATGAGGCCACAGGCCAGCCCAGCTTTCTGATGGCCGCCTTGGCCCGCACCCATCTCTTGCCTGCCGCCTGGGTTTCTGATCACCATTTTTCCATTCTTCCCCTTTGGCCTCACATCATCGCAGGATATGCAAATTAGCCGCCATCTTTGTTGGCGGTTAACCGCCATCTTTGCTGACAGCTAATTTGCATATACTCACTGATTAGCCAATGAAAAGGGTAGCGGTCGTACGCCAATTACCATGTTTCTCTTTTATTAGTGTAGATGGTCGTGTATTAAAAAACAAATTATTAAATACTTAACAGGCTAAAAGAAAAAGATATACTCCTGTCCTCAGAGTTCTCACCTACTTGAAAATCACTCTCTGAGATACTCTACCCAAGGCTATGAAGGTCAGGAGTCCCAGCTACTTACAGTGTGTGGTGTGGGAGAGTAAAGGTGAAGCAATGCAAACGGTTTCGGAAACTTGTAATATTCATTGGTCCCCACTTATCTGCAGTTTTGCTTTCCGTGATTTCACTTACCCGTAGTCAACCACAGCCTGAAAATATTAAAAGGAAAATTCCAGAAGTAAACAATTCATAAGCTTTCAATTGGGCTCTATTCTAGTGTAATGAAGTCCTGCACTATCCCACTCCATCCCATCTGGGACATGAATCATCCCTTGACTACTCGGGAGTCTGAATTCTAAAGGCGCTAAAATAAGGGTTAAGATTTAAATTTGTGTGCTGTATGCATCACAGATACATGTTAATTTCCCGGAAATATACTTTCCTCATAGCTGTTCAGTGGCCTGTATTTTCTCTTTGAAAACAACCAGCCTGCACAAAGTAAATAGTGTGTTAGAATATACTGCTGAGCATTGCAAATGTCAACGTTCTTCTGTGTGGAATTATAGCTTTCTGTGTACAGGTGATTTTCATTCCTGAGAACAGGACCTTTTGTAGATTTTCATACGCTGGCACCCCTTGACCCTCTTCTTCCCTTGTTTGGGAGGAGATGTAACAAAAAGCAGACTTTCTCTTGACAAATTCTAGCATGTGGAATTTGTTTTATTTTCTCTTTTATTATTTTTTAATATTTTTACTTGTTTCAGAGAGGAAGGGAAAGGGAGAGAGAGAGAGAAACATCAATGATGTGAGAGAGCAATTGATCGGCTGCCTCCTGCACACACCCTAGTGGGGATCGAGCCCCCAACCCAGACATGTGCCCTGGTCAGGAATTGAACCCTGACCTCCGGTACATAGGTTGACGCTTGATCACTGAGCCACACTGGGTGGTGGGATTTGTTTTATTAAATACTAGAAGCCCGTTGCAGGAGGATTCCTGCAAGAATAGGGCTTCCTCGGGCTGATCGCGCCACCAAGCCCCGCCGCCGCCGCCCAGGGCCGCTCACGGGGGTCTCCTGGCTGGGGAGAATTAGGCTGTGGGCGGGGCTTAGGAGACACACGGGGGCCAGATGGCGGCTGGCACTGGCCCACCCTGCCTGCAGTTTGCAAATTAGCCGCCATCTTTGTTGGCGGTTAATTTGCATATTGCGCTGATTACCCCATAGGAGGCGTAGTGAAGGTACGGTCAATTACCATGTTTGGCTATTATTAGATAGGATAATTTGAAAATATTTCTACCTAAAATTATAATACTTGCATCAGCAAGAAAGTCTTAACACAATAAATACAAACTGAGTTTTAGTAACCTTTAATCTTTTTTTTTTGATTATCTTATTTACCATTTCAGAAAACAGAAGAACTTTATTACAATACAACTTTGATTTTTGCAGAATATGTTTTTTAATAAGTTTCTAAATACACATATTTCAATTATAAGAATGGTGTGTTATGTTTTTATATAGCATAAAATGGCAGAATCCAATTAATGAGAAATCTTAATATTTTTTGGAAATCATGAGGGGGGTTAATGTTAGATTAAAAAAGTATTACTTCTGTGGTTTATGGGTGAAGTTTTAGGGTTCTATGAGGGAGGAGTAATTTGGACTTAACTAAACACGGCCAGCTTTCATTTGTCCAGTGGACATTTCCCCACTTGTCGACATGCAGTGGTGCTCTGGTAGAACTTTAGAAAGAAGGTATTTGAGGACATCTTTAAATTTCTGTCACTTTTCACATTTCTTTGTGATGCTTTAAAATAAGTTTTTCTTTCTGTTTAATGTTGTGCTTTATCTCTGTCTTTTTATGCATTTTAGGGTCAGTGATGAGAAGGACGCACGAGGATACCTTCAGGCCTTAGCTTCGAAAATGACTGAGGAGTTGGAAGCATTAAGAAACTCCAGCTTGGGCACACGAGCAACAGTAAGCTGCCGTTCTGCACAGAGACTCGCCGTAACGGAGGCAGGGAGCTCAGAAACACTGATGAATCTGAGCACTTTCATCAGTTTGTCTAGGCTTTAGCCGACTGTAAAGTTTTTCATGAGAAATCAGTTAGTCCGGGTCTTTTCCAGTTTAGGAAATCTTAACACACAGCTGCTTAACTAAAGTTTGCATGGCTAGTTAATATTGAAAACAACTGTAAAAAAAACTTACTTATTTTTGAGTCTACAGTTATTTCTGAGTTTAATGAAAAATATATTTTCACAAGCAATGTGCTTATTCTATTTTATTAGAGAAAGATAATACTTTTAAGTAGTTTCCAACTTCACTTAGATTACTAAACTTGAATGTAAAAAATAGAATAGAGCTAAAAACAGTCATATTATTTCATAGGATATGCCCTGGAAAATGCGTCGTTTTGCGAAACTGGATATGTCAGCTAGACTGGAGTTACAGTCAGCTCTGGACGCAGAAATAAGAGCCAAACAGGCCATCCAAGAAGAGCTAAATAAAGTTAAAGCATCTAACATCATAACAGAATGGTAAGACTGAATAATATGGTCCCACTGGAATAACTTCTACGTTGGTCCAAAAGTATTTGGAAAGAAGTTACATGTTTAGTTTCCTATGACTTTTTCTTTAAAGTGATGACCCAGAAATGGTTATGAAGATTTGAAAATGACTAGATGCTCTCAAACCTTTTCTGCAGTGGTGGAATTTTAATACAACCTTGTTTCCTCAGACTTGCCCGTAAAGTGGAATGAATAGTACCAATTAATATTCTGTTATTTACTCTTCCCCTGATTTGTACAATTTAATTGACTTTCATATTTTATTCCATTAAATCCCCACTTCACTCATGTTCAAGAACATCATATTAACATAAAAATGCAACATGTAGTCAGAACAAAATACAGTCATCTGAAAATTCTGGCCATAAATCTTTTACAAATGAAGGTTCTGTTGATGGTAAATTTTATAATGATATAATATATTTTAATTACTGTTCATGGTTCATGTTCTCTTATGGGTATAAAAACAAGTATATCCCCACAGTCTCTGGGAAAGTTAGCTATGAATACATTCCCTCAGTTCTTATCACAACAGTAGAGCAATTTGTACTCTGAATAAATAAATGGTCAAGTGAAAATCATAATTGGACTGGATATAAACATGGTTTGAGAGCAAGTTAGTGTAGGTGACATAGAGGAACAATAGAAAGTTCTTAAAATGAAGATTTTAAAAAATTTCTTTTGGAGGCTCTAAAGTGTTCAGTCATGAAAAGAAATATAGTCCCATAAATTCAGTTTTGAATGGTGTGAAGCCTTCATCTTTAAACTGTAGTCATTAATGTTTTGAATAAACTCAGAGGCCAGATAAATGGCAGCCCAGTTGAATTATAAAGTCTTGTTATAAATAATCTAGACATAAATTAAGAGTGTTTTACTTAAATGTGCTAGTGTGACTTGAAACTGGAAAAAAAAAAGCTTTTTCTGGAGAATATGAATTCGATCCCAGCATAAAGAGCTGTTAAATAAGAAGAGAAAGGGGCCTGGGGGAGCCTGTTTCACAGGGTGAGGGAGAGGCGTGTCCTCCCTACCTCCTGGCCCTGCCTCCAGCTGAGGAAAGTGCATCTCTACCCAACCCAGGGGAGCGGGCAGGCTCCCCCTCACCCCACCCCACCCCACCCCACCCCAGTGCTGTAGGACGAGGATTCCATTGTGGTGGATTGGAAACAAAGAACTGATAGAACCTACCTCAGGACTCCGGAAGGTGAAGAATAGAACTTATTTACCCCCATCAGTAGCAGACTGGGGCCCCGTTAGTGTGGATAGTAGGGCTGCAAAGATGTCCAGCTGGCTACCAGTAGGGTTGATTGCACAGATCACTGTAACCCCCCAACTCTCCACACCACACACACTTCCATCAAGAGGAAGAGTTCGGCATCTGGATTACATGTTGAATGCGGAAAGTGGAGTGGTACGTAGTAGGAGCTTATTAGAGTTAGCTCTCTTTGCTATTAAAGAGAGAACATTAAAATCCATGAAAAGATCAGAACATATGTAAATAGCCTTGTGCCAAGTCTGCTAAAAGTTAAAAAACAACACCACACACACACACACAAAAGTCCAAAAGTGGGTCGAGGTCACTGGCTGCTTCAAGGAGAAGAGAGCCAGGGAGGAAACCTACTGGCCCCAGCCTAGATCTAGGCTCAGAGACAAGGAAGGCAAGAGCCCTCGCAGCAGGGACTGGAATGAGAGACACATTGCAGGGTCCTCCACTCCCTTCCTTAGTGCCAGCTGTGGGAGGAAGGACATGCCAGCCAGTGCTCTGCACCCTGGCTTCCGCTCCCAGGATCACTACGCCGTTTCCTCGACAGACATTCTCTTTCATTCCCTGGAGTAAACTGTAAAGAAACCACTTTTCTAGTGAAGAGAATCCAAAAATATTCTTGGAAACCTTCAATATGTGGTCAGGGAGCTCTGACAGAAAATATACAATGAACCCAGCAATCACCATTGGATGGGAGCACATTGTAGCTCCAGTGTGTGCCGCCTACAGACTGCACCCACCGGAAACAGCGTCACCCTGCCCCTTGGGAAGGTGCAGAGAGGATGGGAAAATCGAGCTGAACCTCAGGATTGTGCCTCCAGAATGTTGCCAAGGAGGACGAATGCCTGAAAACACAGATTAGGACCAAAGAAACAGCTCCCAAAGCTCAGAAAAAGCCAAGCAAAGAGTAGGAAACATCCAGTAGCATCGTGGCAATGTGGGCCAGTGCGGGAAACTCTTACTTCTTCCCTGGGAGATAATAGACGAGCCAGCCTCCAGGCTGAGGAAAGCGAGGGGAGGTGGCTGAGTTGGGCCAGTAGGACTGCATCCAAGAGACGCACAGCCGTTCTCAGGGGGAATTTATACTGGGTCCCCATAAAGATTCAAGCAGTTAAAGAAAACCACTGAGTGTCATTCTCTGTGTTGTAATCTGGAACAACTGAGTTTCTTCTTATGCCTGGGACGTAGTAGTTTGTTCATAAACCAGGGATATGAGTCAGGCTGAAAATTATAAACATACATATGCTCTTTTCATGGTTCTCTATGAAAAAAGTCTAACAGAATTCAAAAATTATCTTTTATGACATTTTAAAGTTTAATATTTAACTCGGGTCAGCAACTTTTTCTAGAAAAAGCCAGAGGGTAAATATTTTGGGACCATATAGTCTCTGTCTACTCAACTCGGCTGTAGTGCCAGGGACGCCATAAACTGTATAACCAAGGGAGTCCAGCTGTGTTCCCGTAAAACGTTACTTACGCAAGAGTAGATGACAGCTGGATTTGCTTCCTAGTGGTTTGCATTTCCCTAATATAGCACGACTGACATCATTCAAACCAAGTGAGTCCAACCAAGTAAATGACGGCTCACTAACCAACAATGAAAATAATGACATTTTCCCTTTTTCCTCTTTTTAAGTAAACTAAAAGATTCAGAGAAGAAGAACTTGGAATTGCTATCAGAAATCGAACAGCTGATCAAGGACACGGAAGAGCTTAGATCTGAAAAGGGTATGGGAATGTTTTTGTATCAATCAGGACTTAATATTCTGCTATGAATATATTTTTATTACACAAGGACCAGCTTATTGTGTAGGTGGAAGAATTGTTCACCCTAGCAGTCTGGCATCCCTATATGGCTATTGGGATCCACTTATAGGGTGTGTGTGTGTGTGTGTGTGTGTGTGTGTGTTACACACATATTTGGTAGTTTGGTCTCTGAGTCTTTTTGTTTTATTTAATATACATTGTTTAGAGATTTGATTTTAATAGAACTCACCTTGTCATAAATTTAACTATTTTTTCAGTGCCTACTTCACGAATAATATTTTCGTGATTGGAAAAAGGTATCTTATACTTTCTATTCTTCTCCCAGGGTAGTTGAAGAAAGAATGTATGAAATAACTAAAGTTTAATCTAATCCAGTATTAAAAGAGCAATTCAAAGATAAAAATTATTTTGGCATTTCGGTGTCTTCTTCCATATTTGGTTCTTAAATTGCTTGCCCTGTGGAATTTCCCAGGATTTATTCCCATTTTCTTAAAACAGTAATTACTTAAGCATTTTTTCCGTTAATGTGAAAAGCAACACAGAGTGTTTGGTAGCTGTATTACATGAACTTCTTAAACTTTCTTTCCATAATATGGGCATTCAGAAGGTAAAAATTTAATAAAAAGAAATTCAGAATGTTTTTAATGACAGGGTCTCTTCTATGCAATAACGAGAAATTCGTTTTCCTGACAAAGTCGGTATTCCTGACCGAATCCCAACCTGGTTAGTGGGCTCTGTGTTATGTCCTGTGCTTCCCTGCACTTCGCATCCCCGTGACACACACTGATGTCAAATAGTTGGGTCTCTGCATCTGCTTAGAATTGTGGAAGAACAAGGTAATCACATTAATGGAGTTAGCGTGGAAAGGCCATTAAAAGTAGTAGATGTGCAATAAATGTGGGTTGATAGGATTTCCTAGTGGACAAGAAAGGAAGGAACCCAGAAAAAGTGAATTAGGAACTCAGATTTGGAAGGCATCCTGCTGAAATGAGAGTCAAGCAGGGCTGTATTCTTTAGAGAGGAAAGGAAAGAGAAGGCAGGACGTGGAAGACTCGTGGCCCTGAGACAGTTTTTATAGACCAAGACCAGTGAGAGGATGACTTACTGTGACACACAGATGACGTGGACTCATCGTTTTTAGAACAGACCCAAACTTGGGAAAGAAAAAGCTGTTTATCACATTGCTCTATTTTGAAAACATGTGAACCTATAACTTTTTATTTGGATTTTGAACATTGTAGAATAAGAAAATTTTACTGTATATTGTAACATAATGTACTATACTACTTAAACAATATAATGTAATATTTACATAATGAGGGCAAGGTTCTTTTTTTCTGCTTAATTTACTATTATATTCCCAGTGTCTAGGTGGACAGCACATAATAGGCTTTCAATAAATATTTATTGACAATGAATTTCTGAACATACTGCCTTATCTGGGAACTATAGTATATTATTACAGAGTAATCTGAAAAGCACACAAATTAATTGATGTCAATTCTTGAGAATATGGAAATAAAAAAATATGTACTTAATTTTTTTTCTCCTTAGTATTTATAAATTTATGTATATTTTAAAGCTTATTTTGGAAATTATGCATTTAAAGTTAATGCCATAGCCAAGAGATTTCATTCATTCTGTCAACAAAACAATACCTGCAATCAGATTGACAAAAGTTTATTCCATAACTAAACACATTGGTTTCATCACTGCATTGTTTTCTTATAAAAGATTATTTGTTAGTGCATACTGTATGTTTGCTAAGAATATTTCAAAACCGAAACCTTGTTTGGTGATAAATTATCTTAGAAAGATCAGACATAATCAGGGCTCTATATTGAAAAATCTCTCAAATCTATCAAAACATTTAATGTGTTTTTGTAATGTACTATATGGGAAAAAGATATTTAAGAACTAAGTAAGTCAAGAAACAAGTGTTTCATAGAGAATGATATAATTTAACTGTTAACTGATATTCCAAGAAACAGTTAGTGTAATTTGGTTTTTTAAATATGTAGGGCTAATATATGTAGCTTTAAAATCCCGTAGTTTGCGAACAGCTTTTAATAGATTCAGGCAGGAAAGGTTATCCATGAAAATTAGTTTTATTCTAGTTTTAAGGAGAGTTGCTGCTGTCTTCTAGGTGTAGAGCACCGAGACTCACAGCACTCTTTCTTGGCATTTTTGAATACGCCTACCGATGCTCTGGATCAATTTGAAGTAAGTATTAAGCTTTTCAAATATTCTTTGGGTCAATTTAAAAATCACTTTGTGATTTAAAATTTACTTGTAATAAACTGGTATTGCATCCCACAGAAGAGGACCTAGACTCTTAGATATTTTAAAGCATTCTTATGGAAACTGCAATCACTTTTATATTTAAGAAAACATGAAAGAAAGGTCTACATAGGAGGAGAGTCGTAAGATTGAAAAGCAGTTTCATCTCTTCCCCTGAGAAGCAGTAAGTGCAGAACACATCTTGACTTTTGAAGTAATGTTGACTCTTCTCTTTTCGCCCAAGTATAGAGCTATAGTAAAAAGCAGTTGAAAATGTCCAAGTTCACAGTAGGACAGTGCTGGTTCCAGTTCCAAATTAATGCAGTTTTTAAAGAAAAAGTATGACATAGAGTGTATTAGGCAGATTCCATATTAACGAAATAGTGATTATATGGCTCTTTATCATTCTTTGGTACTTAATTTTTGCTTTAAAAATCTTCATTAAGTATATTTTAGCCCCAGAAAATTCAAGTTGGTGATTATATCTTTATTCGATGAGTAATCCTACATCTCTGTGCAAGTCACCATTCTAGGTGCCCGAGACAGTGAGCAGACAGAGTCCCACCCACCTCCGAGTTACATTCTCGTGGGAACTATTAGAAGCAGAGATTGTTTCTTTCTTTTAGTCGTCACCTTGTAACATGCTTACACGGAATTTGATTATCAACTGGCCCAGGGCTTCATTTTATTACATTTTGGGCACAGTATATGAACTGTATTTCATTTCTTTGGGAAAGGGATAAAGAATCACTCTTTAAAAAGTAATTAATGAATTTCTAAGTTTCTTGGGAAACAATGACAGTGACTGCTTTTTTCATTTATTTATTTGAATTAATGTCATTTGCCTTTCAATTGTTTTACAAATTTTTTGATTTATTATTTGTTCTTACTAAATTGCTTCATCCATATTTTCTATTTTTTTATTGCTGTATTCGTTAAATAGGATTCCTTTTCTTCTTCCTCATCTTCACTGATTGATTTTTTGGATGACGTAAGTCTGATTTTCAAACCAATGAATCCTTCAGTAAAAGAGATCAGTGAATTGATATGAAGAATTTGTCTAATGTAGTTAGTTTTAGAAATATTACACTGGATACTTTATTTGTCGGTCATAATTTGTTTCTTTTTTATCTTAAATGTAATGAAGAATTTATCATTATTAAACATAATTAAAATGTTCTTTGGAAAATTCTTTGGCCATCAAAGAATCTGTATGTTTTCATTCTTTGCAATAGTTCTGAAAACTGGAATGTTCATTTAATTGTCGCAATATGTAGAGAACAACATATATATAAATAACTGCTCATTTTTATTTTTCATGGTGATTTCTATTTCACATTCTCCATCTCTTTTCAGCACTTTATTTAATTTCCCTGTTACTTAAAAGTAAACCTCTGGTGGTATAATCAGAAAAAGTGGCAAGTTTTATTAAATCTTTCTGTAGGTTTTATAGTAGCATAGTAATTGAGTACAAATCCATTTTTAATGCTGACAGAATTTCTCTTCTAATGTAGAAAGGGATTTTAGTTCAGTAGGTTCTATATGCACTATAAGTTGACCGCATTATCATTTTCTCTCCTAAATTCTATACATTTAATAATTTATCCTTCATTCTCTTTACAGAAATACCTGACATATATATTCTCTTTATTCAACATTAAAAGGCATAGTAATCCTTGTCATAAAGTATTTTATTGTTCTGTTAAACATTCAGTCTTTCCAGAAACTAGGGAATAAAACTGGTTCAAATTCAAATGTTGTACATAGAGCTGTTTTATAAACCAGGGGAAATTCTTTAAATGTTTTATTTTTGCATTTTGTTAAATATAATTACTATATTCAGAAGAATATTTCCACTAAAAGAAATCCTTGATCTAGATTTTTTTAACTTATTTTTAAAGTGATTTTTTATTTCTTTGAAATATTTATATCAAAGTATGCACCTTTGCACTCTAAATGGAAGCTACCTGGTATTTTATTATTCTTAAGACAGATAATTATTCTAATTAATTCTACAGTGTCAGAAAAAGAGAACTATTTTGATGTACATAGTATTTCATGTTGTAATCTGGTGTACATTTTACTAGACGAAAATACTCAATATTTCTATACAGATATCATCTATATAAATATATATATAAATAAATAAATAAAAGGTGGTCTGACTGACTGACTGGCTGGTACATATGACGCGCACTAGCAAGTTAAAAATAAATGTTGACTCGCGCATGCGCGATACATATAAAGCTCTTGCTGGCACCAATCGCACACATGTTTTAATTTTATAATACTATGTTATATATACTATTTTGACATGTACTTTTTTGCAGTAATGTAATTACTGCATGAATCTTCTAATTAATTTCCTTTTAATGTGCACGAATCCATGCACTGGGCCACTAGTTCATCTTTAAAAGACTTGGAAGTTTGAGTAAATTATTTAAATTGTTCTTTCCAGTAAGAAATCATTTTCATTTTTCTTTCTGACAAACTTCTCTACATCCCCTTGGTCCCACAAAAATCTTTGCATGTAAAACATAGGAGTCATGTTTTGGCAAATAGGGCAGCCCTTCTCAGCAGACGAGCCTGCAGCAATGCACACCTCACTGCACCTCGCCGGCCCCATCTTGTCTCTGCTCTCATTGCTGCCTCCACCGCCACCACCCAGCTGTAGTCAGTTTCCTTCTTCCCTGTTCCCTCCAGGACGGCCCTTCTTATTCCTCACCTACTGTTGCTCAGCATAAACTCCGTTCAGACGTACAGCCAGCTTTTAAAGCAGTGCAAAGGAGCTATTACAGAGAAAAGGGAGTTGATTCGCAAAGCTGCTGAACTTTATGTTCATGGTTCAGGCTCCAGCTCTGAGAAGGCATGGGTTTCCCCTCACTTGCTCCCTACGCGCTCTTCTCCCAGTTTACTGGCTGAGCGCATAAGTGGACTCAGAGTCTGCCTCTGCTGCTTTTTCTAGGTGTATGCTTTGGAGCAAGTTATCTAGCCTTTCTTTGCTCGTTGGTTGTTTGAGAATGTTTTTAAAAATGTATGTAATTCCCTCAGTACTACTGGTTATTATTTCCTTATTCTTAATAGACTCCTTTCCCCGCCCTTCCTGTGTTCTCTTTAGCTTCCTTTCTTGTCCATCAATTCAGTTCCTCTTTACCCCTCAGCCTTCTAGTCTCAGCCAATATGAGCCACTAAGTCTTCCTTCAGAATTTTCGAATCACATTACCATGGGAAAGGGATTTTTACCTGTCAGGGCAAAGGCCATCAGTAAGCTCCTATTTTTAAAAATACTGTGTATTTTTAATTTGTATCTTATGGCACGAACCTCTTGTTCCTCTTTATAGTTTATAACTATGACCAGCCTTTCCAGAATTATCATTCAGTCCGTCCTCAGAGTCGTAGGAGAGTGGTGTTTGGAATAATGGTATTCAGTCTTTGGCGTGCTTGGGTTCAGCATCCAAGATATTTAGTATAACATTCAATTCTGTAGATTCCTTTCTCTTAGGCATTTGAATTTTTAAGGAATAAAGCAAATCTTGATTGTTCTTTATGCCCAAACCGATTGAGTTGTTGTGTGTGATGCTAATAGTGTGTGACTGCCCTCTGGAGAGCTTTCTTATCCTTGCAGTTTTCTCTCAAATCTTCTGTAACTCCTGTCGACTCAGCTTATAAAGTCCTGCCTCTGGGCCCCATAAAACCTTGAACATCCCTCCTACGGTTCCCATACAGACTTTGTACATATCTCTGTTACCGCCTTTATCACACCGTGATGGTTTGATGTCTTCGCCAGTCGGTGGTCCTGCCATGCCTTCTTTTTCTGTTAAACCTGAGCACATTCAAACCCTCAACATGGTAGGTGAAGTGAAGATAGTAAATTGCCTGAGTAGAGGTGGTTCATGTTTGTGAAGCTCAATATTTCATTTTCAAAAACTTGATAAGTGCCCTAACCGGTTTGGCTCCGTGGATAGAGCGTCGGCCTGCGGACTGAAAGGTCCCAGGTTCGATTCCGGTCAAGGGCGTGTACCTTGGTTGCGGGCACATCCCCAGTGGGGGGTGTGCAGGAGGCAGCTGATCGATGTTTCTCTCTCATTGATGTTTCTAACTCTCTATCCCTCTCCCTTCCTCTCTGTAAAAAATCAATAAAATATATATTTTTTTAAAAACTTGATAAGTGAATTGAGAGACTCGGAAGTATGGCCAGTGGTTGTATACCATTTCTGAGAAGTGGGATTGAGAAAGCTTGAACCTTAGCTCTACCACATACCAGTTTTGTGGCAAATTCATCTCTTTCCTTTGTATTTAAAATGGGGGTCATATTACCTACTTTAAATTCTGTGCGAATTAAAAGAGTTCATATAGGTAAAGTACTTGGTAAAATATCTCTATATATGATACACATAGTAAACATTCGCTGTTAGCATTATTACGGAAGAGAGGGGAGAGATTAGATATTAGCGTTGGGGTTTAGTTGTTTAATGTTTGCTTTGGGAGGGAGGGCGAGACAGGTTCGTCCAGGAATAATAATGGAGGGATAAAGCCAGGTTTGAATCTGGCACTTTAGACTTAAGACCGACTGGACTACTAGACAAAACCCTGCAGGAGCCTGCAGGCCTCTGGCTGGTTTGCTGCTTAGCTTTTCGGGACACAGTGAGTGCCTCCTCCCAGTGTCCTGGAGGAAGAAATAGCAGCTCCCGTCTGCCGACCTGCCAGCGTCACTGACAGATGCCACTGATAACCTTGAAAACACGTTGACATGCTTATTCCCTGCTGGTTCTGACTGTTCTTCCCAGACAGGAGATTGGCCTCCCTGGGTGAAGGGTCATTTCATGGTCACTGTTTGTGCAAGGTCCAGTGGAAACTTAATGTCACTCTCAGACCTCGTCCGAGCGGCCATTTCTTTACTGTTCTATCCTCCAGTTTTTCCTGAAAAGTACATTCCTTTCAACCTAACAAAAGTGTCTTTATATGTATGTTTATATACTGTGTGTGTTGAGACAGCGGTAGTCGTTGGGAGCCACGTGTGTAATATGTGTAACGTGTAGTCTTCTCCTTTCTTTGTTGAAGCGCTCTCCGTCCTGTACTCCAGCTAGCAAAGGCAGACGTGTAAGAGCTCCCGCGCGGCGTGCATCGGTGCCCTCCCCCTCCCTCTGCCTGTGGTTGCCCAGCGTGCTTACGCTCTGTGATGCACTTACACTGACCGCATGCTCTGTGCTGCTGCTCCTGCTGTTGCTACCTGCTTTTCTGTATTTCCTTTCTTTCTTTCTTTTGGCTTTGGCCGCAAAGCTTTAGGAATGTTCGTATAAATTTCTGTAACCAAACTACTAAAATTATTAGGTGCCTTTTTTTTATTGTTGGAAAAAGTGGTTATAAAAGCCAACATGTAGCTTAACTTTCTTTTATTTAAAAAATATATTTTTTTTATTGATTTCAGAGAGGAAGGGAGAGGAAGAGAGATATAGAAGCATCAATGATGACAGGGAATCATTGATTGGCTGCCTCCTGCACACCCCCCACTGGGGATTGAGCCCACAACCTGGGCATGTGCCCCTGACTGGAATCGAACCTGGGACCCTTCAGTCTGCAGGCTGACGCTCTATGCACTAAGCCAAACCAGCCAGGGCTCTTTTATGTTTTTTTACAACATAGTTTGTAAATTCTCCAGAGTAGATATTCAAATCAATATATTGAAAATAACTTGGGAAGTTTTCATAACGAGAAACAAGTACATTATTTGTAACTAGTAAGATTACACTTACTAGTTATAACCTTCAGTAATTTATTATTTTAGAATGATAAAATATTATATTTACTGTTGTCCAAATGGTATAATTAGTATCTCTATAATACTGTTTTTACCCTAAGCTTAATAGAAATAAGTATATCAGTAAAAGTTTGAGATTATAAACTGTTTCTGAATAAATAAATAAAAATAGACTACCTGCCACTTTGTTCCCAAAATACTTCTAGCTAAAGGATAAAGAAAATTGATAAAAATTTGATTTTTTCTAACTTAGAATTTTATATTTACCAATATGAAACAACATGTTAGATCTATGTCAGATCCATATCAGACTTTTACTTTAAAACCAGTTTTCTTGTAAGAATGGTTTGCTTTTTGTATTTGTTCAAATCTGTAATTAATTTTGGAGTAGAAAAGGCCCATTGATACATAGTCAAGATGAGTAGTTTTAGTTGTTCTTACTATTTATAAGACCATACTGCATAATTTGAGGAATTCTTGCTTAGTGGGTCACCTAAAAATCAGATCTGATCTGGGGTGGGGACGACTTTCCATTTCACTGCACTACTCTAAATATACGTATTGTGGGTTATTTATTAGAGAAATCCTTACAGATTCAGGAAACATTATGGACTTCTTACATGACATTGTTATGCATTGTGGAAATATTGCTGATACTCAGTTTTTCTGCTTTTTTTTTTTTTTTCAAACATAAAGCAGTAAGTAAAAACACATTGGAGTATAGAAAATGTTTCTAATGCCAAGTAATCAGAATAACTACTTAAAGTATTTTTAATTAGAAAAGAGAATTCGTTGACCAAAAAAAATAGAAAAAAACACATTTACATAAAGATATTTCTTATTTATTTTTCTCAATAGATTACAATTTAGAGATATTGACTGAATTGCTTATACTATTCAGTTAAACTTTGTTTTCAAGATCTTTCTTTGGATAATATAAAAATATACTGTTCAATTAACATTAATGTTTTTTATTGCTTTCTTGAATTACAAGATCTCTGCTATTGATTATATCATTTATTAGCTTTTCCTGCATTATTAATTCATGTCATTGCTTATATTTAATGCTCACATTAATTTAATTGTTTACATAAATATTTTTAATAACATATAATTTTTAACTTCCATGGTTTAACTATATTAATGATTATATTTGTTTTGAAGGTAAAAATAACTAATATGCTATTAATTGCTTTGCTGCCATATTATATCTGAATCATTGCCAATTATTAAAATTAAATTTAGGCTATCTGTAAATTCTGACATACAGTCATTTAGTATATTATGAAAGTTTAGTAAAATTCCTTGCTTTTTAGTGGATAGAATCAGCCATTAATTAGAAATGTACTATAGGGTGTCCCAAAATTCACGCAAGATTTGCAATGAATTTTGGGACACCCTATAGTAAACATTTAATTATAGATAAAATTAATAACTTGAAAATCAGTCTGTTTGATAATTTACACTTTGATAAAACATGTAAGTAGTATTGTATTCTTCTTATTCTTACTGTTAAACCTCTTGTGAGATATTATTTATAATGATAGCTATCTAGAAAGGAAATGAAATATTATAATTTCTTAATCTGATTAGCTATTAGTTTCTAATAGCATCTTTTTTTTTTTTTTTTTTTTTTTTTTTTTTATAAAACTTTTAAAGGCTGTGGTTTATTTCTAACAATATTTGTATATTGTAATAAAAAATAGGGTATTCATTGACAGAGATTTCCCAGGTTTTTATGGGAGTTTGTTAATTTTATATGAAGCATTCCTATCCTAACGAGATAATGTGAAGGGTCTTGATTCCTGCTGCATTTAGAATCTTTCCTTTTTTTGGTTATCTGATAAAACATCCCCCCAAAATGTTTAAATCTAGCATTATATTTCATCTAGTACATCAGAATATTCTCTTAAGTATTCTGTACTGTCTGAGATTCCATGGGCAAAAGCCCATCATGACATTTACAAATCTGTACTCTGATCTAGTTTTAGCACTTTTAAATTTTATTTCCATTGACCTAATCTTAATTGCACATTATGGGGAAATCAAGTTAAGTGAAGAACTTAACTTTCTTGGTAGTTATCTTGCTTACTGTCATTGATTTTTGTACTGCACTCATTCCAGGTTGCATTCGCTTCGATCCCTCAGTCTTCACAATAACTTGCTGACATACCTGCCTCGAGAGATCCTCAACCTTATTCTAATAGCATCTTTTAAAAAGAAATTTCTTTTAAACTTTGATATTCAAAACATTTTTTGTCATGACTATATTCATATTTACCAAACTCTGGTTCTTATCTTTATAAGAAATATGCTTTTGGAAAATAAAGTGGTAGTTTTTCAACTTCACCTATATATTAATATTTTTTTAAATCAGGCTATCATTGTACATGGCATAGTTTAACTTTTTAATTAATGCTATCTCAAAGTATTATTGCAATGTTTTTATTTGTTTTGAATTTTTTTATATACAAAAGTAACTTAATTTTGTTTAATTTCTGGAATTTATTTTTATTTTAAGAGCATACTGCTCAATAAAGCTTTAGCTGACTGAAAGAAGAGAGCCCGGTCATTTCTATTATTCTATTTTAGTGATTTTCAACCTTTTTCATCTCATGGCACAAGTAAACTAGTTACTAATATAAATGTATTACATTTTTTGCCAACCTGACAAAAAAAATAGGTTTAATTTTGGTTTATTCACATTGGTCAGCTATTATTATTTGGCCATTGTCATTTTTTTTTAAATCTGACAATCTAAGGGAAAAGAGGTCAGTGCCCGTGACTAAAGAGTCGGGGATCAGATGTTTTGAAAGGTCTTGTGGCACACCGGGTGAAAATCGCTCTATTTTATTACAATGTGGTATTGGGTTATTTTTTTAAATCTAAATGTTTTTTCACTTCTGAGTAACCAGTTTTTACCTCATACAGCTAAGAAATTCATTTAAAAATATATTCTCATTTTTACTGTTTTATTTTCATTGATGAGTAAAAATTTGTTAGGAGAAAAAGACTTTCATAAATGACAATAATTCTTCAGCGGGGCCAAGAGATATGTGCTAAAAGCCTCAAGAGTTAGTTGAGAGTCACTAATGTGTGTAATTACGGATTACACTCTGTTGGTGTATTTTTCCTTTGCCCAGGATCACACTGTCATAATGTCACATTTTCATAGGGTCATGAAACATGCTGCCTTAACAGCCAGCTATGGGGCAGGATGACAGCTGATTCTAGGAGGTGATTTCTATGAAGTAAACCTCCCTTTAGAGCACCTGCCACTAAAGGTCTGCGCCATTCGTTCTGATGTGAGACCTGCGCTCCCTTCTCCCCGTGTGCTCAGCGGGCTCCGGAGCAGGCCTCCTCACATGTCAGCCAGGGTTCCTGGGAGCAGCAAGCTCTTGCCTTTCTCATTTTTGAAGTTTTTAAAGTAATTGGGCCCAGAGGCACAGAGCCACTGTGTTAGCTATTCAGTCCTGTTAACAGCATTTCCTTCGCACAGGAACACATCTGGTTTTTATGTCTTTCAGTCAAGCCATGGGCGCTAAACTCTTTTGTGTGGCTGGTCAGAAACTTAAATTTTCTTAAGATGGCCCAAGCTTTTGCACATAACAAATCTCTTACTTGCATACTTCCTTAAAACTTTGAGATAGTTACCTAAGTCTGTTTTAAGTTCTTACTAGTGTAAAATGTATCCGCACTACTTTGCTTATCAATTCCATTTTAATTTAACCTCCTTCTCCCATGGACTCTTACTTATTTTACAATATATATAATCTTACAGAAACTAGAAAGAAGAAATTTTTAGAAAGTAAAAGACATTTGTTTTTGTCTTATTCCCAAATTAGGATCATATTTCAGATGAATAATTTAAACTGATGACCTTCTCCATGACTTTTCCTGAGTAAATGAGCCCCATTTTGTTCTTTCTTTTATTCTCATTCCTGGTCGAGTTCATTGTCAGGAAGGAGATAAGATCACTCAACCTGCCTGCCCATGGCGAGGCATTTGGAGTCGAAGGGATTCAGGCTGGCGCTCCCACTGCGGGAGGCAGTGCATGGTGTGGAGTTAGCCACGCCGCACACACCAGCTGGTGGGCTGCAGCTCAGGACCTCCCGTCTTGAAAGAGGTCCCTAGCTGTTGTTGTGAATAGCTGCTGCTCCATGCCCCCAGCTGTCCTCCCGGGACCCTTCTTCCTCCCCCTTCTCCCAGCTCTAATGATGGTGTAAGGCCTGGGTGGTGGCCATGTTCACCAGCCCACCAAAGTCTTGCCTGTGGCCTGCCCATGCCCACACCATGGGAGGCCCTAGGTGGGCACCAGCAGAGGGCTGCCGCCGTGTTTGCCAGCTACTAGTCAGCCCCTAAAATAGTAACCATGATAATAAGAAAGAAAAAGAAAACATTGTAAGTACATATTTAAAATGCCTATGCTGATGCTCTTTTCATTGTAGCTTCTGATGGTTCTTGCTGTACAAGTGATTTAAGAAAAATTTCCTAACCTTCTTTCCAAATTACCTCCATTCCTTTCATTTAAAAAACCCAGCCCTAGTAATTTTGAAAATTGCCAAACTGAATATATCATTAATCATTGTGCTTAGTAAGATCTCTCATGCTAAATTTTAACCCGAAGCATTTTCAGTTTCTAAAACTACTTAGTTGAAAGTGTGCAGCTGAATATAAGTGCTGGTGTTTCTACTACTGCAAATAAAAGGCAATAAGCACAAAGCTAATAGGTCAGTTTCTTCTGCTTTCAACTAATGCCTGGCAGGGACCAGAGTCCACTCTTACCGAGGACACAGTTCTCTCGTCTGCAGTGCGTATCCCTACTAAAGACCCTGCATTTATTTCACATGCATGATTTATTTTGTAACATACAACAGTGTCGTGTGGAATACAAGTAAAGAACATACAGTAGAGATCAGTGCTCAAAGTAAGAGATCGACAGTGGGAATTAGAGCATTTTGTTAATATTGTTATCTTAACCTTGGTTTTCATTAAAGCTCGTGGTTATGCTTTTGTATAATGACACATCCCTATTGCGAATATTCACACTGAAGTTTGTTATCCTCCTTCTCAAGAAGGTTATGACCGTGCCTTCAGGAACGCTACGAGCTGTACATGGTTGAACGTGATTCTTGGGTTTTTGTGTTTCCCAACTTACTTTCCTAGGCTGATCCCGTTGAGCACACATGTACGGAATCCGAACTCAAGACTGACACCCAGTCAAGGTCCACATCTCCTTCCACCGCTAGTGAAGCTGAGCCAGCGCAGGTGCCTCACTGGAGCAGGGTTGCTCCCAGCTTGTCACTTGTGTCAGAAAAGAGGGAGTTGCAAAAGCAAGTGAAATCGGGCTCTCTTCTTTCAGTCAGACACACTGTGTAATAAGTCACGTTGGAGATCATGACATTTGACTGAACATGCAGATAGGAGTATAAAGCTGAAGTAGAAAATTGTCCCCCAGAAGTCAGCTTGAAATAGCCAGGAAATTTGTTTAATCACGGTTAGCCTTTATTTTAGTGAAGAACAGTGTACAACAGAGTTATGTACGTTTGGAATTGTCATCTACAGACTGCAGGCTCGTGGCAGGGTCAGGTGCCATTCTGCCTCTTCATCAGTCTAACACGGCGGGACTTCGTGAGCAGAGCCCAGCGTGAGAAATGCCCCTGCTGGCAGCTGCACAGTTTATTCCAGCTGCTGGGTTAGTAACGGGCATGCAGGTGACCCCGCCTTTTCCTAGTGCAGAAACCCTTGTATTTGCACTTCATGTCAATCGCTGGTGTTAAACAGCCGATTGGCCAATTTTCTCAAGATGGTTTTCTCAACAAGTCAGGGGTGTGTGTGCCTCCGTGAACCCCACCCTGCTCCAGGTGCAGCCCCGGTTCCGCTCAGCACCCTGGTGCTGGCGAGCTCCCCTGCTTCCCGCTCTGTCTCCAGAGCCGTGAGGACCCAGGAGCAGGCTGGCTGAGGTCAAGCGTGGGTTGTACCCAGGTTCTGACTAGGTTTTTGTCCAGCCCTGTGATAGCCTGTCTCAGGCTGGGTGCTTATTTATTTTTAAAATATTTTAACTTTATACATTTTTATTTTAATGTTGAAATATTTCCATCATATAAAGAATAATAATAAACACTCATGTCACCACCATCCACAGATTTAACAGATGTGATCATTTTGTCTGAATGAACATCCTAATAGCGATCTGTGCAGTTTGTTTAGCATATGAGCCTGCAAGTGGAACTGCTGGGTTGTGTGCTACATGCATTTTCAGCTTGAACTAGGTCTTGCCCAGTGGTCCGACCTGTTTCCACTCCCACCAGCAGGGTGTGTTCCCCTTTCCCACACCCTCGCCAAGCCTTGGTGCTGTGAGGCATTAACCCCTTGTACTCCGTACGTGTCTGTAGACGCTGTGGAGATGGTTTCCATTTGGGACGTGTGGCAGTTAACTGGTTAACTTCCGCCAATTCGTTGTGTATGGAGTGGCATTTTTGTTTTAATTTGCATTTTCTGATTTCAAGTGTTATTGAGCATCTTTTTATATAGTTTATTGGTCATTGGTGATTTGCCTGTTCATGGCTTTTGTCCATTGTTCTGTTGAATTATTTTTTCTATTATTTTGTAAGTATTCTGTATATATTCTGGATATTAATCTTTAGCTGGCTATATGCATTGCAGATATTTTCTACTAGTCTGTGGCTTATTTTTAAATGTTATTTGTGGTATTTTTTGTCTTGCAACAATTTTTATTTTAAAATAGCCATATTTATCAATCTTTTTCTTTATGAATTCTGCTTTTTGTCTTTTTAAAACATGTCTTCCCTTCACAGCAATTATAAAAAGTTTCCTCCATATTTTCTTCTAAAAGCTAAAAAAAATTCTTAAAATGTTTAGGACTTTAATCAAACTGAAATTTATTATTGCATATTATAGGAAATGAAGTTCTAATCTATTTTTCTCATATGAACAACCAACTGTCCTACATTTCCCCCATTGACTTTTAAAACTGTCTCTGCTTTACATGAATGGGTCAGTTTGAGGGTTCTTTATTCTCTTCCATTGTTCGTTTTGTCCTTTTCTGCACCATCAGTTCATTGTCTTAATTACTATAGCCCTGAAATAGTTCCTGATACCTGGCATGGGATCCCACTCCCACTCCCACCTCTTAGTCTTCTTCCTTTACTTTGTGACTCTTTAGTTTTACATATGACATTTAGGATCAGTTTGTCAGATGCCAGGTGGGGCTTTTAATTGAATTTGAATTGCAGATTTATCTGAGGAGAATTGCCATGTTCGTGATATTGGGTCTTTCCATCTATGAACATGGTATACATATTTAGATATTCTTTTATTTTCTTCAGTAAGTTATATTTCATGGGTATACTCCATATTGCCTGCTAGGTTTCTTGCTAGGTACCTTCAAGCCTTTGTTGCTCTAGTAAATGGGATCTTTTCTAAAATATGTTTTATTAATTAGGCATTGCTGGTCTTTATGAATTCTGTTGTTCTTGTATCCAGCACCCTTGCTTCACTCCTTTTAATTCTAAAAACTTCTCTTGGACTTTTTATGTAAATTCTAATGACAATTTTATTTCGTATGAATTATTTTTATTAACTTTTATAAAGGTCTTCAGTGATCTTTTTCATATTTGTCTTTTTAAATGTTAAATTATAAATTGGATTAAGAACTTTTTCAAGTTATTTAAATGTAAGTTAGAGTTAAATTTACAATGAAGTAGAAAACTCTGAGAAACTTAACTGAATTCCACTTTAAGGCTTTAATATATTCAAAATATTCTGATTTTGGAGGTTGTATACTAACAAAAGCCAACGAGAGCCCATCCATTTTTCTCTTAATATTTTAGAATGTTCTGTACCTTTATATAAAGCTAGCTTTTTCCTCTCATTTGCTTGCTTAGCATCCTAATAGGAAGTCATTTATCACGTCTTTTTTTACACTTTGCTAATCAAGTGATATCTCTTTTTTTTCCACAGTAACATCCAGTAAAACCACTGTTTCCTTTTATTCAAGGAAATATCTTACAACAAGTCCCCATAAAATAAAGATATGGCTTGTAACTAAATTTATGTGTAAATTCTGGATCCCAATAGTAATAATCTAACTACCTTCTTTGGAAAGTAATTTCTACACAGAAATTCCACTAATCATTCAATTTCCCCCCCCCCCTCTAATATATTAAAAATCCACAGAATTGTATTTCATATATGTAATATGCATTCCACATATAGAAGTCAAGGAGTTAAAAGAATCTTCTAAGTATTTTGATCATAAATTTTGCTAAAAACTCTTTCAGATGCATTTTAGAATTAATGTGGCATTTTTAGATGAACGTGAAAATGAATATCCTCATTTTTATGTAGGCTACATGCTATGCCATTTTTTGTGTTCTTTGGTGGATTCTCTTTTCCAAATTCTTTATATTTCCAAACAAATAATTTTACTAATATTTCACTTGTAGATATTGCAGACAGAAATTTAAATGATCAACATTATGAGAATTTTAGCTTCATTGAGATCTATTTTGCCTTATTGATGTTTTCCTTGGCTTTATTTACTTTTATTTATTTCTAGTAATGCTAGAAATGGATGGAGTTTCTTTTAACATTTATTTCCTTTTTGCCCCTGGATTCAGACTGTAGACAGTTCTCCACTTCCTGTTCACACACCAACCTTAAAGAAAAAGGCATGCCCTGGTTCAACTGGCTTTCCATCTAAGGTACAGTCTAGTTATATAGCCTGTTGTGTTCTGGGGGGGGGGGGGGGGAAGAAAATGGGTTTCTTCTGCTTTTTTATATTTCCTGTGATTTTTTTTGTTGTTGTTGTTATTGGTTTCCTTAAAATTACAAACATGAAAGCTTTGAAAGAAAATAAATTCTGTATGAATGGAAATAATCACCATTGAGAAAGGTAAAAGGAGTGTCCAAAGTTTGTGTTGTTGTTCTTACATCTTTTTCTTTTTTAATATATTTTTATTGATTTCAGAGAGGAAGGGAGAGGGAGAGAGAGATAGAAACATCAATGATGAGAGAGAATCATTGATCGGCTGCCTCCTGCACGCCCCCTGCTGGAGATCGAGCCCACAGCCGGGCATGTGCCCTTGACCAGAATCAAACCTGGGACCCTTCAGTCTGCAGGCAGACACTCTGTCCACTGAGCCAAACTGGCTAGGGCTTCCATTTTCTTAAATTCAGTGTTCTGAAGTCTGTTAGAGCAAGGAGGAGTGCTTGGAGGATGTAGTGTAAGGCTGGTATGAAGTTGAGGTCACTTTTGGAAGAATCTAAGGTTGAGGTTAATAAAGCACAAAAAGAAAGAAAGATTTAGTGAAAAATTCAGGTGAATTTTCATCTTTTCATTCTATTTAATGTGACTGTGACTTAAGTGTTGTATATGGTAGAACATGCAGATGTAATTGCTTATCTCAAGCTCCTACAAAGAAATTCTAGAAATTGGAAAACTGAAAGGATTAAAAAATGTTAGCACTAGCAGATTTACTCTTGACGGTTCCTTAAAGAGCAAAAACTTAAGAGTAAAAATGAGAATTTAGGAGAAACGTTGAGCAAAATTTTATATGATGCTAACAAATTAGGTTCTTATATTTTATTCACAGGCATGGATGCCCCTAGTCTGGACCTAACCATGTCTTCTATAGTCCTAGGTCTTTTTAGGATCATATTCTACCTGTTTTTATATGATGAGACTTTGAGCGATGGCAGAGTCAGACAGAAGCCTATCTATTGTCTCTGAGTTTGAGTTTCTTCATCTGTCTGAGGAAATCATACCTGTCTTTCTGGCACTGTGTCCATCACAGCAGATGATGCGTGTGAGGCACTGGCATGGTGTCTGCACCTGGGTCGGTGCTTGGTCCGCATCAGCCATCGCAGGAGGTAGCATAGAGTAACCTGTCTGTTCAGAACGGAGTCGCATCCCAGTTCCTCTTTGGAATGACCAGGGTCCTGAGGAACTTCTGGAATAGAATGGTTTGATTGCTCTAAATTTGGGAGTCTCACCTCATTCCAAGTCCCCAATGCTCTGATAGTCAGTTCATTCTATATAAAATGATTTCTTGGTTTTTATTTTTTAAATAAGTTTCTATTGATTTTAGAGATAGGAAGGGCAAGGGAAAGAGAGATAGAAACATCACTGATCAAAGAGAATCATTGATTGGCTGCCTCCTGCCCACCCCTACTGGGGATCGAGCCCACAACCTGGACATGTGCCCTGGCCAGGAATTGAACCAGTGACTTTTTGGTTCCTTAGATGACGCTCAACCAACTGAGCCACTACGGCCAGGCAATGATTTCTTGTTTGTTTTTTTAAAAGAATTTCTTCTGTGGTATGTAAATTCCATATCACAGTTGAGAAAAGTAAAATATATTTTTAACTTAAATTTTAAAGCTTTGAATATTCTCTTTAGTTTTTTTTATGAGAAGTTAGTCTCAACTGGAGTAAATACTACTTCATAACCATTTTTTCATCAGTATTCACATATTATTGGAATATAGAATAAAGTTCTTACTAGTTTACCTGAATCATACTTATAAAAGAGAAGTAATGAGAAAAGGGAGACACGAAGGAATTAAGTAATTTGCTTCTGAGTTCACATAATGAGTGGAGGAAGGGCAGTTATAATGCATTCATTGCTGAAACATGCTGAGACTTAGTTAGGAGAGGGAAGGAGGGTTCTGGAGAACTAAGTTCTTACATTGATTTACCATCACATGGCTCAAGACAAGACTGGGAGAATTTTAACTTCTGGGTTTTCAGTAAGAAATTTTAGGCTGCCATCTGTCTCTAGAATAATATGTATGTATTTTCGCCTGGGCAAGTGTAATACTGCCTGCTCCCATGGGAGGAAACAGATTTTTTAAGCATATGATTTGTTCTTGGTCCCAGAAAAATCAAATACATGATGTATAGTAAGGCTAGAATTTTTAATTACTCTTTGTTCTTCCTAAGGAGGTCTGAATGCATGTTAAATTTCTTTATTTCTATAGGTATAAACATGCAAGATTTCACTTAACTCTGCTAAAGAATAATTTGAAGAATTGATAAAAATCCTGAAATCAAAATTTTAATTATAAAATTTTAGTTATAAAAGCTAGTTTATAACTTTTCAAGTGTCAATTCAAGAGCAATTGATTATCATAACTTATTTTAGCATAATCCAGCTCAATATTGCCTAATAAAAATATTTAAAGAGCATAGATTATAGAACTATATGGTGAGAAAGGAAAATAATTCATTTTACTCCTATATAGAAACTTTCCAGTAGCTGGTGTGGGGCCCAGAGATTCATCATATGAAAATTCTTTAAATAACCAATGTGTGTGTTTTTGTTGTTGTTGTTGTTGTCTTTTCTTATGATACTGACGTATTTATTTCCTGTCATTTTTTTTTATTTTTTATTTTTTCAAAATATATTTTATTGATTTTCCACAGAGAGGAAGGGAGAGAGATAGAGAGCCAGAAACATCGATGAGAGAGAAACATCGATCAGCCGCCTCCTGCACATCTCCCACTGGGGATGTGCCCGCAACCCAGGTACATGCCCTTGACTGGAATCGAACCTGGGACCTTTCAGTCCACAGGCCAATGCTCTATCCACTGAGCCAAACCGGTTTTGGCTTCCTGTCATTTTTTAAATATCTTTTTCATTTATTACTAATGAAAACTATCCACATACACACCGTGTATTCTTAAAGAGAAATGTTTGTAAAGGTCAGCCATGAAACATCTATTTATAATTTAAGAAAACAACACACAATTTATATACAAATCCAATAGATGTTTTAAATCATAATACAGAAGATTTTATATTGTCATAAAATAGTTTCTGTGTTTGATGCAGTAAAACAGTTAAATTTAAACCTACATTTAAAAAACACATTCAGTCATTTAATTAGATCTCTCTATATATAAAAGCCCAGCAACCAGAACAGTGGAACCATCGGAACGACCGGTGGCTATGAAGCACACTGTGGCAGCCAACTGGCCTGCTCCGGGCCCTGATTGCCCCACCCCCACCCCCCGCCCGGCCCCTTATTGGCCCCCAACACCCCGATCAGGGGTGGGACTGGCCGTCCAACCTCCCACAGCCCCTCTCCCCTGCCGGCCCGGCCTAATGGGCCCCCATCGGGGCGGGTCAGCCGGACCCCACCTGTGCATCAATTCATGCACCGGGCCTCTAGTTATGTAATATGTCACTTTGATGTTACATTTTTGGATTAGTAAACACTATGTGTACGTTTTTATCCATTTGCTTTGCAGCGCAAGACTCATCAGTTTTTTGTCAAATCTTTTACTACTCCCACCAAGTGTCACCAGTGCACCTCTTTGATGGTGGGTCTGATCCGACAGGGCTGCTCCTGTGAAGGTAAGAATAAAATGGTAAGGAAATGTGACTTTAGAGTCCTAACAGTTACCGCCTAAACTGTAGTCAGGTAACTTTATTCTTTTCATAAGGTATGTAAATGTTTGTTTTACTTAATCATTTGCTTTTCTTTGTATAACAGGAGTAGAGACAATAAAATGAGCACCTTGCGAAAGTCTGTTGAATATTAGAGAAACTAGACGGATAGTCCCCAGAAACATTTTCCAGGGGAGATATTTAAATGTCTTATTCATCTTTATTTTATTATTCAGATGATTTTGTGGTTTCGAAAAACCATTAATATGTGTGGCAAAAGACATGAAAGTTATCTTTGAATCTGTTCATTTAATTTTAACCTTGTTTAATTGATCAGATAAATTGTTATTGGAAAGTAGACAATGCAGTATCTTTTTAGAAATATTAAATGTCTGCCACTATGCCTCAAAAGGTATTTTATTTCTAGTATTACTAGCAGAGGTTTTCCCTACCATTCACTGACTCATCCGTCACTGTTTATGGAATGGCCGCTCTGTGCTTCTGGGCACTGGGCATGCAGTGGTGGATGAGGTGGAGGGGGCGCGGGGTGCAGAACACAGAGCCTGCCCTCACGGAGCCCACATTCTGAGAGATGAGAGAGCAGAGGTTGTTTGAAAAGAAAACAGTGTATTTATTTGGGCATCACTTTATTTTTCCTATGACTTCGGAAATGAAAATGATCTAAATTATAATGGGATATAGCATTTGTGTATATTTTAGAAATACGCTTTTTTACAATCACATGAGACTTGCAGCTATACCAATACCTCATATATAATTTACCGCTCACTATGAAAAAGATAAGGAAATTGTTACTGATTCAAATTCTGACATAGTTTCTGTTTCTTGCCATTAGGGTTGGGAGGGACCTTGAAGGAAGGTTTTCAGTCTCCAGCAGTTGCGCATAGAGGACCCTTATAGAGGACCCTTGTAGTGGACCCTGGTAGAGGACTCTGGTAGAGGGCCCTGGTAGTGGGCCCTGGTAGAGGACCCTGGTAGAGGGCCCTGGTAGAAGACTGGTAGAGGGCCCTGGTAGTGGGCCCTGGTAGAGAGCTGTGGTAGAGGACCCTGGTAGAGGACTGTGGTAGAGGACCCTGGTAGAGGACTCTGGTAGTGGACCCTGGTGGTGGGCCCTGGTAGAGGACCCTGGTAGAGGACTCTGGTAGAGGACCCTAGTAGAGGGCCCTGGTAGAGGACCCTGGTAGAGGGCCCTGGTAGAGGACCCTGGTAGAGGACCCTGGTAGAGGACTCTGGTAGAGGACTCTGGTAGAGGACCCTGGTAGAGAGCTGTGGTAGAGGATCCTGGTAGAGGACTCTGGTAGAGGACCCTGGTAGAGGACTGTGGTAGAGGATCCTGGTAGAGGACTGTGGTAGAGGACCCTGGTAGAGGACTGTGGTAGAGGATCCTGGTAGAGGACTGTGGTAGAGGATCCTGGTAGAGGACTGTGGTAGAGGATCCTGGTAGAGGACTGTGGTAGAGGATCCTGGTAGAGGACTGTGGTAGAGGATCCTGGTAGAGGACTGTGGTAGAGGATCCTGGTAGAGGACTGTGGTAGAGGATCCTGGTAGAGGACTGTGGTAGAGGATCCTGGTAGAGGACTGTGGTAGAGGACCCTGGTAGAGGACTCTGGTAGAGGGCCCTGGTAGTGGGCCTGAAGTGAATACTTTGGATAAGGGGGAAATTAGTAGCATCCACGCAATGCATTCTATGTTTGGTTAGTTCTCCCAACCAAAGTGGCAAATCTCAATTGCATTATCTTAATTAGTTTGTTAGATGCATGAGTTTAGAGCCAAAGAAAATGGTCAGTTTGGAAAGTGGAGATTTGAGAGTTTTGAGTGAATGAAATGATGGATAATGACTGACATTGAAATTCTTTTTGTTGTGGAAATAAATCAGCCCCCCAAATGACAAAATAGTTTTTAAAAATAAGTTCAGAGAGAAGCATTCATTTACCTTGCTTGTAATGAATTCTTGGTAGATTTTCTTTTTGTAAAATGAATTTTTATTGAACTTTGTTTCTTTTTTGTCCTTCCAAAAGTGTGTGGATTCTCGTGTCATATAACTTGCGTAAACAAAGCTCCCACCGCGTGTCCAGTTCCTCCTGAACAGACAAAAGGTCCCCTGGGTATAGATCCTCAGAAAGGAATAGGAACAGCATATGAAGGCCATGTCAGGGTAAGTGTCATTCGGTTGGGTTTAGATTAATCTTTTAAGGTTCATTAATGGATTAAAATGCAGTTCAGTCACCTTACAAACACAGTCCTTAACAGAAAAATAAATGAATAAAATTTACCTAATAATTTTATTTCACCCAAGTAATGATTTGAAAACAAAAACCTTGTCTTTGCTTGGAAATCAATTATAAAATGTCTCAAAATTTTCCACTCAGTCTTTATCTTGTCATGAACAAATATTGGAATCTCCATAAAAAGGGTCTTCAGCTCTTGGCCTTGTGGAGAGGTGGCTTATGCTTATGACGTATGAGATAGTGTCGGCATAATCGTACTTGTAATCTTGAATGACATCTGAAGTGTAAGCTGCATTCCGTCTCACTGCCAAATCTGACTTTTACGCTATTTAGAAAGAAATCCATGAGTGTTTAGTTAATTACTAGTGAACGTTAAAATGGTGCCATTTAAAAATTTTCAGAATATAAGTCCTTCGGTGATTGAAGGGTGTACTCTCACAGTTTATGAATGATGTGTGTGTTCCCTCTGCTCCTTTACCAGCCAGAGTAACAGGCTTCACGGGTGCATGTTCTCTTCAGTTTGCACCGCACAGGTGCACGTGTAACTGCATGGGCTCTGGGTGACGTTTTGGTGTGAGTTGTTTTCTTTGTGTGTTTGCCTAAGATCCCTAAGCCAGCTGGTGTGAAGAAAGGATGGCAAAGAGCATTGGCTGTAGTTTGTGACTTCAAACTCTTCCTGTACGATGTTGCCGAGGGAAAGGCATCGCAGCCCAGCGTTGTAGTCAGTCAAGTGATTGACATGAGGTAAGCTTTCAGAGGGGAAAATATTGGTATCTTTGCAACATGGGGATCAAAAATGTGTGATTTTTCTTCTAATTATGTTACCATGTTTTTATTTAAATCTCATTTCATGTTAATTTTCTAATTTACTAACATTGCTAGCCTATTTAATAAAAGCCTAATATGCAAATTATCCCTTCGACCAGGAGTTCGACCAGGGGGCAGGGCCGGCTGGCAAACTGCCTGTGGCCCCTCCCCTGGCCAGCCGTGGCCCCTCCCCCTGGCCAGCCTGCTCAGGGTGGGCCAGCAAGACCCCACCCATGCACAAATTCGTGCACCAGGCCTCTAGTAGTACAATAATTAAAAATAGGAAGTAAGGTGTAGTTATACGACAGGTTTAGGGGGGGTTGGGGGTCAGAGAAAATAAGCTAATGTTTGCATCCAAAGGACCAGTTTAAAGGTTGCTGAGGTATTGGAAGCCTACTGCGTAGTGTTCATATCATCACCTAAAGGCTTAGAATATAACTTCCATGTAGGAAAGGAAATAAAAATCTCAAAGTCATATAGGCTCTTGGAATACGTAACGCATTGGTAAACATTTACATAGACACATCGTGACTGTTTCCGGCCTCACTTTTCAGGTCTCATCCTGCCCCTTCAGTGCCCTCCTTTCCTCTTATAGCTCCAGCCCTTCTCCTGGGGCCCCCTCACTAACTCTCATAGCTCCCACCACCGCAGCGTTGCCGACTGCCACACTCCTATCTCCAGTCCAGGTCTTCCTCCAGCACTCAGAGCTGGGCTTTCCAACTCTGGCTCACACTAGCATCTCGTACCAGCGTCTCTAACATATTCCATATCTTTCCCATAAATATGGAATAGGAAGGAATAAACTCAAGACATATTAGCAAGGAAAATCTGGCAGTGTCTGCTAAGGGCCTAAATATAGAAAGAGGGAGATAGATGAAAGATAACACTAAGGTGTCAAGTCTCTAAAACCAAGACGATGGTGGTACCAATAACCAAATTCAGGAATAAATTATTGTGGAACAAATCTGTTTTAGGTGTTGACGGAACAGTAAAATGACAGATGAGCTGTGTTGAGGGCACTTGAGGTGTATCATGGGAGGCAAGAGGGTTCAGGTTCATTTCGAATCCCAGTACCTTGTTCCTACTGGCTTGGCACTTTGGGTGAGCCGGGAGTTATTCCTAGCTCTTGTGTAATGTGCCTCTGTAACGCTACTGATAGATTATTATGGCACTATCAGTTGAAATGGAGGGAAAATAAAATTTTTAAAGAATTCAACTTGGATGTTTTGTGCGATTCAGTTTTGAGTGTTGTTTCATATGTATTATTTGGATATACACCCAAGACCACACACATACCCACACACACTGATTTTTAACATTTCACTTTCCTTCAGGGATGAAGAATTTTCTGTGAGTTCAGTCTTGGCTTCTGATGTTATTCATGCAAGTCGAAAAGATATACCCTGTATATTTAGAGTAAGTATGTGTGTTATAGTTTGATGACTAAATTATTTGTTTTTAGTGAGTATATGTTTTGGCTCTCCAATACTTGAGTGAGTAGATAGATAGTGCTAAGTAAATATTTAAATTTGAGAAACCTGAGGAAAGCATTACTGTATAGCTTCTACGTTAGGTTTCCTCTTGGATAATGTTTTTGCATCACAATTGAATTTTCAAATAAATACTTTCACACAGAAAATTAAGTGTGAGTTACCCAATTTTTTTAAAAAATGGAAGTTTTTTCTTTTTAATCTCATTTTAAAAATTAACATGTTTTCCAGTTTTACTGCTTTGCAACAACCACTCCAGAACTTAGTGGCTTCAAGTAGCAGTGGTTTGTTTTCAGCATAGTCTGTGGGTCAGCTCTACAGTTGTTTTGCTGTTGCCTGGGGCCCCTCATGTGGCTGCATTCAGCTCATTTGGGGCTGGAAGCTCCAAAATGGCCTCCTCTTCACATCCGGGGTGCTGGTGCTGGCTGTGGCCGGGCGGTCAGTTCCCTCTGTGAACTCTCTGTGGTCTCTAGTCGTTCAATAGGCTGTCCGAGCTCTCCGGGGCTGGCTGCCAGGAGGGCAAAGGGGCCTTTTCAGGCCTTCTGAAGTGTAGACCCCAAAAGACATAATAACCCTCTTGCAGTCTGTTAGTCAAAGCAAGTCATGAGGTCAGCCTGGCTTTAAGGGGAGGGAATAGATGCCACTTTTTAAAAAATATTTTTTTTTTTTATTGATTTCAGAGAGGAAGGGAGAGGGAGAGAGAGATAGAAACATCAATGATGAGAGAGAATCATTGATTGACTGCCTCTTGCACGCCCCCTACTGGGGATCGAGCCAGCAGCCCCAGGAATGTGCCCTTGACTGGAATCAACCTGGGACCCTTCAGTCTGCAGGCTGACGCTCTATCCACTGAGCCAAACCAGCTAGGACTAGATTCCATTTTTTGATAAGAAGAATGGAATTCCATGGGAAGATTGTTGGTACCCATCTTTGGAAGCTGTCCACAGTGCAATCTAGAATTGGTGAATTAAGATAAAATAGGTAAAATTAAAAGCGGGGCGGGGGGGAAATACTGGCCCAACCTTACGCCTGTATGCTTAGTATTTGTCGATAAGTCTTGTATCTAAGGAAGGTCAGACAAAGACTATACAGTACTTTGTCTCAGTTCCTAAAACAACAACTCTGCTATCTCCAGCCTCCTATGGAGCCTACAGAAGCCCACTTTTCTGTAATTGATACATAGTGGGATTTTATTGTCATGCTGTTTAAATTACTTTTTATAAACGGTCCATATATATGTAATTTAAATCTGCCCAGTTATAAATGCTGTTTTCATAATGATAAGCTTCATTTAAATAGTAACTAAAGGATCTATCTTCTTTAAGATAATGTGAGTTATTGTTATGGAATAACAGAATGTAAGTATTTCTGAGCATTTCTGACTTTTAAAAAAAGTTGAAAATCAGTAGAATATAGTGCTTACAAGCATGGACAGGGACCCCACTTTTGTTGTGTGCCCTTGGGGAAATTAATTTCTCTGCATCACAGTGTTTTATATATAAGGTCAGGACTAATAACAATAACTACCTTATGAAGATGTTGAGAGGGTTATGTGAGTGAATACTTGTAAAGTACTTTGATCAATGCCCAGAGATCAGTAATTACTCAAAAATGTCAGTTGCATTTTCTAGTGATAGTATTCTGGCACTGTATACAAAGAAAATAAAAAATGATACTAACATTTAGAATGGTATCTGCTACCTTTGCTTTACCACGAATTCTAATGCTGAAACTAATTATTCTTCTGATTAGGAATAGCTGACCGCTGCTAAAGGTATCACTTAATGGACGCTCATTTTGTTGGCTAGAGCAGCGGTCGCCAACCGGTGGTTCGCGGACCACTGGTGGTCCATGAGGTCTGAAAGGTTGGCGACCGCTGGCTAGTGCTAAGCAAACTAATCTAAGCATAAAACTGACCTAAAGGGTGTCTGTTTTCTAACATCATGAATTTTGTTTCAATTTTTCTAGGTCACAATGTCCCAGCTCTCAGCACCTAATAACAAATGCTCAATCCTGATGCTGGCAGATAGTGAGAATGAGAAGAGCAAGTGGGTGGGAGTGCTGAGTGAATTACAGAAAATTTTGAAGAAAAACAAATTCAGAGACCGCTCCGTCTATGTTCCCAAAGAGGCTTATGACAGCACACTACCCCTCATTAAAACTACCCAGGCCGCTGCAATCATAGGTACGCATTGATAGCATCGGTCATGTGATCACAATTGTTTCCTCACTTACCTGGTCAGTGGGGACTGGCTTCCGTCTAGGAATTCCAGTGTCCAACCTGGTATGTGTTAAATCACAGGTGCACAGTGTTTATTGGATGAATGAGACCATTTTAAGCTTTGTTTCTCAGTAAACCAGAATAAGTCCACTTTCAAATATGTTTTCTTCTGACAAAAGCAGCGGTGCTAAAGTTTAACTTCGAACATATCTATCCTCTGCATGTGCGGTTGAGAACAGTTGTTTCGTTTCTTAAAGCATAACCTTCCGTGTACAATGTAGATGCCAGTTACCTTGCAGAAGTTATTGGGAAGTTTAACTGAGACACAGGGCGGAACAGAATGCCCTTGTACATCAGATGCCCTAAACAATGGCAGCCTTTGTGTCTGGAGGTTTAAATTACCACCATATTCTTATGTACACATCTAACTCTTCTGTTACTTCCTAGTAAATAATAAAAAGTTGAATGAGTAGGGTTCAAATGCCTTTCACCTTTTATTGAATAAACATTTACTTCTTTTTGTAAATATTGATATAGATAATTTTCTGATGATGATTCTATTAAAAAAGAAATGAGCCCTAGCCGGTTTGGCTCGGTGGATAGAGCGTCGGCCTGCGGACTCAAGGGTCCCAGGTTCGATTCCAGTCAAGGGCAT
This sequence comes from Myotis brandtii, assembly GCF_000412655.1. Taxonomy (NCBI): domain Eukaryota; kingdom Metazoa; phylum Chordata; class Mammalia; order Chiroptera; family Vespertilionidae; genus Myotis; species Myotis brandtii. The sequence continues at coordinate 2,096,280 of NW_005370397.1, forward strand.
GTACCTTGGTTGCGGGCACATCCCCAGTAGGGAGCGTGCAGGAGGCAGTTGATCGATGTTTCTCTCTCATTGATGTTTCTAGCTCTCTATCCCTCTCCTTTCCTCTCTGTAAAAATTCAATAAAAAATATATATAAAAAAAGAAATGAATGGAAATTTAATAGTAAAAATGGTTATTGCTATTTTTATATTGTTTATTTCAGGGTTTTATATCAAATTTCTTTGTTATCTATTTTCTATTATTTTACATAGTTTTTACCTAATAAAAATGTTTCATATTTATTTATATCTTGCATAGATCATGAAAGGATAGCTTTGGGAAATGAAGAAGGTTTATTTGTTGTGCATGTCACCAAAGATGGTAAGAAAAAAATTATTGTGGGGTAACTTTAACCTGTATGTTGCTAGAAAATTCTAAACTCTAGTTTCTAAATTCTATAAACAGCAGGATTTGCTTACTTTTTCTATAATTGAAATTTTCCACATCTAATTTGATATGTTTATAAGTCAAAAGATAATTTTTTAACTTCTATAATCATCCTGAGTTCTAAAACATCCACGTATGGATCCTTGTTCTTGTGGGACTAAGTTCTGCTATAGGGCTCAGGTTGCACTTCTAAAGAAGGTGCTGAAAGAAAACGCACTTGCTTTTTCCATTGTCCCAATAGCACTCGAAGAGGTAGTAGCTCATTGAAATGTGCTTCTTGTTGGGGGTTTTTCCCCATAGTTTATTACGAAGATCTTTTTCTAAAGATAAATTAAATACTGGGTGAAATAAAAAGAAACCAATTTAATTTAGCATTCTTGAATACAGAGCTCTAAGTTCTGTATTTATATCAAGTTAGTTCATGGGAAAACAATGCACTTAAACTTCATTAATTTGTTACCCATACAAATACTTTTAGTGAAATATGAGTTACTTAAAAAAACAAACAAACAAAAAACACAACAAACCCCATAGTAAAAAGTTCCCTGAAACTTAGTGCCAGTAAAGAGGTTTATTGTTGTTATTGTTTTTGACAATCTGGCATGCCTTATCACATAGCAGCTTTATGCCTTGGCTGCGAGAGATCTCAGTGCTAAATTTAATACTTTACTGTAGTGAGTTAATTATCTTGTAATGGGTGCAATTATCTTCCTCGTCCTCTGTGATTTCTGAGCTGTTATTTTTTTCTATGTGTGTATCTGTCTTTATTATAGGTTGACATATATCCTTTTGAGTATAACTGGGATATAATTAATAAATAAACGACATTATTTTGCATCTGACTTACTGTTATTTCTTTGCATAGAAATTATTCGAGTTGGTGACAATAAGAAGATTCATCAGATTGAACTCATTCCAAATGATCAGCTCGTTGCTGTGATCTCAGGACGAAACCGTCACGTACGACTTTTTCCTATGTCAGCTTTGGACGGACGAGAGACTGAGTTTTATAAGCTGGCGGAAACTAAAGGGTGTCAAACCATAACTTCTGGGAAACTGCGTCACGGCACTCTCACCTGCCTGTGTGTGGCGATGAAAAGGCAGGTCCTCTGTTACGAACTATTTCAGAGCAAGACCCGTCACAGAAAATTTAAGGAAATCCAAGTCCCGTATAACGTCCAGTGGATGGCAGTCTTCAGTGAACACCTCTGTGTGGGATTCCAGTCGGGCTTTCAGAGATACCCCTTGAATGGAGAAGGAACTTCGTGCAGTATGCTCCATTCAAGTGACCACACGCTGGCCTTTGTCACACATCAGCCCATGGACGCCATCTGCGCGGTGGAGATCTCCAGTAAAGAATACCTGCTGTGTTTTAGCAGCATCGGGATCTACACCGACTGCCAGGGCCGCAGGTCTAGGCAGCAGGAGCTGACGTGGCCAGCTAACCCCTCCTCTTGTTGTGAGTCTCTTCCTTTCGGCTGTCTTCTCTTTCTCTTTCTTTTCCCTCTACTCCATCTCCTAGATGTATTTATTGTTAATAACTGGTCATTTTTAAGCCATCTGTAAGGTTTTTCCTAAGTATTATGTTATTTATGTAAAGTAACCATGTGTAGTTAAGCCTAGGACAACAGTATCAACATTAACATGCCAATAATTAAAGCTAATTTTTCTATGGAATATTGTACTTAGATGGATTTTTTAACCCATGCTATTGTATTTTGAAAAAACCTAAATTGTATCTTTGTGGTCCTCAAAAATACAGTGTGATTATTAATAGCTGATAAGACTTCCTCTGGAGAAGTTGTGTTACTAAGTGTGTTAATCAGTTACGTAAAGAGTAGTGTAGCATCTATAAGAAGTGATATTCAGTTTTACATTTTTATTTAGATAGGTATATATTAAAAATTGTTTATTTCACTCTTTGAGGAAATATTATGACATTAATACGTTTTGGAATCCTCATTATATGCATTTCACTGCCTGTGATACAATAAGTAGGAGTATCCAACCCAAAACCTTTTGTTTTTAGTGGAAGGTACTTGAGCATGTTTAAATACCAAAGGGAAGTAGCCACTAGGGAACTAGGAAAAGGTGGCTCTATGGTAAATACAGGAATGGGAGTAAGACCCTAAGGAGGCCACAGGCTGGGATGTAGACCCGGGAGGATGCGGGCAGCAGGAGGAAAGCGCCTCCCCCACAACAGGACAGGAGCACGGGCGCCTTTAGGGCTCAGCAGAAGGACGTTTATTGCAGAAACACCAGGAAATTTAGATAAAGAGAAGAAAAGTACTTCTAATCCACAAACGGAGACATCACTGTACTTCACGTTTTGTTTCTTGTGAAATACGTACTCATATCTATGGCATCATGTTTAGAATGAATGCTGTTTTGTAGCCTAGTCAGATGATTCAGAGTTTGACTTATGTGGAGTAAGAAATGCAATACCTGGCTTTAATGAATAGTTAAAGGTAACCAGCAGGCTGCTCTCTCCCCTCCTCCCAGGCTACAATGCCCCCTACCTGTCCGTGTACAGTGAAAACGCGGTGGACGTCTTCGATGTGAACTCCATGGAGTGGATTCAGACGCTCCCACTCAAAAAGGTAACTTAGCATTAAAATACGGGCTGAGTGAACTAATGTGTGTAGTAAACACTAACATGACTATTTAGCTCATTTTCACTAATTTAGCTAAGAATGAAAAAACAAAAATCAATCTGATTAATCTTATAAGTAGCTCAATTCCATACTATTCTTATTACTTTAGTTTTTCTGTATGAAGTATGATTATTATCATGAACAACTAGAGTGTGTCCTACGACCTAAGATGTCAGCGTTAACTTCCCCTCTGGTTTGAGGAGCTCTGAGGGGGTGCATTATTGTTAATTATGATGTTTTGCACATAACGGTGTTCAATTTGAAATCCTGTGAGGACAGATTTACAGGCCAGAAGAATGATTAGAATTAGAACCAAAACTGTGTTTAATCATCTCATAATTAAAACATAAAGCTTTCACATGTTCCCAGTAAAACAATATTTTTCTTTAACATTTCCCTGTGATAATGTAAAGAGAAATTTTTAGAATTTTAGTGTAGTATGGTTATTTGGCAAGAGTAGTCGTTTCACGTAGAATAAGCAGCAGGTGTCACTCGTTAGGGGCGAGGGTTAGAAGAACAGGTAGAAGAAAGGAGCCATATTTCAAAATCTTCCTCAATTTTAAGCCACATCATCAGGGAAGAAGCTCCTGCAGATACCGCCACACTAGATAGAGCTGCTGAACACAGTCCTCCAGTTTGTACATTTGGGTTGGTTACAATTAGTATCCCTTTTGTTGTTGTTATGTAAACATTACGATAGATATGAAAGAATATGTGACCTGGAAGAGCCTCACTAAACTGACCACTTGTGGACCCACCTCCTAACTTAAGAGCCAGAAGATTACCTCTGTCACTGCATTTGCCGGTGTATTCTCTCTTATCGCACACTCCTGCCAGGGCAATCACTCCCCGAATGCTGTTTATCATTTCCTTGCCCATCACAAAAGCCAGAATTTTTTGCATATTTAAATATTTCTAAACAATATATTGTTCAGTGTTGCTTGCATTTGAGGTCATAAAATGTTGTTGTATATCACTTTGCACCTTGTGTTCTTCATGCATTTACTGTGTTTCTAAGATTCATCGATGTTGTTCCATGCACCAACCACCATGTTGTTCCATATAGTCTTTGCTTTCACTATATAAAATATTGTTGGGTGAATAGATCATAACTTACCCATTCTCTGATTGGCGCACTTGACTTATTGCCCAGCTCTTTGCTGTTGTGAGCATTGTTGCGCACATCTTCTGGTGCATGCGTGTGTGCAGGAGTTTAAGTCCTGTGCCTGGGCACGCAATTGATGGTGCATGGAAAATGCAAGTGTTTGGTGTTACAGGCTCGTGTCAGATCATTTTCCAAAGTAATTATACCCGTTGGCACTCCCACCAGCAGTGTGTAAGAGTTTTTGCTGACCCACATCCTCTCTGACACTGGCCATGGTCAGAATTCATAGTTTTATAGCCCTTGCAAGTGGTTATAAAGTGATATCTCATTGATGTATTAATTTGCATGTCCCCAGATAACTATGCTGTTTGTCCATTTAGTTCAAACAAGAGTCATAAAGTGTCTGTGTTGATACCTTAGTATAATAATTTGGTCACTAATGGCTTTAAAGAAGTCAAATTTAAGGTTTAAATGTATTTCTACTTTTTTTTTTTTTTTGGTCCGGAATAGTCTTCCTTTAAAATGTTATCATTATAACTTTGTTCAAATTAGGTAATTTTATACCTTCCCAGTCAGAATTAATGTTCATTTTTTTCTTGATTTTCTGAGAGGGCTATATTTTGGAGAGGAAGGATAAGATAAATGTGTGTGGTTTATAAATAGGCCAAAAGTTATATGGTTTAATTTTTGAAGCTTTTGTTGAAATACTAATTTTATTTTTTATTATTTTAGGTTCGACCCTTAAACAGTGAAGGATCATTAAATCTTTTAGGCTTGGAGACGATTAGATTAATTTATTTCAAAAATAAGATGGCAGGTAAGAAAATGCACATTAACCGGATAGCTTCAATAGGATGTTCTCCCTCAGCTGACTGCCTGGGGATAAGAAGTGGCAGAGCCCAGATTCAAGCTCAGTTGCGTCTTCTCCGGAGTCTGTGATCTTGGCCACTGTCATACTCTCAGTAGACTGAGATAAACTGCTGGACAAAGCCATTCTGTTTAGCTTGCGTAGCTGTGCAGTCAGGGTATTGTTTCTGACGGACCTTGTTGTTTTTCTGTGGAACACCAAGGTAAGCAGAGAAAGGGTGACTGAATATGTCCTCTGTACGTTTCATCCTGTAGAACCTAACCAAGGCTTGTAGCCCCAAAATTGTGACAGTTCATCCAGAGTTCCTGTCTGGGGCTGTGGGAACACCTCTCCTGCCATTCGAGTATCAGGCTTAGAACCTTTTCTCTTTTCCCTGATCTTGCTTAGAAAATGGCATCTGCCATGTTGTGGGTACAGTTGTCTACGTGACAGTATGTTCACATACCCCAGCAGGTTTTGGGGGCCCATGCTGACAGTTTTGTTTACTTCTGTGTATTTAAAATTGAAACAGAATGAGATGGGCCCGGCTCACTCGGTGTATATGAATCAGTACCATCTGCCTCCAGATGAGAAGAGTAGGAAGGTGACAGATTCTTGCCTGTAGTAAAGGCAGCTGGTAGGACAACACTTCCTTTTCCTGACCCTACACCTCGCAGGTGGCATCATCGAAGGAAATGTTTTAATATGTAAAAGTAACTGTACTTATCATTTACATGAAAAATTTACCATTGATGCCTGATTGCTGTGCAGGTTAGCAATAGCGTAACACCCTGAGCCCGTGAGACCAACACCTGGAAGGGGAGAGAAGATAGTGTAGTCATTGCGGGAGGGTGGCCAGAGTGACCGAGCGCTGAGGCAACTACAGTTTTCTTTCTTTCTAGTAAAATTGTGCTATTTTATGTTTATAATCAAATAAAAGTGAAATTACCCTTTGTAAGTTATGTTTAATTTCAGCATCTATCTGTTTATGTACTGTTGAAAATTATTGCTTATTTTACTACTAGAGGCCTAGTGCACGAAATTTGTGCACGGGGCGGGGGCCCTCAGCCCGGCCTGCACCCTCTCCAATCTGGGACCCCTTGGGGGATGTCCGCGGGATCGGGCCTAAACTGGCCGTCAGACATCCCTCTCACAATCTGGGACCGCTGGCTCCTAACCGCTTACCTGCCTTCCTGCCTGATCACTCCTGACTGCCCTCCCCTGCCAGGCTGATTGCCCCCTGACTGCCCTCCCCTCCTGGCCTGATCGCCCCAACTGCCCTCCCCTCCCGGCCTGATCGCCCCTAACTGCCCTCCCCTGCCGACCTGATTGCCCCTAACTGCCCTCCCCTGCTGGCCTGATCGCCCCTAACTGCCTCTGCCTCGGCCCCTGCCACCATGGCTTTGTCCGGAAGATGTCTGGTCTAATTAGCATATTACCCTTTTATTAGTATAGATGATCATTAACACAACTTTTAAAAATCAGAATTGCATGTACTGTGATTGCACAATTAAGTTTATACTATCTTAGAGATGAATGGGTAAAAAACATTCTAGCACTTTAAAGAACATCACTGTTCTCTGTATTTTTTAAACAGAAGGGGATGAACTGGTAGTTCCTGAAACCACAGATAACAGTCGAAAACAAATGGTTAGAAATATTAACAACAAGCGGCGTTACTCCTTCAGGGTCCCGGAAGAGGAAAGGATGCAACAGAGGAGGTAACTGCTTCCGTTCTGCGTCATCCACACATGCTGGTAGCATGGGAAGGGCTGTTTGGTGAAAATATTATATGTGTTTTGGAAGGAAAATTTGATCTCTGAAAAGTCATTCATCTGTGGTTTAAAAACTGCCAGAATGACTGCACGTGTCAGAGTCACTTTAATCAACACTCTCCAAGTTGTGTGAATCAGACTAAAATACCATATTTTGATTCATTTCTCTATGTATGTGGAGTAGTTAGAAGTTTTAGAATGTGAACCTTGTTTTAATGTAAACATAGAACCAATCATTGCACAATAGTAAACCTTATATATTTAAGAACTTTAGATTCACTATTCTCTTTATGAGCAAACAGAAATGGGCTTATAGTATTCCAATTACATGTAAAAATATTTCTAAGTGTTATCAATTATTTTGAGATATACATAAATGCTCAGAATTATCTGTGAAATAGAATAGAGCTTCTTCGATGTCTCTGTACTAAAATGCTCTCTTTTCTCACCAAAAATTGTAAGATCTTTTATTTAAAAGGTAAAACAAATCTAAGTAAGTTTTTAATTGATTATTTATATTATTTTAACCCTAGCCATATGAACATGATTTCACAGTATTTTTATGAAAAAATAATGTATACGTAATTTGTTTCTAGAGTTATCTAGATTGATCATAGAAGAAGTGTCTAAACAGGTGTTTTCTCTTACAGAGAGATGCTACGAGATCCTGAAATGAGAAATAAATTAATTTCTAACCCAACTAATTTTAACCACATAGCACACATGGGTCCAGGAGATGGAATACAGATCCTAAAAGACCTGCCCATGGTAAGAGAAATGAAGAGTGAATGTGAATATGAATTGGGGTTAAGAGTAAGGGAGGGGGGAATATGTGTGTGTGTATGGTGTGTGTGTGTACAGAGGTGGGCAAAAGTAGGTTTACAGTTGCATGTGACATTCTTTTGAGTTAATAAAGCTATTGTGATAATCATATCCTGCATGTCTTTTCATATGAACAACTGTAAACCTGCTTTTGCACCCCCCATATATGTGCTCAGATATATATGTATGTGTGTGTGTGTGTGTGTATATGACTTAAAAGCATATTGCCGGGGTTCTTGTCCCAGCATCAAGAAGGGTTCAGGAATCTGCAGAAGGGGCTGTGCGTAGATGTTAAATAAGAGTCCAGAGACTAATAGAGTCCGGAGACGAAATACATTTTGAAAGGCATTGGGGTCAGAGGAGCTTAGCTAAAGGAGCTAAGTTCTAAGATCTTAAGTCTAACGGGTTCTCCCCGTCCCCAGGACTCCATGCTTTTTATTAACACAACTTGTCCTGAGGCGAGGCAGAGATATCCACTTCAGAGGGTCAGGGTTTGGTAGAGTCCATTGTCAGAATGGGGGAATTAGCCTACGGCTGTTCAGGTGTTTGGCCAGTAGGAGGCAATAACATGTAGATTACGATGCCCTTTAACTGTCTGGCAGCCACAATCAGTTTCCTATTCAGGTTTGGGGAAATGCCTTCAGCCATTCCCAACAGGTGACTACATGTGTGACTCAACCCTGTTGAGTCCTCAAGTCTCATCAACCTTTTGATGAAACTCTTGAAATTATGACATGCTGGAATTGGTTCCCAGCAGCATATATTAGGATAATGAGGAAATGTTTATCACAATGTGTCACAGTATATGTGAGATGCATGACTGCATACCTGATGAGAAAAATATAAAATTTAGCCATCTGTCAAACACCAGAGACATCAAGTTTCTGTGTAGTTGCATAACCTATAAACTTGTCCCACACCTAGATTTCCTTCGTTGGTAAATAAGCTCCCGCTTTGAAGAGGTTCCTACCAGGATTCAGAACTTGGTGACCAAATCACTCAGACTTCATTACGTTTTAGCGATTTGGTGCAGATGCTGGCTCTCCCCACCCCCCACCCCCACCCCAAGGACCGCACTGGCTTGGTCTTTAAAGGTCACACCTGTCATCTGATGGTGAAATTTTAAAAAGTGCCACATGGGAAAACTATTGTTTTTTTAACAGCATTAAGATTGGATTCTTGGACCTATTGTGTTGAAATTAAGTCTATTAGTGCGCTCCACTTACACTTAACATTCCCGTCTCCGAGTGCTCTCCACACGCTATTGAAACTTTAGCATGACCTGTTGTCAGTGGTGATAGCATCTAGATCTGGCACAGAATTTTAAGCATAATTTATAGACTGTGGCAATTTGGGAGACAATTTGTGAACTGTGACCCACAGCTCTTGCTAAGGAAGTCTTAACTATCCACATTACTAACTCTATGGTCATAGCAGATGTGAACGTCACTGCCGGGAAAATGATAGGTAATATAATTTAATGTGCAGTCAGGTTTTTTAAAAATAAAAAATGAAGCCTTTATAGGTAGTTTTGCATTTATTTCATGGGAGGAACAAAAAATGTGCATTCATTTGAGTCCAAGTTCCTCATTGTAAATATCCCAATTAACCAGGTGGTCTGCTTATGAATGAAAGTGACGTTCTCATAAGACATTATGTGGTTACACTAATATTCCTTCCTTTGCATGCAAATCATTCATAATAGTCATTTATCCTTTTGGAATGGGGCTTTCATTAGCTGTGCTGGTTAATGTAAATAAACTACAAAAAGAGTGCAGTTAATCTTGACATAGTAATTAAAACTAGAAAATGTAAGGCTGAGCATAAATATTGGGCATAAATAGAGGCTGAGTCTACATATTAAACTGTTATATATTTAAATGCTATACTATTTTTTCAGCTTTTGCCTGGGACTGAGATTTCAGATTCTCTCCTTTTCCCATCCTGAACATTTGCTTAAAGCCCTTTCTGGTTTCCCTTTATTCCCAGAAGGAAATTTATCAGCCACACAGCACAAAGCCTCTGTCATTTTCCCTATGGAAGTTACCTTGCCATGTACAAAGTACCTTAAGAGAATTTTTAAATTATGATACAGTTGAAATGTGAATATATTTATAGCTTCTGTATGATTGATGAAGTGTTATATACTATTTTAATGAAACTTTTTGAAATGTAGATAGTAAATAGTTTTTCAACACCTGATAGCATTATGGAGAGATAAAAGGATATAAATTTTGAACACATACATATATGATGCAAAGCAAATACAAAATTATTTCAGCAGTTAACAAGGCTTTAATGGGTATTGTTCTTTTAAAATTAAATGTTCTTTCACTTTTACTTCATTGTAGTGCACAAAAAAGAATACAGTTTTTATATCATGTACCAGAGGTCTGGTGCACAAAAATTTGTGCACTCAGGGGGGTCCCTCAGCCCGGCCTGTGCCCCTCTCGAAGTCTGGGACCCCTTGGGGGATGTCCACCTGCTGGCTTAGGCCCGCTCCCTGGGGGGGTATCGGGCCTAAGCTGGCAGTCAAACATCCTCCTGGCAACCCAGGAGCCCTTGGGGATGTCCACTTGCCAGTGGGGGGCAGGCCTAAGCTGCAGTCGAACATCCTTAGCTCTGCTGAGGAGGCGAGAGAGGCTCCCACCAACACCGCTGTGCTGGCAGCCGTCAGCCTGGCTTGTGGCTGAGCAGAGCTTCCCCTGTGGGAGCGCACTGACCACCAGGAGGCAGCTCCTGCATTGAGCATCTGCCCCCTGGTGGTCAGTGTGTGTCATAGTGACCAGTCATTCCTAGTCTTTCTGCTGTTAGGGTCAATTTGCATATTACCCTTTTATTATATAGGATAGAGGCCTGGTGCACAGGTGGGGGCTGGCTGGTTTGCCCTGAAGGGTGTCCCAGATCAGGGTGGGGGTCCCCACTGGGGTGCCTGGCCAGCCTGGGGGAGGGGCTGATGGCTGTTTGCAGGCTGGCCACACCCCCTTCAGGGGGGGGGTCCCTACTGGGGTGCCTGGCCAGCCTGGGGGAGGGGCTGATGGCTGTTTGCAGGCTGGCCACACCCCCTTCAGGGGGGGGGTCCCTACTGGGGTGCCTGGCCAGCCTGGGGGAGGGGCTGATGGCTGTTTGCAGGCTGGCCACACCCCCTTCAGGGGGGGGGTCCCTACTGGGGTGCCTGGCCAGCCTGGGTGAGGGGCTGGGGGCCGGTTTCAGGCTGCCCACAGCCTCTTCAGGGTGGCGGGGGGGTCCTGCTGGGGTGCCTGGCCAGCCTAGGTGAAGGGCTAAGGGCCTTTTTAGGCTGGCCACGGCCGCGGGCTGGAAGCAGGTATCTGGGATTTATTTATCTTCTATAATAGAAACTTTGTTGCCTTGACCAGAGCCCAGGGGTGGCCAGAGCAGGCGGGGAGCTTGGCTTCCTCCATTGCCAGGGGCAACCCAAGCCTCCTGCTTGCTCCAGCTCTGTGGCCGTTGCCATCTTTGTGATGGAGTGATGGTTAATTTGCATAATACTCTTTTATTAGCTAGGGTTCCAACAACATAGCAAGAAGAAAATCTTTTAATAAAGTCTATTATATCCCACATATTACAGTATCTTCTTTAAGGTGAAATAGTTTTAGGATTTAATAAAATGTTTCTCTGTTTGGTATTTTTCTACCATGAAGTGAAAAATCAATTTGCTGATGTTCCAGAGTTCTTTGATTTCATACACAGTATGAAGACCTGAATAAGCCCACTGACGCTAAGTGTCAGGTTGCAAACATCGTAAGAACTTTTCTATCAGAGCATCCCCCTTTCTCTCCCTTTCCCACTGAAAAGAAGTCTCCGTTTTATTTTTTGTTCCAAATAAAGTCCAGGCAAATCAAGTTCAGAGAGCATTTCCCAAAGGTTCGTCCCCACGTGACGTCATGACACGTGCCTTCTGTGCTGGCTGCTCACCCCCACAGCCCACGTGATTTTCAGTGTTTGTGGTCACTGAGTTCACTAACCCGTGACCACCTCGCGGATTCTTTTTGTCACTAACACGAGTGACTTTCATGTCCCTCCATTCCTCTCATGCCTTCCTATCGCGTAGCACTGTTGTGTTTCTAGGATGAGAAGCTGGTGCACATTTTTGAAATCTGCTCACCTGTGCGTGTAGTATTCATTAAAGGTTGTGTGTGTGTGAATTCCTGTTTTTACAGTCAGGTCTTACTTCATTTTCATCTGACTTTCTTCATTTCACTAGCAGAGGACATTCAAGCTGGGCTTTTCATAGGCGTCCATTTCACACCAGCAAATATTTCTGGATATACTGTCTACCCAGAACACGCTTGTCTTGGGGTAGACATTGGTAAACAAAACAAGAATATGCATGTGTGGGAAACATAACAATATGAATGCCTGTATCCCTACTTATTGAGAAGCTTGTATACTTTATTATTCTCAGAATTTAGTATGTTCTTTCTACTGAAGTGGGAGTACCTATATTAATGAACTATTTCCAAACATAAAGTTGAATTAAATTAATCTAACGTTAACATATATAAGAAGAGTTTTTAAATACCACAGCTACGCATTGTCATCCGAGCAAAGAGCATGTGCCCAGACATTTTTACGTTTTACTTATTCAAGTCAATATTGCTTTCCTGTGAACTGCGTACATGCTCAGAGAGCTTACTGAATGTCTTTGGCAGCTTAATTCTGTTTCTTTTGTAACAAAGTGATACTGAAAAGGGGTTGTTTGCCTTATGGATGTGGAAGAGGTAGTAAAGGTGAGAGAGTCATTTATTTTTCTTTCACCTCCTGTATCAGATATGAACCTTTCACATGTTCCTTCTGAGCCGGAGAATACAGGCAACTAATATAATATAGCATGTGTGCCTGAGAAGTACCTGCTGTGTTCGGTTTCTTGAACCTTTTTTGTCAATTACCGTTTTTCATCAGTGGATACTGGTAATAAACAACAAATTTGTCTCCAATTGAATACAAGAATAATTTTACCTCTACTAGCTTTATTTTTCTTAGCCTTTTACCCATTTCTAAAGTTACTAATAAATAAAATTTTTAGCTCAGTGACCTCTGAGAGCTTTAAGAAGTAATTGTGCCTCTTAAAATCAAAGTTACATTTATATCAATAGTTGTTGTTTTCTTTTTGGAAGTAACCTGAGAAAGTACTGATTTCACTCCCATTTCTAAATTTAAAACAATGTCCTATGTAGGAGCCTTTCTTTTAAGCCCACATAATTCATCAGATTCTTTTTAAACAACGAAAGCTTATCTCAGCTCCTGGAACATAATCCCATCAGCGTTCTCTGCGGCAAGTCATCCAGCCTTTGCCTAAAGTTACGGGGTTGTAGGATGTTTCTGGAAACAGTAGTACAAGAACTGAATCTTGACAATTCAGTTCGATAGGTGACTAGGTACTGAGTAACAGGCCCCGAATATTCAGAAGTTATTTTATCTGAAAACTAGGGTCCTGGGCTTCCAGCGCGTGTTTCTGTACCTTTAGCTTTACATTCTTTCTGTTAAACACACCTGAACGTTTAAGGGACGATTTTTCCCTTGTTAAAAACAAAGGCATTCTTCTGGGCATCTAAGTGGAGATAAGCTTGGGCTACTTAAAGATAAACCAATAATTAGTGTATTCCACAGTTACTCTTTTTGTAATAAGACAATAAGATCAGTAACAGCAAACTCATGCCACAAATCCAGAATGACCAGGAAATGGTTTTGGGTTTCTAAAGACATGTTTCCTGATCTTTTTAGGTTTGTGATATGAGTTTGCTATTACTGATCTTATTTTCCTTTAATAAAGTAGTAACTGTGGGATGATGTTTGTTTCATTGAGTTGTACACTTGAAACCTGTATGGTTTTGCAAACCATCATCACCCCAATAAATTCAACTTTTAAAACAAAAAAAGAAAAGAGACCGTTTCATAATACTATGGTCAGAGGCTGGTTGTCGGTTCACTCGTTCTTTTGTTGTTTCTTGCTTTTTCTATCCTAATGTTTTTGGTAGGTTTGGTTTGGCCCCGTAAGAAGATGCGGGCGTGAACTCTGTCAGTGCCCTGTGACTGGAAGTCCAGTGTTCACTCGACGTAGCAATAGCAATAGAAGAGAACAGTTTCTTTCATAAGGTGGAGGGTTCGTTTGCACATCAGCAATTTAATACCTGGTGCAAGATAATTACAAAATGTAACTCCACGGCCTAGAAATGTTTCACTAAAGATTCATTTCTGTGCGAGGCACTTGCTTCATTTTTCCTACATGCATGTTGTCTGAAATGTCACATGTAACCAGTGGCTCCATTTCATCACCTTATCACCGTTTTCTCCTCTCTGTTTTGATAGCCAGGCTTCCCCTATCCATCCCCTCATCATCACTCCGGTCTGATCTCCTCTCCGATCAACTTTGAGCACATCTATCACATGACCGTTAATTCTGCTGAAAAGTTTCTCTTTCCTGATTCCGTAAATTCTGCGCATTCCCCGTCTCTGCGCTCTGTCCCCGGTACACCCAGCTTTGTGGCTCTGAGGGTATGAACCAGCTGCTGAGTCGGGTGTTAACTTACTAACCTGTGGGCTCTCCTCTGCCTGCTCCTGAGCGCCGCCCTGGCGGCCATTCTCCCCCTCCCCCTCCCCTCCTCCTCCTCCTCCTTCTCCTCCTCCTCCTCCTCCTCCTTGTCTTCAAGTTCCACTTTGTTTCTTCTTTTGAAGAGAAAGATGAGGACAGGGAGGATGTCAGTTTTATTTTTGAAACTATTAGAGGTTTTTGTATGTTTAATAAAACATTTCCCATCATGGTATTTTCCATTACAGATACCATGATAAGAAATAGCCTCCAGGTGGGTCCTTATTCTGTTGAAAACAAAAGAGGGGTCCCAGGATTTCGGAATTTTTCGTAGCTCATTCGGAGAAGTGTTTTGTATTAAAGTCTGTGGTAGGGCCTATCCTCAGGCCTCCTCTCTACAATATTTCCCTCCGGCTTAAAAATCTCCAAGCAGTATTCATGAACCACAGGGAAAACCACAAGGAAAAGGTGGTCTTGCTAATCTTCAAGTTGCTGGTGTGCCTTTAACTCCAGCTGGGATCCCGGATAAGCGCTAAATCAGAGAAGAAACACCAGCTGTGCAGCGTCTGAAGGCTGACCGTGCCCTGCTGTCCGGCCGGCCGGCCACTGGGCCTCGGTCTTGCTACCGGTGGCTTCGCAGTGGAGGGCAGGCGGCACTGACACTGGATACCCACATGCCCACCAAGAAGTCCATGCTGTACCTCAGCTGCAGGGGGCGTTTCTCAAGTTAGTTTTTGTGTTTCTTGTGGGTTTTTTGATTAACTGTCACCCAAGGATATTTTCTATTGATTTTTAGAGAGTGGAAGGGAGAAAGAGAGAAAGATCGATGTGAAAGAGACACATCGATTGGTTGCCTCCTGCATGCACCCTGACCAGGGCTGGGGAACCTGTAAGCAAGGTACGTGCCCTTAACCAGAATCGAACCCGGGACCCTTCAGTCCACAGGCCAATGTCCTATCCACTGAGCCAAACCGGCTAAGGCTTTCAGGTTAGTTTTACAGATAAAATATTTGGATCATATCATGCAAACCCATTTTCTATAGTGCCCTCTGGCTTAGATAAATCATAGCATTAAGTTGTTATTTGTATACATAGGAAATTAATTTTCCAATAGGAAAACTAGCTACGGGGTGAGAAATTCATTTTCCTACTTTTCGTCTGTATTATAAATAAATGTCATTGTTCTTTTTTTACATTTTTTTTATTGATTTTTTTACAGAGAGGAAGTGAGAGAAATAGAGAGTTAGAAACATCAATGAGTGAGAAAGATCGATCAGCTGCCTCTTGCACACCCCCCACTGGGGATGTGCCCGCAACCAAGGTACATGCCCTTGACCGGAATCGAACCTGGGACCCTTCAGTCCACAGGCCGACGCTCTATCCACTGAGCCAAACCTGTCAGGGCGAAATGTCATTGTTCTTGACCTTAAACTATGTCATTTAAGTCTCTTATTTAAAATAAGATGACTTATGATAAAGTAAACCTTAGTGTGGAAACAGATGCAGGGAATGGGTTCTAGGAGAATGTTGTATAAATCAGTCCATTTCTCATATAAAAGATGGCGGGAATATTGCTTAAGTTGGTCGTTTATAAATAGAAACACTGCTGTCTGGAACGCTCACCATGGAAGTGCCAGCGGGTTAGGCTTAGTGTCACTTTATAATGAAGCCGACCTCTAGCTGAGTGGATGATAAACTGTTGGGCTGTTGTTGCTTTTATAACAAAAGTATCTTCTATGTATCATCCCTTTATTATTTCAACATCCAGTGTTACTACAGCACCAGCGCACTTCCATAGGCTTAATGTCTGCCATGGATTCCAGGGCGGTTTGTTTATAGAAAAGGCGCCACCAGGTTGGTAGCAGAGGCCAGGAAAGTGAGGGTGGAGGCGGGCGTTCCCACCTCTTCTCCTTCCCTTCCCGCGCCAAAGGTTTGCTCCTGGGTGGTGAATTGTGAAACATTAGCACTGACTATTAACGTTCAGAATTCTTTAATTTCTTAGAGAAAGAAGGTAAAGCATTTGCTTTAGACAAATAACACTAAGAATTACATGGACTTTGCAACTTTGATATTTGGACCAAAGTGGCTGGGGTGACTTTGGGGCCAGCTGCCCGCCACCTTCCAGTGAGTGTGGTTTTGCAGTGTCGGTTCCGGTTTCCCAAGCCGCAGGGGAGCCCCGGGCTGTGGTACTTGTTCTTTCCAACCGCCTGTCCGTGTCAGCCTGACGCCCCTTCTGGGCTGAAAAGGTTGGGTCCCCAAGGAGGCCACCCCCTCTCTGGTGTGTGTGACTCCATCACTCCCTTTTCCTACCTTGGACACCAAAATCATTCACTAATCAGATGGAAAACTACTCAGACCAGCATTCCCAGGCTCAGTCCCTCCACCGGGGCTGTGAGCGCCGTTCACGACCCGGTGCTGCTCGGATGTGGGGCTGAGATGCCGGGACAGGACGGGACGTGCAGAGGCAAATGGCAGTTTGGTGTCGTGCCAGAGAAACATTTGCCCAAAAGAATCTGCTCTTAACTGATTTTCCTCCGGATGGGCTTATTCAGCTGTTGATACGAGCCGCGTGTGCAGTGGACGCCTTGTCCACGTGCCTGCAATGTCCATGTAATTCGGCCGCTTCTAACGGTGGAGCCGCCGCTGCTCTCCCAGCGGCAGAAGCCGCCTATTTGCCATGAGTGTCCGGGCTGGGTTTGTCTCCGTGGGCAGAGGGTCTACAGCTGGTCAGGATCATTTCATGTCTGGACATTGTAGTGACAGGCAGACGTTCTGCAAAAAGTGGGCTTCTCTCTGGCTGAAGAACTTTTCTTTCTCTTTTGTTTAGAACCCTCGGCCTCAGGAAAGCCGGACCGTGTTCAGCGGCTCAGTCAGTATTCCCTCCATCACCAAGTCCCGCCCCGAGCCCGGCCGCTCCATGAGCGCCAGCAGCGGCCTGTCGGCAAGTAAGTGGCCCG
>NW_005370397.1:2113639-2115823 GCF_000412655.1 Myotis brandtii
TGCGGGCCCCGTGGACCCCATGCAGCCCCTGTACACCCCGTGGACCCCATGCAGCCCCTGTACACCCCGCGGACCCCGTGCAGCCCCTGCACACCCCATGCAGTCCGGGGCCCCCAGGCCCAGCCTGCTGCCCGTGCCGGCAAGCGCAGGGGTGAGCAGATAGCCTGGTTCCTTCTAGAGCTGCCGTCACCTCGGGACAGGCCGGGGCGCTGCCAAGCGTGCTGAGGGACGACTGTACGGTGCCATGGCAGCCCCGGCAGCTGTCGGGATAAATTCGTACCAGGACAGTTAGGAAACCCACACGCCCTCCAGGATGTGGGCACGGCGGAGTCTTGTCGGATTAATTGCCGGCCAGCGTGGCTCCTGGTGGTGTTGGAAGTGAAGGAACTGGAGTGCAAGAGGTGGCAAGGGTCCGCTCAGGCAGGGGCTGGGAGAAGGTGAGGCCTTTTTGAAAAACCCTCACCCAAGGATATATGTTTGAGTTTAAAGAGGGCTGGGAAAGAGAGAGATTGCCTCCTGTGCGCACCCGACCAGGCATCAGACCGCCACCGAGGGGTCAAACGTGCCCTGATCGGGGTCAAACCTGCAACCTTTTGGTGCCGGGGAAGACCTCCAACCACTGAGCCCCTGGGCCAGGTGGTAAGACTTTATTGTGCTTTTTATTTTTTAAACAGAACGGGAAGCCTTTGAGGAGTGGTGAGTAGGGAGGACCTCTATCCAGTTTGCTTCTTAGAAAGCGCTCCTGGCTGCCAGATGGAGACCGGATGAGCGGGAGGCGGGGCTGGAGGCACCTGAGGGGCTGGTAGAGCAGGCGGGGGCTGCGGGCCTGGGAGCCGCCCAGGAGGCGAGGAGAGGTGGGGAGAGGAGCCGGCTCCAGCTCCGCTTCCCCGTGGAAACCCTGAGACTCCTGACGTTAGTGTGGGAGGCGGCGGGAGGGGTTAGAGGTGCACCGGGTTCCTGCAGGGCTGGCCGCCTGGTGTGTCCCGCCGCTCCCTGGGGTTCGAGGGGCTGGCTCGTCCCTGCCGGTACGGCGTCCCTGGTAGGACAGACATGCACCCTTTGGTCAACTCGGAGAAGGCTGGGGACAGGCTCAGGAACACACCCTTTTGCCCCAAAAGCAAGAGAAGATTCATCACTCGCCCCGCAGCTGTTTTGAAGGACCATGTGCACATGTGCTCCCGCTGGGCTGGGTGCCGGGCGGATCCTGCCAGCCAGGCGCCTCTCTCAAGGGCTCAGTTTGGTGCCAGCCTTTCGTTTTCCCTCTGGCCTGCGTCTCCTTCCTGTCCTTCTCGCAGATCCCCAGCTCAGGGCCGCAGGGAGGGACGGCTCCGCCCAGGGGCAGCGCCTCAGCGGGGAGGGGATGGTGTCCGAAGGAAGAGATGGTTTATGGGAATGAAAGCGCCGGGATGCTGGAGCGGCTTCCTCCGAAAGGGGCTGCCCAGGGGGACCCCTGGCTGATTTCATTGCAGCTCCGTCCCCGGAGTTCACTTCACCTTTGGTGGCTCCTGGGTGCTGTGCGGGGATGGCCCTTGTAGCTTCTGATTCGGGGAAGGCCGTCCTTGGCCAGTGGCTGCTTCGCGTGTGAACGGGAACGTGAGTGCCCACGCCACCCGCACAGGCCGCGGCCCACGCCAGCTGCCCGGGGGCCTCTGACACTGAGAGACCGGCCCGCACTGCGCTCAGGCCCACATTTAAAGCTGTTCAGTCGGAGCAGGTCGCTCCTTGTGTGGTGAAGGCCGTTTGCTCGGAGCCTCCTGAGGCCACTGGGCTCCCCCGTCGCTCGCTCGTGGCCCTGCAGACTGGTTCCCGCCCCTTCCTGCCGCGGACCAGACGCCCCGGGCTTCCCGCAGGCTCCCTCCGCCCCAGGGCTTCGGGATTGTGGTCACTAGGTGCACAGTCATGTTTTGACATTTTGATTGAATTCTTAATGTAAAACACTAAATTGGGGTTTGTTAAACCAGCGAGAAGTTCAAAGAATCACAATCTATGTCTTATACAGAAACCTCAACATGGTCTTTTTTCTTTAATTCTTTATTGTTTAAAGTTTTACATAAGTCTCCTTTTTCCCCCATTGACTTCGTCCCGGCACTCCCCAGCTCATGCCCTCACACTACCCCCCCCCCCCCCCCCCCCCCCCCCCCCCCCCCCCCCCCCCCCCCCCCCCCCCCCCCCCCCCCCCCCCCC
>NW_005370397.1:2116165-2118061 GCF_000412655.1 Myotis brandtii
TGCACGAGTGTTCCTTTTTCTCCACATCCTCTCCAGCACTTGTCATTTGTGGATTTGTTGAATGGTAGCCATCTGACAGGTGTGAGATGGTACCTCATTGTTGTTTTGATTTGCATCTCTCGGATGATTACTGACTTTGAGCATGTTTTCATGTGTCTCTCGGCCTTCATACTGTATGTCTTTTTTCAAAAAGTAGCTACTTACATCCTTTGCTAATTTTTTGATTGGATTGTTTATCTTCCTTTTGTTAAGTTGTATGAGTTCCCTGTAAATCTTGGAGATTAAACCCTTATCAAAGATAACATTGGCAAATATGTTTTCCCATGCAGAACGTATGCTCTTATTGTTTTCTTGATGGTTTCTTTCGCTGTACAGAAGCTTTTTATTTTGATGTAGTCCCATTTGTTTATTTTCTCCTTAGTTTACCTTGTCTTGGGAGCTGTATCGGTAAAGATATTGCTACAACAAATGTCTGCTATTTTGCTGCCTGTGGATTCTTCTAAGATTTTTAGGTTTCCTGTCTTAGTTTAAGTCCTTTATTCATTTTGAGTTTATTTTTGTGTATAGTGTAAGTTGGTGGTCTAGTTTCATTTTTTTGCATGTATCTGACCAAATTTCCCAGCACCATTTATTGAAGAGACTGTCTTGACTCCATTGTATGCTCTTGCCTCCTTTGTCAAATATTAATTGAGCATAATGGCTTGGGTCGATTTCTGGGTTCTCTGTTCGGTTTCATTGGTCTATATGTCTGTTCTTGTGCCAGTACCAGGCAGTTTTGAGAGCTGTGGCTTTGTAATACAGCTTGATACCTGGATTGTGATCCCTCCAATGTGGTTCTTCACCAGGGTCTTTTTTGACCAATGATCTTAATATTGAAGCACACACAGCAAGATTAAAACATTTTCTAAGCAAAAATTTAAAACTAATAGGGAATGCCCAGAGCTTCAAGTACTAACAGTAGCCCAGTGTTCCCCAGGGTTTCTGTCATCCCTCTCACCCTCTGAGTGGTGTTAGCCTCCCTCTGGCATATCCCAACTCTCAGAGCAAAATAGATGCTTTCAAGGGAACCCACCGCATCCTGTGCTCTGGGCTCTTTGCCCTGAGAAGGAAGTTGCGTGTGTGCCTTTGTTCTGATGAGAATTCCCGGAGTGAAGGGTCAGTGATGCATCAGGGAAAGGTCCTGTTCCTCATCACTCAGCAGGCTTTTGAGTGCCCGTGTGTGCAGGTCCTGTGCTGGGCCCTGGCGAGGCAGCGGCCACTCATTAGAAGGGCAGGCACACGGACGTAACAGCGCAGATGCTGTGAAAGCTGTGGCCAGGGGCTGGGGCTCCCGGCAGTGGGAGGGACGGATTCTGTGGGAATTGTCCAGCGAGGAGGGAAGAGGCCTGGGGGAGGGCAGGGCAGGGGCCTGGGGGAGGGCAGGGCCTGGTGTGCTGCCCCCTCGCCAGGCGTCCCTGGTGCTCCCTGGAGCAGAGCAGTGTGTGAGGATCTGGGCTCTGGGGCGAACTTGGAGCCACGGTCACGCAGCTGGACTCACTGTCCATCAGCGACGGCCTTGAAGCCGGGAGGGGACCGGCGGGAAGGATGCTTGTCCTCCCCTTGGGCATCCTCGCGTCACGCTGACCTGCATGATGTGCTGCCGCAGGGACCTCCGCACAGAACGGCAGCGCCTTGAAGAGAGAATTCTCGGGAGGAAGCTACAGTGCCCAGCGCCAGCCCCTGCCGTCCCCCTCCGAGGGCTCCCTGTCGTCGGGAGGCATGGACCAAGGCAGCGACGCCCCGGCCAGGGACTATGACGGGGAGGTGAGTGGGGCGGGGTGGCCCTGTCTGGAGCCGGGCTGGGGCCCTGGGCCATGGACCCTGCACCCGCTGTAGGGCTTTGTCCCGACGAACAAC
>NW_005370397.1:2118454-2118808 GCF_000412655.1 Myotis brandtii
CTCCTGTCCTGCCCTGCGCCCTCCTGCCCTGCCCTGTGCACTCCTGCCCCGCGCCCTCCTGCCCTGCCCTCTGCCCTCCTGCCCTGCAGCCACTGATGTCCCTCTTTGGCCCCCAGGACTCTGACTCCCCGAGGCATTCCACGGCATCCAACAGCTCCAACCTGAGCAGCCCGCCCAGCCCCGCGTCACCGCGCAAGACCCAGAGCCTCTCCCTGGAGAGCACTGACCGCGGGGCCTGGGACCCGTGACCTGCTTGGCCCTGAGCAGACAGCTGCTTCTCTCTTAGGCCCCTTCCCCTCCTCCCTCCCCCTCTGCCCCATGCGCCTGTCGGGCTGGCAGCAGGGCCGGCGGGGC
>NW_005370397.1:2118995-2121287 GCF_000412655.1 Myotis brandtii
CCTTGCCCCCGCCTTCCGCCATCCCCTCCCCCCGGTAGCTTCCGTAGGCAGAGGACACAGTGAGCGCCCCGTGCGAGTAGGCGGCCGCTGTTCCCAGTAGTTTCTAGTCCCCACACAGCACACGCTCCCGGGCCGCGGCCACCGCCCTCGGCGCCCAGTGACCGTCCTGACCGTCGCCAGTGAATCCTATGGACTAAACGATGCCGATCTCACTGCAGCCCCGAGTGTGAGCGCACATGCGGAGGTGGGTGCTGGATGTACACAGCGAAGAGCATCTTGTATTCGATGACAGATGGATGCATATATAAGAGAGCGATCATTTAATTTAAAGGCGTGTGTTGTTGTCTGTTCTCAGCCAAGTCCCTGAAGGCGCTCGGGCCACCGCAGGGCGAGCAGAGCTGGGTCCCCTGCAGCCGGTCCTGGACCTGCAGGCCCCGCCCGGCCTCAGGGAGCCGTCACTTTGGCGGTGGTTTGGGCAGTGACGGCTCCAACTGGTGACATTGGCAGCCTCTTCCGCAGCAGCTTCCCAGGCAAATCTTTTTCTAGTGGCGCCTGAGCCACATTCCTCCTTCCTGATGCTGTGGCACCTGCAGAGGATGTAGAGATGCCCTGTGTTCCTCCTGGCCCCTCCCATCCCACGGGGATGCCGGCTTCTGAAGGGCCTCAGGGCTCGGAGAAGTGTGTGCGGGCTGCCTGCCCCAGGTGCCACAAGGAGGTGCGGGAAGAGCTGAGGGAGGAGTTGCGGGAGGAGCTGCGGGAGGCCTGTCCCGCTGGGCCGGCTCCTTAGGGAGGGGCTGTTGTGAGTGTGGTGCCAGCTTCCTCATAGGAGCCTGGGAAAGGGGGATAATTACCAAATAAACCTCAACACAAGGACTTGAACAGCCTTAACCAAGCCCCTTCCCCAGGCCCAGTGGGAAAGAAGGTGCTGCCCCAGGCGCCGGCGGGAAGCTGGCCCAGGCGGCAGCTGGGGCCCCAGAGCTTGGCCGCCCTGTAGCTACTAGCACATCCCCATTCGCATCCGGCCGTTCTAATCGCCACCAGGATATGAGGGGCAGAACCTATCTCCTCATTTCACCCACGAACCACATGAGGATAGAGAACTAACATCTGGGAGTACAGAGTCCTCTTCCTTTCCATCCGAATTTGAGAACCGAACACAGGGTTTCCCTGTCCTGAGCTTCAGCTGGCGGGGCGTGTTCCTGCCGCCTGGTCTGAACTGCAGGTGGAGCCGTCAGTCACCCCGAGCCCACGCCCGCTCGGACCCCTCCCACCGGCCGCCAACCCCACAGGGAGGGGAGCCCAGGCCGCCTCCAAGTGATGCCACTCCTGGGAGAAGAGCCTGTGTGGGGCTTAGATGGCGAAAGGTTACGGTGGAGAAGTTGGAGAAGTTCGAGTGACGCCGAGCGTTAACGCAGGCGTGTGGGCTGGGATGGGCATGACCACGGGCAGCTCCAGTCTCCCAAGTCTCTCCGCTTTTGGAAAAGAAGTGTCGTTACTCGTAAAACGTCCTGGACCTCCGGCACCAGGACTGGACCTTGTCTTGGGTCATGGCCACGGGACTGTGGTGAGGAGGAGGGAACCAGCCAGGCAGCCCCCCCACACCCCGTCTCCCCTCAGTCCCTTCACCCCCTCTCTTCCTGGGACTCTAAGCCATTCGTGTATCTCTCCGACAACTAAGTGATTTCTCGTTGCCTGTAGGTGCTCACTCTTTAAAGGCTGCTTTTAGGGTCCACATACACCCCTCCCTGGGGTCCCTCCGCCGGGAGCCACAGCCTTCGCCTCCGCGGGGCAGAGCCTGCCTGCGCTGGGCTCCCGGTGGACCCAGTGGGCCCTGCCCAGCACTTCCGGTTTCCCCCCAGCGGTTCTCAACCTTTCTGATGCCGCAACCCTTTAATACAGTTCCTCATGTGGTGGTGACCCCCGATTTCATTGTTACAAATTGAACATAATTAAAGCATCGTGATTAATCACAAAAACAATATGTAATTATAGATGTGTTTTCCAAATGGTCTTAGGCGACCCCTGTGAAAGGGTCGCGACCCACAGGTTGAGAACCGCTGGTAGGTGGTCTCACCGGTCACCACAGAGCGTCCCGAATGTTAGGGCCTCGCAGCAGGACTGGGGAGAAATCCGCGGGTACTGCTTCGCGGGTCCCGGACAGCGGTCATTCGGCTGGTCTTACCTTACCTGACAGATGCAGCCCCTTCAGAAGCTTCTGAGAAGAAGGGCTTGAGAGATGGGGGCGCAGGGAGGCTCAGCGAGGACCATTCGAAGGGGCGGAGCAGAGGCCAC
>NW_005370397.1:2121351-2128566 GCF_000412655.1 Myotis brandtii
AGCCATCCCTCCCACATTGGCGGGGAGGGCAGCAGCTCGTCCTCAGCGGGAAGAATAAACCTGCTCTCCGGATGGCACCCGGTGCTGGCGTCCGGTGATGGCGTCTGGTGATGGCGTTTGGTGCTGGCGTTTGGTAATGGCATCCGGTGCTGGCGTCCGGTGATGGCATTTGGTGATGGCGTCCGGTGATGGCGTCCGGTGCTGGCGTCTGGTGGTGGCGTTTGGTGATGGCGTCTGGTGATGGCGTTTGGTAATGGCATCCGGTGCTGGCATCCGGTGATGGCATTTGGTGATGGCGTCCGGTGATGGCATCTGGTGATGGCGTCTGGTGATGGCGTTTGGTAATGGCATCCGGTGCTGGCATCCGGTGATGGCATTTGGTGATGGCGTCCGGTGATGGCATCTGGTGATGGCGTCTGGTGATGGCGTTTGGTAATGGCATCCGGTGCTGGCATCCGGTGATGGCATTTGGTGATGGCGTCCGGTGATGGCATCTGGTGATGGCGTCTGGTGATGGCGTTTGGTAATGGCATCCGGTGCTGGCATCCGGTGATGGCATTTGGTGATGGCGTCCGGTGATGGCATCTGGTGATGGCGTCTGGTGATGGCGTTTGGTAATGGCATCCGGTGCTGGCATCCGGTGATGGCATTTGGTGATGGCGTCCGGTGATGGCATCTGGTGATGGCGTCTGGTGATGGCGTTTGGTGATGGCGTCTGGTGATGGCGTCCGGTGATGGCATTTGGTGATGGTGTCCGGTGATGGCATTTGGTGATGGCATCCGGTGATGGCATTTGGTGATGGCGTCCGGTGATGGCATTTGGTGATGGCGTCCGGTGATGGCTTCTGGTGCTATGTGTCCAGCCGACTTTGCTCTCTGCCCTGGGATCCGCCCTGCGTGTGCTTGGGGTGTGTGCGAGAATATGGTACATACGTGTTCCTCCCATCCAATGTGACTAAAGCCGACCTCGCTTTGCTTACGCGCGAGCCCCGACACTGTGACCGTGTTCTTCCCGGGGCGCAGTGCAGGCCCCAGGACACCCATCCGAGGTCCGGCTCCGGTTTTCCCGGGAGGCCTGTCCCCGCGCTGCAGGCAAGAATCTGAGTTCCTTTCCGGTCACACAGCCGCCTGCCATCCCGGCGGCTCTCAGCCGCCCCGTGGTTAGATTATGTCCTGCTGTTACCGCGGCCCCATTGCCCGTGAGAGACCAGCCGCACATCTGTGGACACGGGTATCTTAGAGCAGAGCCAGAGCAGGGAGAGGCGGACACCCTGACCACGCGGACCGCGGGCCCTGGGCCGCCCTGACAGCGTCCCACACGGGCTCAGCCAGCGGGGCCTCGGGAGCTCACCGCCCACCTGACGGACCAGATCCGCTGGGCACTTCACGCCCACCTCCCGCCCAGCCCCTGAGCGAGAAGCCTCACGCCATCTCCTTGCCTGGGTCAAACCTCTTTCCTTGTCCGACTTTAATGTCTGGAGTCCTCGCTCCAGCTCCCAGCCCAGCATCCGCCCTGGGCCGGGCTTCTCGTCCCCCAGGGACAGCCAGGCACACAGGAGCCCTTATCATTTCTGGGGGGAAATTGGGAAAACAAATCAAGCCTGAAATGCCATGAAGACACAATGACCTGCCCTTTTATTTGGTGGCGTGTAGAGTGATACCACTTGTTTTATACATTTTTAGGGTTTTCCCATTGTAATCGTGTACAGTTTTGCATGGCCCAGGTGTGACCAGTTTCTTGTTTGGAGTGTCATGCTGACACATATGTGTGCCTGGAAGGGGACACGCGATTGCTTTGGCCTTTGGTCACTCATTTCATTTTGTTTGGTTTGATGCTTTCAATCTCTTAGGGAACGTTAAAGAGATGCTCTGGGACCAACAGGGTGTGGATTCTTTTGCACAGAAACATTGAAGGTGGACAGTGACAATGTGAGAGACTCCCCGCCAGTATCTCACGTTGGAGTCACTCAGTATTAACCAGACTTGGATGCGTCGCAGTAAAACGGGCTGTTAGAATGGAAGGTGCTCTTTCCTCCCTGATCATAAAGGCTGAGGACGGAGCAAAGGCGACCGACTGGCCTCACGGGCCCTGCTTCCTACCGCCCCTGCTCGCCCGGCTCCTCCTTACGCTGTGGAAGGACGTGGGGAGGCGCCCAGGACGTGCTTAGTCCCCATAGCTCAGCCGAGAGCCGCGTTCCCTTCTCCTGAAGCTCTCAGCTCACTGCTCTCTGCGGGCCGGAGCCCGAGTGCCTGCATCCTGCGCGGCCAGCGTCTCCCATCTTGGCTGTTACTAACGCTGCGGTGAGCGTGGGTGTGGGTGTCTTTGTGGGTTAGTGTTTGGATTTCTTTGAATAAGTACCCAGGAGTGGACCTGCTGATGGTATGGCAGCTGTTTCTGATTTTTTGAACAATCTTCATACTGTTTCCCTAGTAGCTGCATCAGTTTACAGTCCCAACAGTTGAGGTGGGTTTCTTCCCATCCTCACCAGCACTTGCTGATTTCTTGGTGACGGCCATGCTGACACGTATGCACTGACATCTCATTGTGGTTTAATTTGCATTTTCCTGATTAGTGACATTGAGCACCTTTTCATACATCTGTTGGCCATTTGATGTCCTTTTTGTAGAAGTGTCTATTCAGGTCCTCTGTCCTTTCTAATCGGATTGTTTGGTTAAGTTATACAAGTTCCTTATGTATTTTGAATATTGACCCCTTATCAGTGTATCATTGGCCAATACCCTCTCCCATTCTGTAGGTTATCTGTTCGTTTTAATGGTTTCCTTCACTGTGCAGATCTTTTGAGTTTGAAGTTGCCCCATTTGCTTATTTTTTACTTTGTTTCCCTTGTCTGAGGAGATGTATCCAAGAAGATATTGCTAAGAGTGATGTCAGATTTACTGC
The DNA here is from genome assembly GCF_000412655.1 of Myotis brandtii. Taxonomy (NCBI): domain Eukaryota; kingdom Metazoa; phylum Chordata; class Mammalia; order Chiroptera; family Vespertilionidae; genus Myotis; species Myotis brandtii. The sequence continues at coordinate 2,124,254 of NW_005370397.1, forward strand.
CTATTTTCTTCTAGCAGCCTCTGGTTCCAGGCCTTATGTTTAAGTCTTCAGTCCATTTTCCGTGTATTTTTGTACGTGATGTAAGTGGTCCACTTTCCCTTTTATGCATGTATCTGTCCTGCTTTCCCAGCACCACTCATTGAAGACTATCCTTTCCCCCTTGACTACCCTTGCCTCCTTTTTCATAGATCAACTGTGTACACAAGGATTCATTTCTGGGGTCTCCATCCTAGTCCATTGATCTGTGTATGTTTTTATGCCAGTACCACACTGTTTTAATAATACAGACTTTAGTATAGTTTGATATCACTAAGCGTGGCACTCCTACTTTTTGTTCTCAAAATTGTTTTTGGCTATTCAGGGTCTTCTGTGGTTCCATATAAATTTTAGGATTAGTTATTAATGCTGAGAACGCTATTGGGATTGCACTAAATCTGTAGATTGCTTTAGGTAGTAAGGACATTTTAACAATATTAATTCTTCCAATCTGTGAACATGGTATATATCCTTCCATTTATTTGTATCTTCTTCAATTTTTCTTAAGTGTCTTATAGTTTTCAGAGTACAGATCTTTCACCTCTTTGGTTAAATTTCTTCATAGGTTATTTTATGCTTTTTGATGCAATTGTAAATGGGATTCTCTTAAATTCTCTTTCTGATAGTTAATTGCAGCCAATTTCTGAATATTAATTTTGTATCCTGAATTTATCCTTTCTAATAGTTTTTTAGTGAAATCTTTAGAGTTCGTTTTCTTGTATCTGTTCATCAGATATTGGCTTGTAATTCTCTTTTCCTGTAATGTCTCTGGTTTTGGTGTCAGGGTGATGCTGACTTTGTGGAATAAGTTTGGAAGCACTTCTTCCTCTTCCGTTTTTTGAAACAGTTTAAGAAGAGTAAGTATTAATTGTTCTTTGATTGTTTGATAGAACTCACCTGTGAAGCCATCTGGTCCTGGACTTTTATTTATTGGGAGGTGTTTTTTTGATCCTCATCCAAGAATTTTTTTTTAATTTATTTTAGAGAGAGAGAAACATCAATCGGTTGCTTCCCATAAGCGGTTTTGGTCTACAGGACATTCCAGTCAATCAGCTGAGCCACGCAGCCAGGGCTGGAGGTTTTTTATTACACCTTCACCTTCACTACTAGTAATCATTGTTCAGATTTTGTATTTCTTGGTTCAGTCTTGGGAAGCCATAAATTTTCTAGAAATGTATCCATTTGTTCTAGATTGCTGAATTTGTTGCATGTAATTGCACATAAGTATTCTTTAATGATGTTTTGTACTTCTGTGGTGTCAATTGTAATTTCTCTTTCATATTTTTATTTGGGCTTTCTTAAATGAGTTTAGCTAATGGTTTGTCAATTTTACTTAGTTTTATTTTTAAACTGTAATTTTTTTTCTATTTTTAAATTTTATTTCTGCTCTGATCTTAACTATTTCCTTCCTTCTGTTTACTTGAGCTTTGTTCTCTTTTAGGTCCTTTACGTATTGATTTGGCTGCTTATGATTTTCCTTGTTCCTTGAGGTCGGCCTTTATAACTGGAATTCCCTTAGAACTGCTTTTGCTGTGTCCTATACATTCTGAGAAGTTGTGTTTCATTTGTTTCGAGACAGATTTTTATTTCCTCCTGACCCTCATTGGTTGTTTAGGAGCATGTTGTTTAGTTTCCACATCTTTGTTTCTTTTCCCGTTTTCTTCCTGAGTGGGTTTCTAGTTTCATGCCATCTGGTTGCAAAAGATGTTTGATAGACTTCAGTCTTGAATTTATTGAACCTTGTTTGGTGGCCTAGCATGTGTTCTATTCTGGAGACTGTTCCATGTGCACATGAAAGAAAACGGGGATTCTTAAATTGATGGATGAAATGCTGACAAGGGATTGGCGGGTGGTGCTGGTACTAGGGCAGCAGCTGCCATGGAGACCACGCCTTCCCGTCCGAGCCCAGCGTCTGTTGCTTATCCATCTCAACTTGCAAAGGTTTGCCTTTAGCACCTTAGGACCTGTGTGCGAACCTACTTTGGACCAAGTCTCTCCCGGTTATTTCAGCCCCGAGAGAACTTTGCAAGGTGGTCACGGTGTTTAGAGAGCCTCCCCTGAATGTTCCTGCTCCCGAGGAACTCATCCCGCCGGGAAAGCCACACTTCGGGAGTTCATCGCGGCCGATCTCTCACGTGGGTTTCACTGCGGTTCAGGAGCGCAGACCCTGCTGGCTGCCACTTTCCCAGTTGCCAGCATTGCCGAGTTCCAGATTCTTGGGCAGCTGTGGCTTTTCTGTGTGTGGGGTAGGGCCCTGGGGGTGCGCAGGGGAGTTGCTGGGGTGGTGATGCGGAGCTGTCCCTCCCCCCTTCCTTTCTCCTCCCGAACCCCTTTGATGATGAATGTGGGCTAAGCCTTCCAGGCTCAGGCACTTTTCAGAAGCCTCACACTGGGCACATGTGCAGGCCGCAGGAACATCTGGAGGCGGCGGGTGTGCACTGACCTTGGGCTCCTCACTCGTTAGGAGGGAAAGAACTCATGCCACAATGGTAGGATGGTTTGCCTTTTTTTGAAAATACATTTTTATTGATTTCAGAGAGGGAGAGAGAGGAACATCAGTGAGTAGAGAGAATCATTGATCTGCTGCCTCCTGCACGCCCCACACTGGGGATCGAGCCTGCAGCCCGGGCCTGTGCCCTGACCGGGAATGGAGCCATGACCTCGTTCATAGGTCGCCGCTCAACCACTGCGCCACGCCGGTTGGGCTGTTTTGCTTTTATTGAAACAAGTAAATCAGACAATTACAAGAATTTTACAAAAATTAACAGAGCCTGTGAGGACCCCAGGTCTAACCATGTGACATCTGCACGTTCGTATCACTCCACCAGGGCCCTGGGCCCGGAGGGGAAGGAGGGTCCCCTACACATCGTTTACCCGCGCCACGAGACCAGAGCTGTCTCTCTCCCTCTGCTGCTCCTGACCCTACCCATGGGAGGCAGCAATTCTCCAGAAACTTCCAGTTCTCTCAGTACAGCAACCAGACAGAGAGCAGGCCTCTCGGGCAAATAGTACTTGTGGGCACTGCTCCCGTCCGACTCCGGATGCCGATCACAAGCTGGAGAGGAAAAGGGCAGAAAACACACACACACCTTATAACTCATGTTCAACAGCAGCCGAAAGGGGTTCTCTATTTTCTTCCTGGTGGCAGGGATTCTCGCCTTCTGGTTAACACTCACATTAGGTAAAACCCCTGTTACTAAGAGGAAATAAAATTGCCTTTTTATCTTTATCTAGAGGATTTCAGAGGCTCAATAAACAACTGTTAGATTCTGAGAGAGGAGCTGGGGTTTCATTCTCATTCGTGCACACCTCACTCCGCACCCTCTTAGCCATAAAAACCCTGATAAGCGCTGGCAATGGGGCTCCAGCAGCGTCCCGGTCAGAGCCCGCCACCCTCCCCGCGGGCAAAGGAGTTTAAATGGAGCGCCGCCCCCACCAGCTTCCTGCTGGTTCCGTGGCCGAGTGCTACTGCCCGTCCCGCCTCTTGCAGTAGCCGCTGTAGGCCTCCTCGAACATGTCCTTGCAGGGGATCTTGGCCTTCAGCTTGGAGCAGATGAGGAAGGAGCCCCCCATCTTCCTGTGCAGCGAGTAGGTCTCCTCGGGGGGCGGGATGAGCCGGTGCTTCAGCATGATGGGAATCAGGTTGTGGATCTCCTCGGTGGTGCTCTGGGTGCCAAAGTCAAAGGGCTCCTGAGAGGCAAAGGCCTTCCCCAGCGTGAGGATGGCGTCCACGTGGGCATCTTCCATGGCCTGCAGGCAGAGAAGGAAGGGATCAGCCTGCCGCCCGGAAAGCTCGGTTTGAAGCTGAGGGTTTCATTTTTAACAAGATCGATCCTGGAAAGCAGCATTAATGCGTGACCTGGGCTCCGTGTGAGACAGAAGGGATGGCAGGGCCTGCAGCCCAATGCAGGCAGGAGGGCGCCCCACCTAAAGGCACGCAGATTCAACGTGTGTGCAAAACAGACTGAAGAGTCTCTTCAGGCCCTAAGAACAGGCTCGAGTGCTGCCGTGAGCGGGCTGCCGATCCTCCCCGCTCCTAACCCCCAAAGTCCAGGCGCAAACCTCTGAGTTGCTGGAGTGAGAAGGGAAAGCCACCTTCCTGACAGGTCCCTTAAGCACCCCACTCGGCTGCCCCAGGCCCTGCCACTCAGAACCTCGGCGCAGAGGCGGGGCAGGGGCTGGCTTTCAGACACCGAGCGGCCGGGGCTCTGCAGAGAGGGTGGCTGTCACCTCGTGTCACCCATTTATAAACGGAGGCTCTGCTGTGACTGCAAAGG
>NW_005370397.1:2128646-2135144 GCF_000412655.1 Myotis brandtii
CCCCCCCCCCCCCCCCGCAGGCCCCGGGAGTATGCCTGGAGCAGCAGACGTGAGCCGCCAGGGCCACGGGCGGGCGCGCACCTTGACCTCGTAGCCGGTGAGGAACTTCATCTCGATGGACTTTTTCAGCACAGCCTCCCGGTCCTGGTCAGCAGCAGCCCTGATGATCTGGGCACACAGAGGAGCTGCTGGGGCCAGAGCCACCCTGCCCGCCCCCAACACTGCCAACCGCTCACTGTTCCTCCCGGACCCTGGCCCTGAGGTCCCAGCGGGGCCGGGAGCCTGACGGGGCCATGACCTCCCCAGACTGATCACGGGACAGGAGCCGTCAGCCTCCCTCCCTCCCTCCCTCCCAGTCCCCACCCCCAGCCCTGCCTCAGGACCGCATGGCCAGGCCCTGCCCTGCCCGCCCTACCTGGATGTAGAGGTCAGTGAAGGATCTGTCAAATTCCCGAGTTGCCCCAAAGTCCAGGAGAGCCACCTGGGAATGGGCGAGAGCAGGGGCAGGTTGGCGACTGGGGGCTGAGACCCCCGACCTCGGAGCCCCGCTCCAGCAGAGACCTCCGGCCCCTGCCCGGCCCCCACCCAGGGCTCACCTTGTGCTGCTCAGGATCATAAAAGAAGTTGGACCAGTTGGGGTCTGTCTGCATGAAGTGGAACTCAAACAGCTCCCGTAGGCACAGGACCAGGATGTGGTGGCAGATCTGGGGGCGGGGAGAGCCCGGTGACTGAGAGTCTAGGGCTGGGGAGGCCTGACTCCCAGCCCCACCTTCTGCCCAGATGACACGTAGTTCCAAGGGAACTACCTGGGGGCAAGGGGAGGACACGCAGCCCCCTGTCCCCCTGAGCCACACAGGGGTCACCTGGAGGCTGCAAGGCCAGCTGCAGACACACCTCGTTCCGGATCTCCTGGCTCAGCCCCTCCGCCTGGTCGAGGGGGAAGCCAGACACGAGCTCTGTGGTCAGCACGTGGGGGCTGCAGAGCTCGTCCACGACCTCGGGCACGTAGAAGAAGGGGTGGTCCTTCAGCAGCTCCCTGTGGGGCGGAAGTCACACCGGGCCAGCTCCCCCCACACCCACCCTGGGGGAGACAGGCAGGACAACAGGGACTGGCCAAGTGGGACCTGCTTCTCAGTGGGCAGGACCCGGGCCACAGGCACCCACCCCTCAGGACCCCTTCCCCCCCTGGGCTGCCTGAAGACGGCCCCTCTGTCCCCTGCTGGGACAGCAACAGGCACGGGGCCCACAGCCCACCGGCCCCGCCAGGAGCTGCACCTGAACTTCTTGGCACAGGCGGCCTCTCGCTTGTAGTCGCACTCAAGGGCCAGCTCCCGCCTCAGCACGTCGATCAGGTGCTCGGGGAACAGGCCTGGACAGGGTAGGAGGGTGTCCGGGTGAGCCGAGGGCTCCCTAGGGAGGCCCCCGCGGGTACCCAGAGCCCATCCCAAATGCCTGCCAGAGGCCAGCAGCGAGCACAGACCTTCCGGAAGCACGTTGCTCATGTTCAGCACGGCCATGAGGTTGTTGACGTCGCTGTTGATGCTCTGGGCCACGCCAGGGTACTGCAGGGGGAGCAGGGGGTGTCCCATGAGCAGAGCGGGACCCCACTCCTTGGGGGAGTCACAGCTGCCTACCTCTCCCTCCCACCCCGTCTCTAGGAACAGCCGCCACTCAGGGCCCAGCCCTCCAGCTCGGGCCCAAAGAGACAATCACGGTCCCGTCCTCACCCAAGCCAAGCTCCTGGGGGCTGTTCCACCCCCACGGCCACTCACTGGGCGAACCGGTTCCAGCGCCCAGTGCTGACCAGGCGCTGGGGCCAGAAACGACGACACAGACCCTGCCCTGCAGGGCCCACACCACGGCCGGCTCCCCTCGCAGCCCCTGTGGGACGCGTGCACCCAGCGCCTACCTGGATCTTCATGGCCACCTCACGCCCGTCCTTCATGCGGGCCAGGTGCACCTGCCCGATGGAGGCGGCTGCGAAGGGCCGCTCCTCGAAGTACTCCAGCTTGTCCCTCCAGTTGGGGCCCAGGTCATTGTTGAGAGTTTTCTGGAGGGAGAGGCCAGGGAGGGACCGTCAGCCCAGCCCAGCCCCTCCCAGGAGGCCCCGCAGCTCCTCTGCAGCCCAGGCCCCGGCACGGCACCCCGAGCCTCACCGTCATCTGCTTCAGGGGCATGAAGTCCGCGCTCTGCCGTACCCGCTCGAAGATCTTGGCCAGGTGGGGGTTGATGAAAGCGTCGTCTGGAAGGCACCGAGGAGTCAGATTGCAGAGGGCCGGCCCCTGGGGAGGAGCGCACCCACCCTGCCCGTGCGGGCTCCTGGGAGAGGCTGCTCTGCCCCCACACACTGGAGCCCAGGCCCAGTGCCACCAGCAGGCCCCGCCCAGCTCCTTCCTCGCACCCTGGCAGCATGTCCCACCCAGCACACAGGTGGACAACAGCTTCAGAGGGACGGACGCTGACCGGGGTGTGCACACTCGGGGCCCTGGCTGGAGACAGCGCCCCCAGCCCCCCACCCCTCTGCCACGAGGCACCGGGGGAGCCTGGGCAGCCGGGCCCTGACGACAGGCCGCGTGGCTCTCTGAACCCACCCAATGACCTGAGAAGGTGCGCTTCTTAGAAATAACAGCCGTAGCTTTTCACAATTATAAAAAAATAAATTTAGGAAATAAAGGATAGATAAAAATGTGTAAAATACCCACAATCTGGTCACCTGCAGGGAGTTACCCTTTTTCTTTCTGACCCTTTTCCCGGGTTCCATCCAGAGCACTGCCTCGAGCTGCTCAGTTACTGAATGTTCGGAATCGGCTGTCCCCTTCCCCCGCCCCCGCACTGGCCCTGCTGCTGCTTCACTGGCTTCAGCTTCTGTTAACAGTCACGCCCCGAAGGACGTCTCGGTCCGTGACCCCATGGCACCATAAGGTCCTAATGGAGCTAAAAAATCCCCATCACCCAGTGACCTCACAGCCGCCATGACCTGGTAGCACAAGGCCTGCTTCACGCTGTGGTGATGCTGGTGTCAACAGACGAGCACACACAATACGGACAGTTTGTCGTGCTCGATCGTAAGTGGCGGCTGCTGCCTCACGTGTGTACTATACTCTCTACTTATCACAAGAAGCTCGCTCTGTCTCACAGGATGCCGGCCCTGGCCGGGTGGCTCAGTTGGTTAGAGCGTCATCCACATCCACCAAGGTTGTGGGTTCGATCCTTGGTCAGGGCACATACAAGAATCAACCAATGAACGCATCAGTAAGTGGAACAACAAATCCATGTTTCTCTCTAAAACCAGTAAATAAAACCTCAAACAGTCACAGGTTACGCCAGCAGCAGCCCCACACGTCCGTGTTGGCACCTGATTGCATCACCTTCTGTGCTGGCTCGGTCTCGTGTTGTTCTGTGCAGTGGCGTGTGGAACAGGCGTGGGGCCAGGAGCCGCAGGCTGAACCGACTAGACTTGTGTGATGTTTGCCCCGTGGCACCGCCTCAGAGGCTTTTCCCAGAACGTGTCCCTGTGACTACGCGCACGTGACTGCCCGTGCGAGCGATGAACCCGCAACAGCCCCGCAGCCGAGCCCTGACCGTCCGCAAGGCTTCCCTCGGTGTCACTGGACGTGGGCGCCCAAGTCGGGGCTGTGCACCACCAGACATCAGCTAAGCGCTGCTACGCGTGCGCACAGCCCGGCAGCACCACCCTGTGCCCGCCGCCTGCCCGAGCGCCTGTCCCACGAGCCCATCCAGCTGCTGGGGCGAGGGCCTCGGCCTCTGGGGCGTCCCATCCTCTGCTCGTGGGGCCACACGGTGCCGGGCTGTTCAGCTGCCTTCCCTCCTTGGGCCACGTGCTCCTTGCCTCCAACACCAACTGGGAGGACCGCGAGCCCTCCTTCCTGCTCCCTCCAACCAACACGGGGGGGGGGGGGGGGGGGGGGCGACAGCAGACAGACTCGTCCACTTCTGAGATGCCAGGACCACCTCTAGACGTCTCTGCTCCCAGAAGGAAGGTGACTGGGCTCCTGTTTCAGACTCTGTTTAAGTGTCCCTGCTGGCACCAGCCAGGATCGAGCAAGAGGAGCCGTGAAGAACCCCCCTCCCCGTTGGGCTGAAGCGCGCTGCCCCCCAGGTCCGCGCACCAGGCAGGGCCCACTCACCCTGGATGCTCAGCATCTGGCCCAGCTTGAGCGCCGCCCCGCGCACCTTGCACAGCGTGCTCACGATGCGCTCTGCGTTGGCCTCCGACAGGAAGGGGCTGGAGTCCAGCACGGCCTTCTTCCCCCCTGTGGGCAGAAGCCAGGTCATCGCGGCACCACCACCCTCTCGAGTGCCAGGGCTCGCCGGGGGCTGTTGGGCAGGTGCAGGGCCCGAGGACCCCCTGGCACACCCCAGCCCACGGCCAACCGGCTGTCTTGGGCCAACACCATCACCCCACCCTCCTTGGTAAACGCAGAGGCAGGAACGTTTGGGGGGGGGGGGGTTAGTGCCATTTGAAAAAGCCCAACACGGAGCCTGACCAGTCTCCCTCCTGGATGCCCATCAAACCCCAAGAGCAATACAACTTCCACACCCACCTCCCTGCCGCTGCAGAGGCCTTGGGAACACGCCGGCACCGCCGACCCCCACCGCGCACGCGCACGCGCGCGCGCACACACACACACACACACACACACACACCCCAGTGCCTGGGCCTGGAGAGGGCACGCTGAAGGGCAGTCAGCTGGAGCTGGGGACAGGCACCGGGAGGGAGGGACCCAATGCACAGTGCCAGGCCAGAGGTCGCCCAGCACGTTCACCACAGGGCCAGCTGGCTCAGGGAGGGGAGCTCAGGGTCAAGGACAGCACTCGCCCGCTGTGCCTGCCTCTCCCCTCTGCCCAGAGGCCCCTGCAGTGACCTCAGGGGTGCAGACGACCTGTGTCCCGGACACTGGGGGTGGGAGGGTGCGCGGCGATGACTCAATGAGGTTGCAGGGGGGCCAGCCAGTGCCCAGTGCCCTGTCTCCACCTCAGCGGCCCAACCTAAACACTGAGTCTGCCCTTGTCCTGGGGGGAGGCGTGCTGGGCGCCCCCTCTGCCCTCCCCAGCTCAGCTCCTTGGCACCCTGTTCACTGTCCTGCAGCCTGTGGCACTCGGTGCTCTCCTGCCTGCTGTCCTGGGAGCCCAGTTAGGTGCCTGGCCCAGCCCTCAGAGGAGGACTGAGCTGGGTCCCAAGAAGGGAACAGGAGAGGTGGCTTGCGGGGACCCCCTGCCCCCTGCCCCAGGGACTGTATCCAGCCCAGCCTTGATGGAGTGGGGTGCACAGGGTGGGGTGCAGTTTGCAGAAGAGAAGCCCCAAAGAGAACATGCGCATCTGCCAGCCTCAGGGCAGCCCTGTCGCTCACTCAGGAGTCAGGCTCACTCCTGGGTCCCAGACGGCAGGGGGTCCCGGGAGGGTGAGCGATGTCAGCTCTGCAGGGAGAGACCAAGCTGCTGGGGGCCAGGGGGGCAGCCGTGGGCAGGGCTCCAGAATGGCTGGACCAAGAAGGGTCCCCAGATCACACCCCGGCTACGGCTCCATCGCCAGCGGGGACACGGCTGGTTCTGAGAATAACGAGGAGCCGGGCGGCAGAGCGTGGTGGGCCTGCCCCTCAGGAGAGCCTCCTCCAGGGCGGAGCTGGCCTGGCTGGTCAGCGCCCTCCAGGCCACGGCATCGCAGGCCTGTCCTGAGAGCTGGAGCAGAGCTTGGGGGCTGCCAGCCCCTCCTACCTGGCCTGAGCCCGTCCTCTGGCTCCTGGGCCTTGACCTCCAGCCAAGGTCACTGCTTCCCTGACAAAGGACACCCGCTTGAGCCTGGAGCCAGTCCTAGCCTCCTCCCTGCCCAGACCTGCTGGGAGAGGACGCCCGCCGTGGGGGGCGGGAGGGTGCTGCTCGGGAAGGCTGGCTGCTCTCCCCAGGAAGCCAGGCCTCATGTCCAGTGTCTCCAACACTAAAAATACTCCCGCTAAATCCCCTGTCCCCAGCCCCTTCCAAGGACACACGGTGTCCCCTGTCCTCGGGCTGTGGGGACAGCCTACTGCCTTCTCTCTGGTAGGTTCCTTGACCCACAAGAGGGTCTTGCGAGTGAGGAGGGGCCACCCCTGTGACTGGCAGGCCCCTCAGAGCCCAGCCCTGAACTGGCAGCCCGGGCAACAGGGACAGGACAGGGGGTGTCACAGGGGTCCTCATGGAAGGGAGAGGAGGTGTCAGATACTGGAAAGAGCTGACGTCTCCTGGAGAGACGCGTGTTCTGACATGACCCCTGGCTGACCCCGGGAGGCAGGGTCGGAGATTCAGGACCTTTGCCTCAGAGATGGAGGGCCCTGTGGGATCTGTCCCAGCAGCACCCACACCCTCAGCCGCAGGAGGAGCCCTGGGGCCTGACCAGCCAGGCCCCAGGCCCCAGCAGCTCCGGAGAGCAGGGGCGGGGCTGGGCCAAACCTCAGCTCCACTGGAGGGGCCAGGGCGGCGGGGGGGGCCAGGGCAGTAGGG
>NW_005370397.1:2135335-2163252 GCF_000412655.1 Myotis brandtii
CAGGGCGGGCCAGCACAGGAGCAGAGCCGCCTTCAGCCACCAGTGAACGTGCCCCAGAACACAGGTGGGACGTCAGGGCCCAGCTCACCTGAGGAATCCTCAGAGCGGAGGGTCTTCTTGGCGACTTCAGCCAGGGCTCCAAAGCCCAGACCCACAGCCAGACCTGGAAGGAGGGGAGGGCGCTGGGCATTTGCATGGGAGCGGGCTGCTGCCTACTGGCCTCCACCCACAAGGCCCCTCCCCCACCTCCACACACACACACACACACACACACACACGCACCCCTCAGCTTCCCAAGGACCCTCGAAGACACTCCAGACCATTTTTTTAATCCTCACCAGAGGACATGCTGGGAGGGATGGAGGGAGGAAAAGAGAAACAGAGAAAGGGAGAGGGGGGCGGAGGGAGAGAAAGAGAAGGGGGAGGGGGGAGGGCATCGAAATGAGAGGAACATCCATCAGTAGCCTTCCATCCGTACCCCAACTGGGGATCAAACCATAACCCGGTATGTGCCCTGACCAGGGACTGAACCAACAACTCTCCGGGGCACAGGACGACGCTCAGAGGACAGAAATGTAGGGACACACATATCTGTTGTTTTCAGAGAAGATCTGGCAGGTGCATCTGTCCCCTCCCCCATCACCTTTGCTCACATACAGGCGACGGGACACACAAACACCCCAGGACAACACACAACAGAGAACAAGGCTGGGAGGACCCAGCCCAGGGAGAGGGGCCAGGAGCGGGCGCCCGTGGAAGGCAGCCCCGCCTGCGCAGGCTGGGAGAGGAGGCTCAGGTCTTCAGGGCCCTGACTGCGCTCCTCGGAGGAGACCACACGACAGGGGCCTGACGCAGCCGCTGCAGCGAGTGGGAACATTCTGCAAAAGCAAACAGTCGGGGTCCCCAATCCAAACTGGGAGACGCACAGGAATTCAGGCTGCAGCCCTCACGCAGGCACCCACAGTGGTCGCAGCCCTCCCTCTCCCTTTTGCAATCTTCTAGATCCAAGTTCCTCCGGGCCTCGTGCGCCCGGAGGCAGGGCCTGGTGCGCCCAGAAGGAGGCAGGGAAGCGGATGGTCTCACCTGCCCAGGGGAGGCCTGCCTGGAGCCACCCCCTCCACTTTCTAACAGGTCTAGCTGCTGGGGGTGGGGGTGGGGGCGGGAGGCACATGAGCAGAGAGAGAATGAAACCAGGTGGCTGAGCACACGGACTACAGCAGAGGCCCTGGAAGGCACTAAAGAGGCCCTCAGGCCAGGGGGCCCCCAAGAGCACAGCCCCGGGCCCAGGGGCGGAGGGAGCAGCAGCCCCCATGCCCAGAGGGGACAGCCTCACACTGGGTGCTCTGATGAACCGGTAAGGAAACCTGCACACATCTCCCAAATTTTATAAAAAATAAAAGCTCCTGCCTCATAGTCACTGGAGATTAAACACCTGAACAAAGTCATGAGGTGCTTCCCGTGGGGCTGGCACAGGTGCTGCTGTAAACGTGTTTGCTGTTATTACCGTGGCTCCTGTCCAACATGGCCAGACCAGTCCTGTCCAAAGGAAATACCACGCCAGCCACACGGAATATTTTTACAAGCAAAAAGCATGTAAAATGAATTCTAACATATATTTTAAACCAGTTTATCCAAAACGTTATCATTTCAACAAGTACTCAGTATAAAAATTATTAGCGCCTTAGCCCGTTTGGCTCTGTGGATAGAGCGTCGACCTGTGGACTGAAGGGTCCCAGGTTGGATTCCGGTCAGGACACATGCCCGGGTTGCAGGCTCAATCCCCAGTGTGGGGCATGCGGAAGGCAGCTGATCAATGATCTCTCATTGTTGATGTTTCTCTCTCTCTCCTTCTCCCTTCCTCTCTGAAATCAATAAAAATGTTTTAAATTATTAGACATGTTTTACAGTGTGTGTCTCGCCTGAGCCTGGCTCAGTCTGGACCAGCCACATTTCACGTGCTCGGCACCCGTGTGGCTGGCGGCTGCAGCGCGGGAGGGACAGTCCGGGGCCACAAGAGGCCGCGCTCTGCGACCACAGAAAGAAGCCACTTCTCCCTTCCTCTCTGAAATCAATAAAAATGTTTTAAATTATTAGACATGTTTTACAGTGTGTGTCTCGCCTGAGCCTGGCTCAGTCTGGACCAGCCACATTTCACGTGCTCGGCACCCGTGTGGCTGGCGGCTGCAGCGCGGGAGGGACAGTCCGGGGCCACAAGAGGCCGCGCTCTGCGACCACAGAAAGAAGCCACCGTCATCTGGGTGCCCTCGGGCCCACCAAGGACATCCTGGTGGACTGGCATGCAGGTGCCAGACCTGTTTTCCCTCTGGCGGTCACTGGGAGCCTCGTCTCCAATTAAACATTAACTCTCCTGCCCACCCCTCACATTATCTGACTTAGGAAAACAAACGATAACAACCTTCAAACTCTAGTAAGTTTCACTAGTGTCTGCATCTAGATTTTTCTCTGCCTAGATCAAGTCCAAAGAGCCTAGCCATTGGGAACAGACACTAAAAAATGTGTGTGTGTGTGTGTGTGTGTGTGTGTGTCTGTGAGTGTATGTGTCTCTGTATCTCTGTGTGTCACTGTGTGAGTGTGTCTCTGTGTGTCTGTGTCTGTGTGCGTGTGTTTCTGTGTGTGTGTATGTGTCTGTGTGTGTCTCTTTGTGTCTGTGTGTGTGTCACTGTGTGTGTCTGTGTGTGTGTGTGTGTGTGTGTGTGTCACTGTGTGAGTGTGTCTGTGTGTGTGTGTGTGTCACTGTGTGTGTGTGTGTGTGTGTGTCCCCCGAGTGGGGGGGCGGGGTGCTGAGCCCCTCTTCTGCAGGCAGAGGCACCCTCCAGCTCCTCCTGCTGGGCCCCCTCAGATGCTTGGTCAAACTGTTCCCTGGTCATCTCTAGGCTGCAGGTCAGAGCCCAAACTCTCCAAGGCCCAGGGCCTGTCATCAAATCACTAAACAAGAGAACCGGCTACACGGTGGCCTCGGGCTCCTGCTGTGGCCCTACACGCTCCCTCAGGACCAGCCCAGGGCCAGGCCGCCAGGCAGCCCTGACCTTGGCCTCCAGAGCTCCTGTGTGTGACTGAGAAATGGTGGCTCCTGCCAAGCGGAGAGCAGTTCCCAGAACTCTGCTGGGGGCAAGGCCAGACCCAGCTGGGTCCTCCTCCTGCCAGATCGGGGCGCCTCCGCCCGGATTCTCCAGGTCCTGGTGAGGACACCCAGAGCTGCTCGCTGTCCGTCCCCTGTGGCCCATCGGCCCCCCAGCACCCGGAGCCCTCAGGACGGCACGCCTCTCCCCCCACTTTCTGATTCGTCCTCAGGCCCAGCCTGGCTACACAGTCTGCTCGGAGACCCGAGAACCAGCGTGGAGCCCGCTGTTAGCCCAGCCTGGCCTCCGTCCCAGCCAGCACCTTCTAAGAAAGTTCCTGACATTCCCATTTCCCTCACAAACGGAAGTTTACGTCAAGAAATGGGGTGGGGAGAGGGGTCGGAGCGGGGCTCTCCCCCGGCAGGGATCTGGGAGCCCAGGCCCAGCCTGGCCCCTGCGCCCGGAAGTCCCTCTGGAGGCCACCAGAGCCCATTGTGGCCCTTCCTGGAGCAGCCACTGGGCTTCTGGCCAGAGGCTCCAGGGCTAAGAAAAGGAGACAGTGAAACGCCTTCTAACAACAGCGTGTTGGTGAGGGGCCTGGGAGAGGTGCCGCAGGAGGAGGTGAGGAAAGGCTCTCCGGACCCCAGGCTCGGCAGGGGAGCGACAGGCGCGGGCGCTTCCGTGTGACAGCAGGGGGCGTGCACAGCGACAGCACAGGGCACTCCCGAGGCCTGACAGCGGAGCCCCGTCTGCATTAGCACATCTAACGACCCTGAGCTGGCAAGCAAGTCCACAAAGCAGAGGTCCTCTGCTTCCGGCTCCGAAGGCTCGGTAATTCAGTCCCCTCTCTGCATCGCTGCGTCCTCCCCGCCCGGCCCTTGGAGGAGAGGCCCTGTGGGGGGCGCAGCCCACAGCACAGGAGGAAGGGGACAGGGAGCCGCAGGAGGAAGGGGATAGGGAGCCGCTGGAGGAAGCTCCCTGGAGGGCGTTCCGCAGGTTCTCTGGGGCTGGCCCTCCCACTGGGTAGGGGAGGACCTAACACACTCTCTGCTGGCTGCAGGGGACAGGGCACAGGGACAGGCAGCCGGTCAGACTGCCATCTGTGAGAGGGGTCCCTGGGCGAGTGGGGCGTGGCTCAGCCTGTCATCTGTAACTGGAGACAAGAACTGCCTGACCCTCCTCCCGCCCTCAGAGGGAAAAGGACACACAGAACCCTAAGCCTGGCCTGCCCAGGGCGCGGAACGTCTTGTCCCACAGCAGCCCTCCTGGCTGCTCAGCGAGCCGAGCCGCGAGGAGCTTGGGGCTGGGGGACAGGCTGCACAGCACGTGCCCTCGGGAATCAGGCAAGGAAACTGGCGTCACTAAGTGCCACCCCACGAGGGGCCAGAGTGAGTCCGGCCCTGGACACCGCCCTGTCAACCCAGGGCCTGGTCTCCACAGCCACCAAGAACAGCAGGTGCCCATCAGTCAATATTGTGTGGGGAAGCCTGACCTTAGACAAGTCAAAGAGGGCAGTGTGCCAGGTCAGAGCACACAGCGCTGCTGCCGGAGGCACCAACACTCTCCCCTCCCGCCCTGGCCCCTGCCCCAGCTAAAGGCCTCACCACTGCAGGCTGACTCTGCAGGCCCAGGGGTCTCCATCAGTGTCTAGACACAGAGATGGTGGGGTTGAATCTATCACAAACTCAGTGACTCAACTGACTTTCCTTTTATCTTGGAATCATGGCTAAAATATCCTTTTAAAAGACCCATAAGTAGGGCGGGATGGGGGCGGGAGGGCCAGGGCCAGCCGGGGAGGGCTGCCCAGGCAGCGCTGTCCCCCTCTCTCCCTCCCCCTCCCCCCATGGCCGCCTTTATAAGCTTATGAGGGTGGTGATATCGTACACCCACTTCATGCCCTTGGGCCCCAGCGTACTCGCCGCGCGTCACTTGTGCCAGGACAGACCCTAACCCAGGGACTCTGTGCCAGATCAGAACATCAGCTAACGGCTGACCACTGCCAGCCCATACCTCCCACCCACGTGGTTTGTAACTCTGGGCTTGAGAGAGAGCAAGGCTTGGAGCGCATCATGATTCACCATTCCTGGTGCCGGCCACTGGCACCTGCCTTACCACCTCCTCAGTAAGAGAAAGAGAAAGACCCCAAGTACTGGAGAGACCAAGCTCAGCAGACCCTGAAAAATGCCAAGCCTTCAGAACCTTAACACCAATGTGGCTAAGAATACCATCATGTTCCTGGGAGATGGGATGGGTGTCTCCATGGTGACGACCACCCACATCCTCAAGGGCCAGCTGCACCACAACCCTGGGGAGGAGATCAGGCTGGAGCTGGACAAGTTCCCACACGTGGCCCTCTCCAAGACACACAGCACCAACGCTCAGGTCCCCAGCAGCGCAGGCACTGCCACTGCCCACCTGTGTGGGTGAAGGCCAATGAGGGCACCGTCGGGGTGAGCGCGGCCACCCAGCGTTCCCACTGCAACATCACTCAGGGGAACAAGGTCTATCCCTGCGGGGAGCGGGCTTAAGCTATCAGTCGGACATCCCCTGAGGGCTCCCAGACTGCAAGAGGGCGCAGGCTGAGCTGAGGGACCCGCCCCCCCAGTGCCTCTAGTTTTTTAATAAAAAGCCCTGGCTGAGTAGTTCAGTTAGTTAGAGCGTCATCCTGATACACCAAAGTTGTGGGTTGGATCTCGGTCAGGGCACAAATAAAAATCAACCAACCTATATATATAAAAGGCTAATATGCTAAGTGTCTGTCTGGGTAATGACATCACATAGCAACACCCAGCTTCCTCTCCCTAGCGACTAGCCTCCTTGCACTTTCTTCAGCCCAGGAACACGGCTTGCTTTATAGCTAGGTGGAAACACTTTACACTGTAACCGCATGTCTGTGAAGTGTGTTCCCGTGCCTCATCTCATTTGATCCTCAAAGAAGTCTGGAGTTGGTAGATAGGAGACTCGGTGGAATCCTATTTTCTTTTCATTACCCAGAAAACAGAGATTTAGAAAGCTTAGAAACTTGACCCGACTGAAAAGAAGAAATGGTGGACCTTGAAAATGACTTCAGGTTTTCTCACTGCGCAGAATATAGTCAAACACTGCTGCAGTTCAATATTTTACCCTTTGTCCTCCCTGTGTGATCTACAATAATAATCTGCTTCGTGTTGATAGTTACTGCTGTGTTGCTGACAATTACCTGAACAAGAAGTTGGGGTGCTTCACTGGGCTGGAAAAAGTTTAGCTAAATCAGAAAGCAGGTCTAATTAAGCAAGTTTATTCTATATCTATAAAAGGCTAAGTTGACTCACGCATGTGCAATACATATAAAGCTCTCATTGGCGCCAATTGACGTGTGTGTTTCTATCTGTCATTGTCAATCGTAAATTTGGTTGACACTTCTATTATAGAGAAAGGGCAAATAGCGATATTAAAATATCTCTTCTAATCCTTTTAGTGGAAACAACTAATCTCTCTCTCTCTCCCTCTCTCTCTCTCTCTGAAATAAATTTAAAAAGAAAGTAATGTTACCCAACTAACAGCCACTGTGCAAAGCAGGGAACGAACCATGCCAAGTCTTCTGGGGAGCAGGGACCACTGGAGGCCACCAAAGCAGTGATTCTCAAACTCCTTCTGGTAGTGGCACCCCAGGACCTTATGTTCTGTGTAACCCACCCTTCTCTTCTGTTAATACTGTTCATTATTAAAAGTGTTTTTACAGAAGAGGAATTGTTAACTGATACGTAGCCCATGGCTAAGCAGCATATTTGTGTCAGAGTTCAGAAAGTAGCTCCAGCAACCAGACATTCTGGCTCCAGGACACTTGCTGACTCTCAACGATAAAAACCGGACCTTGCCCTGGCCAGTTTGGCTCAGTAGGTAGAGCATCGGCTTGCAGACCAAAGGGTCCCGGGCTCAATTCCAGTCAAGGGCACGTACCTCGGTTGCAGGCTCCTCCCCGGCCCAGGCCCTGATCAGGGCTCGCACAGGAGGCAACCAAGCGATGTACTTCTCTCACATCAATATTTCTCTCTGTCTTTCCCTCTCACTTCCACTCTCCCTAAAAAACAATGGAAAAAGATCCTCGAATGAAGATTAAGAATAAATAAATCCTATATAATAAAAGCCTAATATGCAAATTGTCCCCTTGGGCAGTCGTTCGACCAGGAGTTCGACCGCTCGCTATGACATGTGCTGACCACCAGGGGGCGGCATAAAACATGGCGGATGTTGGCGACGTGGCGCTGGCAACGGACAGCAGTGAAGGCGCTGCCGGCTTCGATGGGCCCCAACAACAGTGGGACCGCGGTGGGACGGTAGAGCAGGTGAGCGGGCAGCACCAGGCCAAGGCAGGTGCGAGTGGGGGTCCAATCACCCTACAGACAGCGACCAGCAGCAGCAGCGGGGGGTGGGGCCGCCAGCTGGCTCCCAGGCGCTGAGAGAGCCGGGCGGGGGGGCCGGCCCCGATTGATCACCCCACAGGCAGGATGGTGGAGCAGGTGAGGGGGAAGCGCCAGGCCATGGTGGGGTGCCAGGCGGGGCTGCAGGGCTGCAAGGCTGGGGGTGCAAGCTGGGGCTGTGAGCCTGGGGGCACAAGCTAGGGCCCAATCCCCACAGGCCACCCTGAGGGACCCACCCGTGCATGGATTCATGCATTGGGCCTCTAGTAAATAAATAAGTAAATAAATAAATACCTGACCTCTGCTCAACCAGCTTCCAGATAATCATTAGACTGGACTGTGCTGACTTCCATGAAGAGAACTTTCAATGCCCCTGATTTCTTTCTTTCCCCCTCTCCCTCCCAATAAAAACCCTGCCTACACTGAGATGTTAAGATGGTCTTTGGGACGGAGTCGCCATCTTCTCAGGCTGCTGGCACTTGTATAGACCATCCTTCCTTACATCAGCCCCTGTCTCTTGAGTACTGGCTTTCAAAGTGGCAGGCACCAAACCTGAGTTTGGTATCACTATGAGGAACTGTTTGAAATGCTACCTCAAGTAAAACAAGGCAACAGTTTTGTGCTAAAATGTAGATGACACTTTATACTAGACTATAGCAACAGATGTCAAATTTTAAGTTAGCAACGTACAAGAAAACCTTAAGGTTAAGAAAATTCTATTTGATTAACTCAGTCTGCTCTGCACATTAAGAAGACAGTCACCCCTCTATGGTTGGTGCCCAGACACCTCCTGGAAATTAAAAAAATATATATATATACACACACACATACACATATATATTAGAAGCCCTGTGCACAAATTCGTGCACAGTGGCGTCCCTCGGCCTGGCCTGTGGGATCAGGCCGAAACCGGCTCTCCGACATCCCTGAGGGGTCCTGGATTGTGAGAGGGTGCAGGGGAGGCCAAGGGATCCCACCGGTGCACGATCGGGGCCGGGGAGGGACGCGGGAGGTTGGTCAGCTGGGGAGAGACCACAGGAGGGCTCCAGGGCATGTCCGCCCATCTCGCTCAGTCCCAACTGACCGCACCCCAGAGCAAGCTAACCTACCTGTCCCAGCACCTACCCCCTGGTGGTCAGTGCACGTCATAGCAAGTGGCTGAGCAGCCTTAGCATATCATTAGCATATTACATTGTGATTGACTGAATGGCCAACCGGACACTTAGCATATTAGGCTTTTATTATATAGGATTTTTTTTTAAGATAGCCAGCCATCAACATTAGGACTCACTCCTGGGTCCAGCTCCCAGAGCACAGAGCCCATCCTAACAATGAGTGGAATGTGGCTTCCAAAAGAGAAGAGACAACAGAGAACAGTATGTATGTACACGGGAGGGGAGATGTATAATCCAGCTCAAGCAAAGGAAAAAGCAGGTAGCCACCCGATTGTGACCACTCATGGCCACTCAGCACTGGCATCATCATGAACCAAGCAGATCTCTGTTAGACACAGTCTTGCAAATAACCACTTGCCCAAGGCTCATATGTGAACTGAGTTCATTAACTTTCTGGAGAACCTTCTGAGGACAGCCACGCTTTAGAGGAATGTGCTCCCAGTCACTCTGTCTAGAAGTATACCATTACAAAGGAGATGGTGTTTTCAATAGGAACGTCTTAGTCAGTTATTAAGCAAGAGATGTGACAAGACAATGTCAGAAAGGCAGATACAACTGCTGTAAGCCTTCACGATAAAATGATCCTTCAATGCTGATAAGAGAGCACAGGTGCGCTGGGCACAACGGCTACTCAAACCCCCAAAGAAAAGGACAAAGAAAGCCCACAGCTCTACGGCATCTTAGAATGGACTTGAAATGCCGGCAGCTCAGGGCCTCGGCACCTCGTTGTCATTACTGACGCCCCACAAGCCTGTGGGAATCCGGCAAATGGGTCTCCAAACGGCTGGTTCCCGGAGCAAACACCTCTGTCTAGTCAGCCGCACAGGCCCAGCGAGGAACTCCCTCACTGTCCGGCCTCCTTCCTGCAGAGGCCTCCACAGGGCCGAACGGCGGGGAGGCCGAGGTAGTAGGAGAAGCTGATGCTGCAGACACTGAACCCCAAGCGTGGCCTGAGAAGCAAAGCTGCAGCTCACCGTGTGGCATCGGCCACACCAACCCCTAGGGTGAGCTTAGGCACAGTGGATTCCAATAACTGAATCATCCACCCGTGGGAAACATCCAGGAGCCCGTACTACTTCCCCAGGATACCTGTGGGCCCCGCCCTCTGCCACCTCCATGCTGGGGCCAGGGTAGGCCAGCCCCCCTCAGCCAGGACTGGCATGCCAGGGCAGGTGAGGGCACAGACACACAGCCACCTTACCTCCAAAGTTGGCCAGCCGCCCAATCCTTGTAACTGGCACCTTCCGCTCCCGAGCCCGCTCACTGAGCTGGAGGGACAACAGAGAGAGCCCTCAGGGAACAGCGAATGGGGACAGGGCCAGCCTTCAGGGGCTCATGCTGCCCCCATCCCCTCTCCACCACCAAAGACAGCAGCTCTGCTGGGCAGCACCTCCACCACCAAGAGGCCTCCATGTTCCCAAAGCCTCCAGACCACAGCATCCCCGGAGGGGCCTGACACCAGCACCACCGGGGAACCACCCACAGGGCCCACTCCAGGGGCCCTCCCAGACGCACCATCTGCTTGTGGGGCTTGCTCTCGGGGCGCGCCTTGGCCTGCCGGGCCTTCTCAATGTCCTCGGCTGTAAGGCCCCCCACAGGGGACTGGTCCTGGTGGAAGAACCTTCGCTGCAGGCCAGTGGGACAGAAGGGGGCTCTGCTATCTACAAAAAGCCTCCCGTCCCGCCTGCCCAGAGGAGAGGCAGTCTGCCCTGGGAGCCCAGCTTCCCTAAAGGGTCCACTGTCAGCGTAGGCAGGAGCTGGGCCCTTGCTGCTGGCGGGATCCTGGGGTGGAGACGACGGCTGGTCCTGGGAGGAGGCTGCAGAGAAGTTTGCAGAGGCGCCCTCGGCCCTTGGCCCTGAGAAGTGGAACTCTGATTCTGGGTCGTCAAAGCTCTCCGACATGTAAGATTCTTCATGCTTGTCCTGCTCCTGCAGGGAACAAAAGCCAGCGTGAGAGGAGCAAGCGGTAGCCCGCCCTCCTGTGCCCATCCCCCTCTGCACAGGACAGCACGTCCCCGCTGCCCCGCCTCCGTCCTGCAGAGGGTGACACCACATTACTCCCGAGGCCTGTGTCAGTTCTGGAGGTGAGACCCGGATCCCAGTCCTGCTTCTGCCAGGGGCGTTGTGTGGTCACTGAGAACCTGCTGGGTGTCCAGCCAGGACCAGGCCCGTTACCATCACTCCCAGCAAGTTCCTCCTCTATTAATCGGGGCTCTGGGGTGGGTGATCCAGGGAAAGAGACAGGAGACCTTTGAGAAGTCAAGCATAACACAGACCAGCGAGGGCAAGGGCAGTGTACAGACGGGGACACCCCACCACTCCAGGCCAGTGCCTCGCCAGACACGGCTCCCCTCACCGGCCACGGCCTGCCTTTAAGAGGCTCTCTCACCAGACGACTTGGCACAACCAGGTCTGGCCTGCCTGTCCTTGGGAGTTGGGGGCACATACTTTCCTTGTAACAACTGAAAAGACCTGATCTTCAGGCCCAGATTCCTTCTGCTTTAGAACTCAGAGTGACCTTGTGTGAGTTCTCCGCTATTTCCTCATCTGAAAATAGGACTCCCCCCAGTCACAGTTTTGTGGGGGCCACAGACAAGGCACAGACAGGCCAGGGGAATAGTGCCGAGGAGGCTGTAACTGGAACAGCACTGACTCCTGAGGGAGGTCAGGAGCCCGGGTTCCGTTCCACTGAAATGGACTCAGTGCACACAGTGCTGCCCGCGGCTCTGCCGACACGGAGTAGGTCCACAGCCTGCGCACCCTCAGCTCTACAGGCTACTGCCTCCAGGGACGGAAGGAGATGTGGCTGTGACTCTCATGCCCAAATGGGAAACAGGCTGAGGGACTGAGGTGACCTGGCAAAGGCCACCAGCCGGCCATTCCTCAGAGCAGAAATCAATCGTATTGGGTTCTCTGGGTACCTCTCTGGGTACCTCTCAAGATGGCCAGGCAGCCCTGGGTGAGGGGCCTGAGGCAGGTCCCTGAGAGCCACAGCAGAGCCCCTGTAGCCCCTGACTCCGTGTGGCCGCCTGGCCCTGCATGGCCATGACCGGCTTATGTGGCTCTGGGCCTCTGGGCAGGGAAGGGCCCCGTGTCTCGATGGGACCAGACCTGGTGTCTGCTGCATGAAGACGTGAACAAGCCCCTGGAGGGGCTGGAGGGAGAGGTTTCCAGAGGATCTGGCCTCCATCCCCTCGGAGAGAAGGGAGGCACAGGGCCTACGTGCTGAGGGAGAGAAGGGGAGCACACGGAGGCCAGCGCCCCGCTACGTGTCCACCTCATGGTGGGCAATGGCTCCTCCCTCCTCCCTCCAAGTGACTGTCCTGGGGGATGGCCCTGCCTGAGCAGACAGAGGAGCGGGTGGGAGCCTGGGCAGGAGGCCCCTCCCCGCCCAGGGAGGCCTATCCAGGTCTCCACGCTGCCACACGCCTGGGAGGCCCAGTGAGCTGGACAACTGCCCCTCCTGAGTGTTCCACAGGCAACACATCCAACAGGAAGGCACTCTCCTCACTAGGAACGGCACTCGGGGGGCGGAGCCACAGCCCAGCCTCACAGAGGAGGCGGGTCAGGGAGTCATACGCTGGGAAGAGGACACACGGACCTGATCCTGTCACTTAAAAACCATGGGCCTCGCATCCAACTTCTTAGTCTCCATCTCCCCACCTGAGAAAAGGGGTACACATCGAGGCCTGCCCCTTTCCAGGCCAGCAGTGAGGCTCAGGTGAGGTCACGAGTGTGAGACTTGTGAAGTTGAAGGCATTTGTGGTGAGAAATAGCCAGTAGCGCCACGGAACCCACGGAACCCACGGAACCCACGGAACCCACGGAACCCTTCGAGAGCAGCAGAGGGGGATCCGGAACTAAGACTAACCAGAGGCCTCAGGCTGTGACGGCCTCAGCCTGGCGGAGCCTGAGTGTCCTTTGTCCACAAGGTCAGCGACCACAGGGGAAACGGAAGGAGAGGGAGCAGGTGTGCTCACGCACATGGGCGCACACAGCTTCCCCTCCCCCGGGACTTTCAGAAACAGTCACTGGGGACACCTCGGTGGACAGCCCTCTGCTCCATCAAGCCCTGTTATAATCACCTGTCCTGCACGCACTTCTACCTAAAACCTTCCCCGTGGTGGTAAAGCAGAGGCTCTCTGGTCTGTGGCACAAAAGACAGCAGGAAAGACGAGAGGAAGACGAGAGGTGGAGCGGTCCTCAACTTTCACCCAGGAAAGCAACACATCAGCACCCAGAGACCCACAGAAAAATGCAGCGGGCAAGTGGGAAAAGCCTGAGGAAGCCCAACGGACACAGCCTCCTGTGGCAGCTCCATGCGGAGGCGACAGCCAATGGAACACGCTTCCCAGCCTGGCCGCCCCTGCCCAGCGGCTCTTGCTCTGCCCAGTGAAGCTCTGACAGCGGGTGGCTTCCATCACTTCTTTACAGAAATCAGCCCAACAGAAAACACTCGTTCACACAGGGAGAAGGGTTCTGCCTCTTTAAAAACTGCTCAGTGACGGCCACATGCCGGTTCCTTCCAGCTGCCTCCACAGCACACAGGCAAGTGTTACTTTTTCCTGTGGTTTTTTAAATTCCCAAAATTAAAAAGGCTTCTCTTCAATGCCTCAGCACAGGCCAGAAACTGAACACAGGCCGGGCAGAGGGAACGGGCCGGTCACTGCAATCCCCGCGGACGGGGCTTGGTCTCCCTGAGCTCGGCACCCGTGCCTGATCAGCCAGGGACTCCTAGTCGAACGCGTGGGCTGGGCCACTTGCTCCTGGGGCTCCTCTCAGCTCTGTGAAGCTTCCTCTAACTAAGGCGTGAGTCACCCAGCAGCCTCTCACAGGGGCCCTATCCCACCCGGAAGGGTAGTGGGCTACACTAACCAGTGGGCTCTCTGGCCCTGGCCACAGGGAGACCAGCCACCCTAGCTGTGTCCTAGTCTCACCAAGGGCTCCAAGTCCAGCTTCCCTCCCACTGGCACCCCCGCTGGCCCAGCCTCCTTACCTGCACCGTCCCCAGGAACATGCTGAACTGCTCTGCAGCTGTGGACTGCAGGGCCCGGGCTGCCATGATGAACTCCGCACCAAGGCCGAAGTGCTGCAGGTGGGTTTCCACGGCTGCCTCCGTCAGCTTGGCAAGGCCTTTGAGCACCATGATCGCATCCCCCATAATGGAAGCCATCCTTCAGGGCTGGAAGAGAGCAGGCCAAGTCAGGCAGGGGACACCACACCTCATACAGGGTCACACTCACACTGACCAACTCCCCGTGATCCTGGGCAGAGGGTAACTGGTTTGCACTGACCTCCCTTTTGACCTGGGCTGACAGAGCAAAGAGAGGAAGGGCCCAGGGCTCAAGGTCTGCTCTGGGCCACTCCCTGCACTGCAGCCCTGAGTAGCATGCAAGGCCCCAGGGGCCAGCTGTGCACCCTGAAGCACCCTAGGAGACCTAGAGAGGTAAGTGACTTGCCTGAAGTCTCCCGCCACCAAGTGGCAGAACCAGAACTTGAACCAGGTATACTGACTTAGTCCAAGGCTCTTTCCTCTGGACCAAACTGTAGGCGGGGAGGGAGCATCTGTTCCCAAAGCAGTTCCCAAACAGGGCTGCCTGCCCCTGCCCCTGCCCAGCTGCGCTCGCTCTGCCCGGTGAGGCCTCTGACAGACACCCACAGACCACAGGGCAGCCAGCGCCCACCCTCCTTCTCAGACTCAACTACTGAGCAAGCTAGTGTTTTCAAACCACAGTCCAGACCACAGTGCAATCCATCTGGAAAATCCTAACCAGCATTAAAATGCAACGACATGACGTGAACGGAAGAGAAAGCGTCAGAGGTCCTATGGGAAGGACTGTCTTAAGAAACTTGTTTCCCTCGTGTGTACACGTGAGCTCCTCTGTCTCTTTTTTCTCTACCGAGTCAGTCTAAAATGTGTTTCTTAACGTAGGTCAGGGCCAAAGAGGCTGAAAGTCACTGTACACAGTGGTACCTCCCAGGGTGCGGAGTGCTGTCAATCACCCAAGTATTCTTAAGGTCTGCTAGGGGGCTGTGTGCTGGGAGGGGTTGGATAAGGCCCTGTTAACAAACTGGGGCTGAAGAAAAACCACAAAAAGGAAAGGAACAGCCGGACACCCCAGAGAAGGCACACTCTGGACAGGGCAGGGCAGGGCTGAGATGGGCTAAGAGTCTCAGAGATCAGACAGAAGCCAGAGAGGA
Source organism: Myotis brandtii (assembly GCF_000412655.1). Taxonomy (NCBI): domain Eukaryota; kingdom Metazoa; phylum Chordata; class Mammalia; order Chiroptera; family Vespertilionidae; genus Myotis; species Myotis brandtii. Next base: position 2,150,192 of record NW_005370397.1, read on the forward strand.
GAGGGCGTGGGAGGCAGGCACTGCAGGCAGGGGACCTGCATGAACAAACACGTGGAGGCTGAGGAGGAAGGTTACACCTGGACGCAGGGCGTGGGCCACAAGAGGGAGGAGGTCACAGACACCGTGGGTCCCTCTTCCCGCACATGCTGGCGGTCCGGTAAGAGCACACCAGGACCGACCAGAACTCCAGGGCTTCTGAAGACGGCAGGCGGGCTCAGGCCCACGTGCCCTTTGCAGGGAGCAGCCCAGTCAGCCCCGGATTCCTGCGGGATCAGCGCTGCCCCTCCGCAAGGCCCAGCTGCTTTTATTTGAAAGGAGAATTGTAGTGAGAGCCAGAGAAACCCCCTGGTGCACAGGAGCCTTGGGGAGCCGAGCTGACCCACCATAACCTGCCCCAGGAACACCTCCACCTGCACAGGGCCACGGGGCTGGGTGCTTTCACTCTCATCTCCTTTTAACCTTTATAAACAACTGGATGACATGGAGATTACTGCCCCCAATTCTAAAGGAGAAAACCAAAGCCAGAGAGCTTAACTATCGGCCGAAGTCATTCAGCTTCTGGAGGGTGGCCTTGGGCCTGATCCTGGCCTTGTCTGCCCACCACTCCGTACTGCCTCCCAAGCTCTTGGCCTCTGACCCTGAGGGCACTGCTCAGACACAAGTGGACCGCCTACACCAAGCTAAAACCAAGGAGGTTTTTAGAAGGTGACCATCCCCTTGAAGAGACGGCAGTGAGGTAGAAGGGCAAGCCCAGCCCAACACCTGGTGCCATTTCACACCCCAGGCCTCCTCCGGGCTCTCCCTCACTTGATGACTATAATAAGCAAGGATGAGCCCCACTCCCCCCCCAATACGTTCTCCAATGTCAGGACTGGGAAGAGATCGTGCAATCAGAGATCAAATGCAGCCGGTGCCAGCTCTCAACAAGTCGGCAGCCCCTGGCCCACCCCCACACACACAGGCACACTGTCACGTCCAGGGAGAAGCACCCTCCAAGGTCCACAGACCCCAGTGAGGGAGGACATCAGGGACATGCGATGCGGAGGCGGGGCCCCTGGCCACACCTTATCCGAAGGACCCTCCTAGTGGCCCAGGACCAGGCACCACATCCCACTGCCCCTGGGGTTCCCAGACACAGGCCTTCCCTTTGCTCACCTCTGAATCCAATCCCGATGAGCAAGGCAGTCGTCTCCCATTGGCCACAAACCCCAGCAATTCCGAAACCTCTAACTCATGTCAAATCGTCCCTAAAACTTCCAAGACCTATTAATTCAGACTTCATTTTCAGGCTTAACTAATTCTTCCTGAATTTCTCATCCTAGTTATCAAAACCACACACACAGTTTCCTTAGAGCGAAGCTAAGTGTGTGGGGGCTTCTCCCCACTCTAGTTTGAATGGCCCGCTGCCCGAGGGCAGGTCCATCTGAAAGATCCGTTCCCGTCCTGCACAGGGCAGGGCAGGGCTGGGACCCCCGAGCCCCGTCCTCACTCTTCTGGTTTCTAAGCATGTCAGCCTCTGTGACAGGCTGGAACTGCACCTACTTCACACGGACACTTTTTTTAAAAGTCATCAAAGGGAAAATGTTAAATAAGTTGACCAAAAATGTTTACATTTCCCTGCATTTGGGAAATATGAGTAATAATGGTCTCTTTCAGTATCTTCTTTACTGTATTTTCCTAACTTTTTCGTTCACATATCCTACTTTCAAAGTGGCAAATAGTAAGTCACCTTAAAAAAGCACACATTAAACAGTAACGTAGAGTCCTGACAGGGCAGCTCGCTTGGTCAGAGCGCTGTCCCCACACACCCAGGCTGCAGTGCCATCTCGTTAGGGCACAGACAAGAAGCATCAGTGAATGCGTGAGTAAGTAGAACAACAAATTCACGCTTCTCTCCCCATTCTTCTCTCTTTAAAATCAATTTTAAAAATTTAAAAAGTACTGTTATGCATTTCCTCCTGCCAAAACAGTTGTGTTCTCACACAGTGAACTCCCGAAGGGCATGAATCTCACCTTAGACCAGTGGTTCTCAACCTTCTGGCCCTTTAAATACAGTTCCTCATGTTGTGACCCAACCATAACATTATTTGCGTTGCTACTTCATAACTGTAATGTTGCTACTGTTATGAATCGTCATGTAAATATCTGATATGCAGGATGGTCTTAGGCGACCCCTGTGAAAGGGTCGTTCGGCCGCCAAAGGGGTCGCGACCCACAGGTTGAGAACCGCTGCCTTAGACAGTGGGCACCATTGGGAGGAAGATAACTAGACCAGTGATGGCGAACCTATGACACGCGTGTCAGAGGTGACACGCGAACTCATTTTTTTGGTTGATTTTTCTTTGTTAAATGGCATTTAAATATATAAAATAAATATCAAAAATATAAGTCTTTGTTTTACTATGGTTGCAAATATCAAAAAATTTCTATATGTGACACGGCACCAGAGTTAAGTTAGGGTTTTTCAAAATGCTGACACGCCGAGCTCAAAAGGTTCGCCATCACTGAACTAGACCATCTCCTCTGGAAGGAAGAGCCACCCGGGGAAAGACCATCACAGAACTATACCTCCAGCTTCCGTAACGCAAACCCTGCTTTTCTCAAATCAACGGATGTTGCTGATCAACAGCCTATCATTCGTGAGCAGATTCACATGTGAATGTGTATTTCAAAACCACAGCCTGTGTTCGAACCCCTTTGACAAAACTATTTATCTAATGCGCCGGGGCTGTACCCGAACCTCCCACACATTGCTCGGCTCAAAGTAGTGTCTACCTTCCAAAAAGCAGGGGGAGGGAAGGGGAACAATCGCCAGAAGAAAGTAACTTTCCAGACATTTTTCTCACCTTCTGGTTTTCAAAGATTGGGTCTCACATGTCCTACTTCTCATGCCAGAATCCCAGCGTGACTCAGAAGTCAGCTACCCAGGATATGGGTGGAAACCCATCTAGGAATGCACCAGAACCAGGCACCCAGCTGCACCAGGGCCTTTCATCATGATCGTAAACAAAGTTGAAAGCTCCCAAACACATGTAATACACAAATTAAAAACCTTACCCTCCCCACGATTTCATCTGTAAGTACTAGAGCAGTGATGGCGAACCTTTTGAGCTCGGCGTGTCAGCATTTTGAAAAACCCTAACTTAACTCTGGTGCTGTGTCACATATAGAAATTTTTTGATATTTGCAACCATAGTAAAACAAAGACTTATATTTTTGATATTTATTTTATATATTTAAATGCCATTTAACAAAGAAAAATCAACCAAAAAAATGAGTTTGTGTGTCACCTCTGACACGCGTGTCACAGGTTCGCCATCACTGGCCTAGAGCCTCACCCCATCCGCTGGATCCTGCTGATCTTTAATAGGTTTTCAGGACCTGGCCTGGGGTGTTCAGGCTCTGCGCCTACAAACCAAGTGGTGGGGGTGGAGGATGGTACTCCACTGGGAAATGCCTGCACGGCACCAGCACCAGAACACAGTCCTTTAGTCATTTACTGAACACATGTTCGTTCCCTGCGTCTCCGCCTGGTGCTCTGGGCCAGTCTGTGCAGGTCCGCATGAACCTGCCCTTGGCCCTGGGGCGCTCACAGCTGTGGTGGCAGGAGGCACATCTGTAATGGGCACAGACACCAGGGAGACAGCCAGGGGCCAGCTGAGGCTCCCGTGCCAGGATCGGGTGGCTGACCCGTGGGAAGACTGCACTAGTAGCTTGGACACAGGGCCCAGCTCCGCCCCTGCTGCTGGCACTAAGCGTGTCACTCGTCTCTTCGTCTTTCAGGCGGAGAGCACTTGAGGTGACTGGCCAGGCCGTTTCTGGTCCTAACGTGCTAAAGTGCTACAAAGGAAGTGAATAAAGATGCTGCCTAGAGAGAGAACAAACTGGAATGCATGCAGCTCACCACTCGCCAGGGATAGGGACTGAGAGAGACGCACAGGCAGTCCCCTGGCAGGGGAGTCCTCAGGCTCAGAGGAAGTTTTCCTGTTGAACTTTCTCTCCAACCTTCCCCAGGTGCTTCCTATCTCATTCATGTTGGAGAAGAGACTCACAAAGAGCTGCCGACCGGGCCAGAGACGGTAACACGCAGCGGCAGAAAAACGAGTCGTGTTCCTTTTACAAAATAAATCTAACAGGCAATCCTGACAGGCATAAGGCAGAGGAAGGCATCGTCTATTTTTCCACTCGGTACCCACATGGGGAAACTTACCTGGGGGGAGGGTTCCATACACACCCCAAGTCCCCCTTTCACAGCCAGAACTCACCATCTGTCACTTGTCTCTTCTTACAGGTGACAGCAAGCCAGGAATGGTGTGAATGTACTAAGCCATAGTTCAATCCCCTCCGTGACCACAGGGGTGGCCTGGCAGACCAGCTTCCAACCAAGCAAAGCCAAGGCATTTGTACCTCTAAAGTCAGCACACCCTCCTCTGGTCTCTTTCTACCCTGAGTACTCCCAGACCCTTGGGGTGTCTGATAGAAGAACCCAAAAGCAAGCTGCACAGAAAGCCGTTTGTCTTGGGGAGTCTGTGAAGCTCACTGAAAAGCCTTCTCCTGTGAGGGCTTTGTCCAGGGTCAGCGGCAGGCGAGTCGCCACAATGTCCGATGGGCATCAAGCTCAGCCTATTCAAAACTGACCTCGCCACCCCCACCCCTCCCTCCCCAAGGCTCACTACCCTGAGCAATGAGGCAGGCCACCACCCACTTCTCTCCAACCCTCCTCACCTCCCCTATTCTACCTGAATGTTCTCACCTGGGCAACTGCAGCATCCTCTAGTGGTCTCTCTGCCCCCTTCTACCCACTCCCCACTTTAAGAGGAAAATACTATCCAACTACCCCAGGCTTCTGGACCTCTCCCAACTTCCAAAGAGGCTGAAATAGCCTTCGTGACCGAGCCCAACCCTGCCTCCCCACCTTATCTTGCACATTTGCTCCACTACGTGTGCTCTAGTTGGGCCAACCCAATTCTCCGCAGGCCTCTGCACAGGAACACACTGGCTTTCCTCCTCACCGAGTCTCAACTCAAACATCACCTCTTCTGGGAAGCCCTCCCCAACACATCCCACTCCTAAACCCCATCCACGCGCCCCACAGCACCGTTCTTACTCCATCCCAGCAGTGACCACGCTCAAAATCTGCCTGTGTAACTGTCGTTCTCCACCGGGGCTGTCAGCAGAGAAGGCAAGGACCACACCAGTCTTTCCGCCTCTGTATCTCCAGTGCCTAGTACTAGGCTAGCCACAGAGCAGCAGGAGGTAGCACATGTTGTTAAATGAGCTCAGCTGGTCTCAGGTTTAGAGAGCCTTGCCAATTCTGGGACTGGCTCTGCCTGCTTGCAGCTCTTAATCTACATAGGAAATTAAAGGCCTCGTAGGAGCCTGGTCTGAGGCAGGTTCTCACACTTTAGTGAGCATCAGAATCACCCAGAGGACTGGTTAAAGCACAGGCTGCTGCCCCCCTCCTTCCCCTACCCTCACCCCCACTCCCACACCCGTTTCTGGTCCTACAGGTCTAGGGCTGGGCCTGAAAATCTGCATTGCTAATGAACTCCCAGGTGCAGCTGCAGCGGATGGTCCTGGGAACTTACCTTGAGAACCCTGCTCTGGAGGAAGAGGAGGGAGGGAGCACAGGTGGCCCACACTCGGGGCCAGGCGGCACATCTACACAGAGATCCTTTCCTAAGAGTTTCTCCCCGGTAACTCCACCCCAGAAGTCTGGCTTTACCCTTAAGGGCAAACCGTCCACTTACTCCTTCCTTTCCCATTTCCCTTCAAGAAACTGAAAACAGACATAAAAAATGAATGAGCTTAAAGACAATGACCCACAGAGCCAGGCACCAAGGGCTCTGAAGACGTCCCTTCCAGCATTCCTCAGCAAGGACTGTTTAACGATCTTCAGGAGGCCCTCAGGTAGGGGTTCCCAAGTGGCCTTCTGCCCCAACCCTGCCAAGAACAATCTATTTTTTAAAATATATTTTTATGGATTTCAGAGAGGATAGGAGAGGGAGAGATAGAAACATCAATAATGAGAATCATTGATTGGCTGCCTCCTGCACACCCCCTATTGGGGATCGAGCCTGCTACCCCGGGCATGTGCCCTTGACCGGAATCGAACCCAGGACCCTCCGCAGGCCAACGCTCTATCCACTGAGTGATTTATTCATGCCAGCCATTGCCCTAAACCAGTGGTCGGCAAACTCATTAGTCAACAGAGCCAAATATCAACAGTACAACGATTGAAATTTCTTTTGAGAGCCAAATTTTTAAAACTTAAACTATATAGGTAGGTACATTGTTATTAACTTAATTAGGGTACTCCTAAGGCTAAGGAAGAGCCACACTCAAGGGGCCAAAGAGCTGCATGTGGCTCTCGAGCCGCAGTTTGCCGACCATGGCAGACAAGAACAATCTTTTTTACTTTGGGCATGAACATTCTCAATTCCTAGCTTTCATGGGCACTGAAAAGTTCCTTTACACGCTTGAAATTTTTCTTTTACTAAGAAAAGAGGAAACACCGGCTGACAGTTTCCTCCAAGGACTCAAGAATGCATGTGTTAAGGAAAAGACTTCACCTTCTGCACCAACCCGTAAATCTCTGCAGATGTTCTCTTCACCTCGGCCTTCACAATTCCTCACCCGAGCCATCACTCAAATATCTCAGCCAACTCCAGGCTTCTATCTAGTAAGGTCTGGCCTCTGGGTCTCTGTCAGCAAGTTCAGAAATATCCTAATATGCTATCAATTTTCAAAGGCAACTGGGGACATGAGAAAGAACCCAGGAGAGAGAGAATATCCTCTGTCCTTCCCATCAGCTGGCCCTAGCCCAGGCCGTGAGTCAAGCCTTCACAGTGGGAAACAGGCCTCCAGTCATACATTCCCCACAGCGCGAGTCACCTCCAGAATGTCCCAAACCTTCCCGTCTACAGAAAATCCTCGTTCCCCTTCTCCTCCCAGGACAACCTGCCTAATAATTATCCAAGAATTCTGACAAAATCTGTCAAACTGCATTTCCTTAAAAAATAAAAAGTAGGTGTGATAATTCAGTTATAGGAATGTAAGTCACAACACTGTGTAAGATTGATTATGTGAACAGTGATATATCCATAGGATAGAATGCTATGCAGCCATTTAAGATGACACTATGAAAGGTGTTCACTGACAAATGAGAAAGTTTATTATATATTCCCATGTGAAAAAGAAAAAGCAGATTACAAAATAGTATTATCCTTCCTTTTGGAGAGAGGGAGGGAGGGGGATGGATGATATAGAGCAGTGGTTCCCAAACTTATTTGGCCTACCGCCCCCTTTCCAGAAAAAATATTACTCAGCCCCTGGAAATTAATTTTTTTTAATTTTAATAGCAGTTACTCATCGCCCCCAAATGCACCTGTGGCCATCACCGCCCCCCTGGATCGCTGCAGCGCCCACTGGGGGGCGGTAGCGCCCACTTTGGGAATCACTGATATAGAGCATGTGAGAAGCAGTCGGTGGTTTTCTCTGAGTGGTGGTCATGATAGATCCTTTTTACTTTCTTCATATTTTCTATAATATTCTACAAAGAGGATGTACCACTTTTATAATAGAAAATATATAAAATAATCTTAAATATTTGTTATTAAAATAAAAAACACAAGCAAACACACAACTGTGTAGTTGTACGAAACTGTCCAGGTCCTAAGTATCTGTTCCAGGAGGAATGGGTGAGGGCCAGACAGCAGATCAGAAAGCTATAAATAATGCTCTCCACACCCTTGTTTAGCCACCAAACTTCATCAGAAGACAACTGCCCCTAGAGGCCGCCAGGAAGATGGAACATGGCCACCCCACTTCGGGGAAAGAGGCTCAACTGCCCTTCTCAGAAACTGGTGAGAAAATCACTTGGCACAGGCAGGCAGCAGGTCCAATGCTGGCCCCTGTGTAAAAGACAGAAACCATTAATGGGTACCCCCCCCCAAAAAAATAGGGTCCTAGTTTAGAATAGTGTAGTAAGTGCAGTGACCACATTTTTTTTGCAGCAAAGTTAAGACATGTAATATGCCTAGGGTTCTTCCAGGTCAGGGTCAGCAAACCATGACCCTCAGTCAAGTCCAGCCCTGCTGCCTGTTTTGTGAATCAGTATTTATTGGGACACAAACCTGCTTGTTCACTTATGTACTGTCTACATCTCATTCATCTACACATGTATTATCTATTGCTGTTTGGGGGGTTTTGTTGGTTTGTTTTTAGCTATAACAGCAGAGTTGAATAGATGCAAGAGAGACCTAAAAAATCCACACAGCCTTAAATATTTACTATGTGGCCCTTTATAGGGAGTTTGTTGACCTCTACTGTAGGGCAACAGAAAAAATATAACCAGAACTGTACCAGGAAATCTGGAAAGGTCACTAGAGTTGTATCAGAACAGCCCATCAAGGCTGAAATCCCCAATTACATCTCTGCTCCTGCCCCCCGGAGCTGGGCTCCCCTCACCAGACACAGAATTGTGCACCCCGAGGCCCCCAGGCTGCAGCCTGACAAGGGGAGCAGGCTCCCTGGTGACTACCTTTTACTGGGTCACCCAGGTCAGGGCAGCCCCTAAATGCTACTCATGAAGGGGTCAGGTCTGGGGAGTGTGAGGGGTGTCAGACGCCAACTTCCTTTCCATCTGTACTCCCTCCTTCTGCCACTTCAAGAGGCTCACAGCCATAGTCTTGCCTCACCCTAAACTGACAAATGCCACTGTGGGTCCACAGGCTGAATCTGAGTAGATATAAATCCATCCACCATCTATCCGACCCTTCATTGGTGCACTTTCACTGTGTCCTCACAAGAGCCCCCTGCGAGGCAAGCCCCAGGTGTGTGCCTGGGGAACTGAGGTCAGGGGCAGAGGGAGAGGCACAGGCCCACAGGGTGGACACTGCTGCCTCCACCCTAAGTCCCCCAGAGGGCCCCCACCGCAGGGCATGAAGACTTCCTGGGGAGCCACATAACTGGCCTGTCTGCCCTAGTCCACACACAGACCCCCACACGGGTCTGAAATTGCAGTCCCTGGATGGCCCAGATGGGATAAAGTTAAAGATCTTGAAATGAGGAGAGTATCCACGTGGGCCCAATGTAATCACAGGGTCTGTATGAGAGGCTGGAAGACCAGAATCAGAAGAAGACATGAGAGCCCTGGCCGGTTTGGCTCAGTGGATAGAGCATCAGCCTGCGAACGGAAAAGTCCCAGGTTCCATTCCGGTCAAGGGCACATGCCTGGTTTGCAGGCTCAATCCCCAGAGAGGGGCGTGTAGGAGGCACCCAATCAATGATTCTCTCTCATCATTGATGTTTCTATCTCTCTCTCCTTCTCCCTTCCTCTCTGAAATCAATAAAAATATACTTTAAAAAAAAGATGAAGACATGAGAGCAGCAGAGGTTAGGGGAAGGGCTGCAGGCTACCTCCAGAAAAAAACGAGCCCCGCTGGCACCTTGATTTTAGCCCACGGAGACCCATTACCGACTTCTGACCTACAGAACTGTAAAATAATAAACCTGTGGGGGTTTAAACCACCAGGCTAATGATAATTTGTTACAGCAGCAACTGGAAACTAATACAGTGGCTATTTTTTAAAAGGCACATCATTGGGTTGGAAGAGGGGTTATATCCTGAAATAATTTCGATCATTTTTCTAAAATAACTTGGTTTGGTCACCACCACCCTCCCCAAACAGTACTGACTGCCAACCAAGTGCCAGGCACTGCTAGGTGCTAGAATATCCATGGTCAGCTCAAAACACATTCTTGTTCTTGACGACGGAGTCCTGCTGGCTTTCAGTGTAAATATGTCTCATGCTCCTACAAGCCTCTTTCCCAAGTTCAGTTCAACATTCACACCATTGCTGAGCATTTATTAATGCCAGGCTATCCCACAATGTCCCAGTAAGAGCCTCCACCCTGAAAATACCATCGCATTCGTTTTCACATTCTTAATTTTCCACAACACACTCACTTCAGATTTAATAGTTGAATGCAATAGTATTAATAACAAGAACTACCATGTATTATTATTAAAGTGTGTGCCTATCACTTTATATTGCTCCTAATCCTCCAACAACCCTATGAGGTATTATTGTCCCCATCTGCTGATGAGATAAAACAGCCAGGGGAAGAAATATCCTTTAAGCCCCAAAGCGTCAGGTGCTGGCCTATCCCTGCCTGTCTGATGCCAGGCAGCTAAGAGATAAGAAACCTGCCCCCGGGTCAATAACATTTTTTAAAATAAATAGTCACTCTCCCTGAGACACACAAGGTCCATACCGATTGCAGAAAATTATGAGTCATAAAAACCCTGGAGCTGGCTGGGCTCTCCAAGGCCATCTGGCCCTGTGTAGAGCTCCTGAGCACCGGGGCTCCTAGAGAGAGTGGAAGTCTCTCCCCAGTTCCATATGCCCCAAGTGTCTGGCACTGTGCCTCGTCCACACCAGGAGCTTAATGCCCATATGCATCCTGGGTGCTCCCTAGCTCATCAAGCTCTCCCACCTAGAACCCAGAACCAAAGAGACACCCAGGGGTGCAGAGCATCAGGGAAATGTTCTTCCTTTCTGCCACCACCCTGAGACATCCCACCCTTCCATGCAGAGCCACAGGCAGCAGCAGCAGCCCCCCGTTTTACGAGGTGGGGGCAGGAGAGAGAATGGAGGAAGCTTGACTGTCATAGGAGCAGGGCCAGGTCAGTTACCAGTCTGCCGGTGGTGCCCGCTCAGGCACTAGGAGTTGGGCGGGGGGGGGGGGGGGGGGCCCGCTTCCGTTGGGTGCATTCCTCCACGAGGAATGCGTGTTCCCTGCCTGGCCCGTGGCTGCTTCCACCAGGGAGCAGCTCCACTGTCACTGCTGAGTGAGTGCCCGCCATACAGGTTGAGGTTCCTCCACTGCTCCCACTTCTCTCCACTCCTTGCTTGTAAGAGGACTGAGAGGGTAAAGATAGCAGGCCTGGTCCTGTAACAGTGAACTCCATGCAGGCCTGACCAGGAAACAGCAGACCGGCCCATGGTAAAACGGTGCCCAGCCTTTTGCTTTACCAAGTGTTGGCTGTAAACACCTTAGAGAGCAAGAGCCACACACTTTTTTTTTAATCTCAGAAAGATATGAGATATTTGCTCCAGCACCTGTCAAACAGTAACCACCTGCAGTCACGGGGCAATCTATTCCTACCTTCACCCTCCTGAGCCAGGACGGGCGCCAGGGAGAAATGCGCCAGGCAGAGCACAAACACTGACCCAGGCGCTGGGCTTTAAAGCTCCGTGTGAACAGTCCCCAGGGCCTCTCGTCCAGCCCAGCAGATGGCAGGAACGTGGCCGCCAGGCCCTCTAGTTCCCAGACATGAGGAGTGCGATGAGGCTGCTGGACGGACAGCAGGCTGGGTGCGGAGCCCACGCCGGGCAACAGCCCCATGTGCCCTCGGGCACACCGTTCTCCTCTCTGGGCCTGCATTTCCTCATTTCCTCAAGCGTGGAACGAGGCCACTGACCTAGATGATCACCAGTTCCCAGAGGTTAGGACTCCATCGTTTATCCCTAAAGTGCAGAAGGTTGATTTAACAGGCGTCTAGAAAGAATAATGCTCAAAAGAATTCAAGTACTGACCCTTCTAGACATTCCATAAAAATAGCAAATGGGGAGGGCAGACCCTGCTTCCCTGGGTGGGAAGGTGGGACTCACAGGGCATCTCAGGAAACAGACCTCTGGGGAAGTCCAGTGCGAGGGTGCAGAGGCAGTGAGCAAGGAAGGGGCGGGCCCCTCTCACACAACCTTCTCTTCACACTCACACTCTCATTCACTGCCCTGCCAGGAACAATCAGCTCCTCAGAGGCTGGCAGGCGCAGGACCCCAGGGCACCGAAGGCAGGATACCAACCTGGCTTTCTCTTCCAGCTCCACCCCAGCCCACCCTGCCCCACTCACTCCAATCAGAGGGCCTCACTCCCTCTAGAGCTGACCTGTTTCCCTCCAAAACAGAGGCAACCAGATGTGAGCACGCTCAAACCCTTGGCCTACATCTAAGACCGCCCCGCAGCCTGGCCTCCCCGATCCTCTCCTCCCCACACTGATGGCACCCTCCTCCCTCCTCCACTAGGACCCTGCCCCTCCCCGTTTTTCCTTTGCCCTCCATCTCTCCGTCCACAACATCCTCCACCTCCGCCCACAACCTTCTCTAGTGTTCCCACACCAATGTGCTTCCCCTTCAGCCTCATCCTGGCCAACCTCTCCCAGGGACAGAGTGCACTTCCCATCTTTCCTTCTCCCCAGCACACTGTCTGGCCCCACCCCAAGCCCTCCCCTCGTGATACTCACAACAGCCACCTGATGGCTCAATACACCTGAGGCCACCCCAACACCACCCTCCTCAGCATTTCCTGCTGGCCCCACACATTCCCCTAAACCCTCTCCATGGTTCCATGACTCACTCTCACCCCCATCTGGGATTCCTTCACCAGTTCCTCTTCTCAGCCTCCTGCAGAGCCCCCAGGCCTGGTCCTGACCCCATCCTCCCTGCTCATCGACACTGTCCCCTGGGCTGCTCCATGGGTGACAGCAACGCTTCCCCAAGGCTCTGCATCCCGTTCTCAGGCCAAGCAGGCCATCTCAACACTGACCCAATTCATTCCGGAACAAGCCCCGTTTATGCACACATCACGTCACCCCTCAGAATCCCACAGGCACCATGAAGGGGCCCAGGAGAACGTGGGGGGTGAGGGGATGTTCTACACCGTGACTGTGGTGATGGCTATGTGACTATAGGCATTTGTCAAACTACAGCACCTTACACTGGAAAGAGTGAATTTACGTATGCAATTACATCTGAGTAAAATAAGATGGAGGAAAATCCCACAGCCCCTCAACCCCTACGTATCTAAAACTAACATCACCATTTTCCCCAACCAGCTCTTCCTCCTCCCGCACCTGTTTTTAGTAGTGACACCACCCATACACACCCAAAAAGCTCCTCCTCCCAACCAGAAATCTCAGTGTAGAAATCCTATCTGCATAGATTTATATTCTCTTGAATCTGTGCCTTGCATTCCACCCCGCCCCCCCACCCGCC
>NW_005370397.1:2163290-2166951 GCF_000412655.1 Myotis brandtii
GGACTCAGGCCACCCTCACTTCTCACAAAGCACCTCCCTGGGCTCCCTCCCTGTGCACCCTGACCTGCCTTCAACCCTCTGCACACACCTGCTGGCCCCAGTGCCCTCCCCACAGCAATGCCCCTGCTTGGGCCTCGGCTCTAGAGCTCTTCTCTCCCTGGAAACCTCACTCTTCCTTCAGGCTCCAGCTCCCAGGCCTCCCAGTAGGAAGCTGCTTTCCCAGCCCTTTTCCATCAGCATCAGCACCCACTCCACCTGGGTTCCCACAGCTGAGAACCTTGCAGTCTGCCCTAACCACACTCTCTCCCCGGCCCACAGTGCACACAGGGCAGGGAGCTGCCTCCCAGAGCCCTCCAGGCTGTAGCTGGACTGGCGAGTGAGTTGTAGGGGCTCAGGAACACTTTCTGGCCTGACATGAAGTGACAGCTAAAAGTGACCAGGAGCACATGCCAAGTCCTCCCGACCCCACTGCTGAGATCAAATGTAACAGGAGCACAGCTGGCAGCAATGCTGCTCGGACTGACCTACACTCCTCAGGGCAGATCACACAAGCTGCTTCACCCCAGTGTGCTCCCCCCACTCCCACCCTTCAGCCAGACTGCACTCACCCCATGCCCAGGCGCTCACCTACCCCACGGCCTGTTCAGGGCCTGCCGCCTGGACCAATGCTATTCAGCATGGCTCTTGGACTGATACTGTCAACCTCGGGAACAGGAATAAGCACAATTTAGTGTTGCCATGCAGGTCTTCCTGCGTCTCGCAAAAGCATTGATCTGCAACAAATTGGGGGGGGGGGGGATAAAACCTGTTCCTTTACCACAGAGTCTGGGAAGCACTGGCCCCTTACTCCCACCCCAAACTTCCGCCTCTTCCTACTGAAATCCTGCTCATCCTCAGGAGCCCAGCTACCATGCCTTCTCCTTCCAGAAGCCTTTGCAGCCCTAGCCAGTTTGGCTCAGTGAACACAGTGTCGGCCTGCAGACCAAAGAGCCCTGGGTTCGATTCCGGTCAAGGGCACATACCTCTATTGTAGGCTCCTCCCCGGCCCGACCAGAGGCAACCAATTGATGTGTTTCTCTCACATTAATATTTCTCTCTCTCTCTCTCTCTTTCTTTCCCTCTCTTCCACTCTCTCTAAAAATCAATGGAAAATATCCTCGGGTGAGGATTAGAATAAATAAATAAAAATAAATTTTAAAAAGAAGCCTTTGCAGTGTCCATCAGTTAGAAGTGTCGGACCCAGCGCCCTCGTCCACACCACACCGAGGTAGCCAGGTATCTGCACACCCCTTACTACGACTGCCTGAGGTCGGGGACCCAAGTCTTACTCACTGTTCTATTCCCACTGCCATGTTTAGGCAGACAATCAGCCGATATTTGTTCAACGGGGAGGAACAAATAGGAGGATTGAAACAATGAGGAGGATCTGTTTAACCAGATCCACCCGCCATCTCAGTGGGCTTTTCTTCAAGGGCAGGATGTGGGGGGCACCGACCCTGAGGGCACACAGGGATTTTTCAGGTTTGGACCAGACGCTGCGCCTCTTCCCCAGCCCAGATGGGAATAGGAGGATTTTTTTTTGTTTTTAATCCAAGTCGATGGCTCCTGAGACAAGAACTCAGTCACTATTCAATTTCAACAGATTCTACAATACCCTGAAATGGCAATTTGAGTGAAAACACATGCACACACTAAAAATAAATCACACCCAAGTATGAAGAGCAAAAAGAGATTTTCAGAGTTAGTTCCAACTTTCGATATTCTGTGGGACCCAGACCTCAAAACTAAGGGTCAAGGGCTCAAACAATATGCTGGTGGACAGGCCAATGGATGCCCACTCGAGTTTGCAAAGGGTGGAGAGATGCCCCCCTCAGATCCCACCTAGATTCCCCTCACTCGGCACCAGCAGACCCCACCCCTCCCGCAGGTGCACCTGCAGGAGCTGGACCTCATTCCGCACTCCCTTCCGTGGCTCTCGCAGTTCCCTGGCCGCTGTTTAGCGGGAATGCTGGAACTATTTCCAGACAACACTGTCAGACCAAGACAACTGTCTACCTAAATATTCCTGTCTAATTTTGCACACAGCTCTTGTTTCAACTAACAAAGATAATGACTCAGTGTCCGTGGCTCCTGACGGAAAATTATCCTGCTAAGTTTGGAGCTTCCCAATAATAGACTTTTTAAAACGTCTTTTTGAGGAAGAAGTGAACTCCCTGTCTAGATGCTTCTCTACAAGCAACAAAGGGCAAGAAAGACCCCCTCCCTAACCAAGGAGTGTTACGGGAAAATCCTAATACATCCCCACAGGGTTGATTGACAACAAGAAAGGGAAATTCACGGTAGGCACTTGGGATGTTTTTCTCTGCCCTGTACAATAATCACCTGTTTTTCAGCTTTTTCTGCATTCCATACATTTAGGACTCAGAAATTTTGGGTATAAATTCTGGCTTACTGGTAGACTGAAGGCAAAATCTAGACTCAGAATTACAGTATCTTTCTCTGCATGAAAGAAAGGGCTCACTGTCTCTGACACGGATGCTTCGAAGAATCAACGATAAAAGACCTGCACAAACTATACAGGTGTCCATGCTGCACCGCTGCACCACTGCACTCCGGCGGCCTGTCCCAGGGAGGGGCACGTGGTACATTTAAACAGACCCACACGTGTTTCCAGGCACCTCCTCCCTGCAGGTGCACGCCTGACCCCTCCCATATCACAAGACACAAGGACGTCTTCCTAGAATGTGAGGCTGAGCGAGCATCACCTTGGAAAAGCCGCCTGTGGAGAACTGAGTCGGCCCTTCTGCCTGCATTCCGGCAGCTTCGACTGGTTTGCTCAGGATTTAAAAGCTGCCCCACGGTTATCTCTTATGCATATCTCCAGTCTGGCAAAATCCCGAAAGGCTGCAACCACCAGTCTTCCACTTCTTTTGCACTCGGGACCCGCCGGCCACTGCCATGCATGCAGCGGGCACGGCAACAGCCCAGGGCTTCTGCCCCCCGTCCCTCACTACCCTCCCAGGAGCAGGGCTGGGGTCCCCTTTAAAGCCCGGTCCACACAGTTTAGGGCAGAGGCCACCACCCAGTTCCTAAACCTCTCAGCGATTCACAGCAGGTCCCAGGAGCCTCTTTTAGAGTCTGACCTCAGTGGTTCTCCAGGAGGGAGACGCTGTCCTCGGAGCTATTTTGGGCTGTCACAGCCCCTGTGTGTGTGGCGGGGACTCCTAGTACCTCCCAGACACAGGCCGGGGACCTGCTACTCATCCCACAATGCACAGGTCACCTCCCATCACAGCCATCCGGTCCGAAATGTCAAGTCCGGGAGAGGAGGATCCCGTCTTAGGTGGCACACAGGGACGGGCTCACCGCTTCTGCCGAGTTGCCCGAGGTCGTGCCAAAAACTACAACCGCCCTGCATCACCTGCAGCCTGCAGCCATCGCCAGCGCCTCACCGACAAGGGGCTGCTCCCCGAACCACCGCCTCCCCCCTGGGCCTCTCCCAGGAGAAGGGCCCTCCTGCCAGCCTGACCCCCAGCAATGGCAGGACAGCTGGCCGCTGGCACCAGTGCCTGCTGCAATCCTCTGGCACAGGGGAGCTGGCATGCCCAGCTGTGGCCTCCTGCCACGCACAGCCTGGCCCCCGCGAGCAGTGAGGGCGGAC
>NW_005370397.1:2167010-2167418 GCF_000412655.1 Myotis brandtii
TCACTCACCGGGCGGGCGGACAGACGGACGGACGGGCCCCAGTCCTGCCCCCAGGCACCTGGGAGAACGGGCCTGGGTTTGGCAGAGGGGGCGGGAGGCCAGGGAAAGGTGATTAAGCCCAAACCACTCACAAGGCCCCAGAGGGTCCGAGCAGCAGGAGGAGGGGCCCAACAAAAGCGAGCGGGAGAAAGGACCAAAAGGGGCCCCCTCCCCAAAGTCACCCCAAACCCCGCTGTGGACCCCTCCCTCCAGCGGGCTCGGGTCAGGAGTCAAGGCTCGGACTCGGATCTGCAGCCAGGCCCGTCAGAGCCGCCGAACCAGCGCCGAGGGGTCCGGGAGGGAAGAGAAATCCCACCACGAGGGAAGGGGCGCGGGGAGCTGCCTGCAGACAAAGAGACGCGACGCGGG
>NW_005370397.1:2168433-2185589 GCF_000412655.1 Myotis brandtii
TCAGTCCGGGGCCGCCCGCCAGCGCCGCCTCCGCAGGGAGAGGGGCCCCAAACCACCCCTCTAACCGGAGACTTAAGGTTGGGGCCCAGGTCGGCCTGCAACTTCCTCCCAGGCGGTGCCCAGAGCCTGGTCTGCAGCTCCGTGCAAGGTGGTTGATGGAGCTGGTGGAAAAAGAAAAGTAAGGACAATGCATTCAAACCACAGGCTTGCCCTTGCTTCTGAGACTTTCTATTGGAGTTAACATTTACCTTTTGGAAACTTGTTTATTTTAATATTATTAGAAAAATGAAAAGCCCTTTTCTGTTGATGCCTGGAATGGCGGCGGCAGGGGTTTATTATGTAGGCACACCCCCAGATGTGTGCTTCCAGGCCACTGCACTAAAGCAAATGCAAAACAAAGCGAGTCATGGCATTATTTTTTGTTTCCTAGTGGAGATAAGTTATGCTTACCCTATATTATAGTCTAAGTGTACAATAGCATTATTGTCTAAAAACACAATCTGCGTGCCCTAATTAAAGAATACTTTGTTAACAGTATGGAGTTTCCTCAAAAAACTAAAAATGGAGCTCCCATTTGACCCAGTGACCCCACTTCTAGGAATATATCCCAAGAAACCAGGAACACCAATCAGAAAGGATATATGCACCCCTATGTTCATACCAGCACAATTTACCATAGCCAAGATTTGGAAACAGCCTAAGTGCCCATCAGCAGATGAGTGGATTAGAAAACTGTGGCACATCTACACGATGGAATACTACACTGCTGTAAAAAAGAAGGAACTCTTACCATTTGCAACAGCAGGGATGGAGCTGGAGAGCATTATGCTAAGTGAAATAAGCCAGTCAGAGAAAGATAAATATCACATGCTCTCACTCATTTGTGGAATATCATGAACAACATAAACTGATGAACAAAAATAGAGCCACAGAAAATATATTTTAGACTATAATAGAAGTAATCCTGTTATTTGCAGGTCTTTAATATTTCCTACAACTTTTGTGATATTATACTATGTTAGTACAGTTTTGGTATTATATTAGAGGTCCAATGCACAAATTCATACACGAGTGGGGTTCCAAGGTGGGGGGGGGGGGGGGACGCAATCAGCCCTCTGGATAGGGTGGTGGGACACCCTTGCCGGCCCGGGATCCAAATCCATCCCGCTGACAATCGCGCCTGTTGTCGGGAGCCACCTGGCAGCTGCTTTTATATTGTTTCTTCCTTGCAGAGCATCTAGGAAGGGGAAGTGGCGCTGGTCCCTCAGTGCCTGGCCCATTCTCCCGAGATTGGACCTGCAGGGAATGGCTGCCTGCGGGCTGGTGGGCCGCCTGGACAGGTCTCAGCTGAATGGTGCACCTGCTGTGGGAGCAAACTGACCACCAGGGGGCAGCTCCTGCGTTGAGCGTCTGCCCCCTGGTGGTCAGTGCACGTCATAGCGCCTGGTGGTTCTGGTCATTCAGTCGCTTAGGCTTTTATATAGATTTAAATTGTTTTTCTTGGAATATTAATGTTTATTGCATGTAACACAAAATCATTTTTCTTGAAACATTAATGTTTATTGCATATAAATGACTAATTATTTTGTATCTACAATCTGGTAATAGATTTATTTTGTATATTTAAAAAAAATCAAATAAAATAAACGAGAGAAAAAAATAATACTTTATTGCCAAAAATGCTACCCATCATCTGAACCTTCAGCGCTCATAATATTTGCTGGTGGAGGGTCTTGCCTCATGCTGACGGCTGCTGAAGGTTGGGGTGGCCATGGACATTTCTTAAAATAAGACAACAATGGAGTTTGCTGCATCGGTTGACTTTCTTTCACAAACGACTCCTCTGTAGCATGTGATGCTGTTTGCTAGCATTTCCCCACAGGAGAGCTTTTTTTCAGAATGGAAGCCATTCCCCTCAGACACTGCCACTGCTTGGTCAGCTAAGTTTATGTAACGTTCTACTCCCTTTGTTGTCGTTGCAACACCCTTCACAGCACCTTCACCGGGAGTGGATTCCATCTCAAGAAACGCTTTCTTTGCTCGCCCATAAGAAGCAACTCTTCAGCCACGAACATTTTGTCATGAGACGGAAGCAGTTCAGTCCCATCGTCGGGCTCCACTTCTAGTCTCGTTCTCTTGCTGTTTCCGCCACGTCTGCAGTACTTCCTCCACCCAAGGCTTGACCCCCTCAGAGGCGTCAACGTGGGTTGGAGTCAACTTCTTCCAACTCCTGTTAATATTGACATTTTGCAAAGGGGGGGAAAAAGGAGGACATTTGTAATACTTTCAACAATAGAGTTTTAAAAATGATAGCTGCAAGAGCTGATATCTGAGATTTTCAGTTAAAATTTAAGTAAAAGATAGTAAAACTAAATGACATGTAGTTAACCAGCATCATTCATAAGCTTCGTATGACTTTAACTTTTACCATTTTATGTTTGTTTGGGTGGTAAAGGTAATACATGATCATTAAAATAAGGAAGATTCAGAAAGGAGGAAAAAAATTGGCATTTTGACTTCTTCCCATGAATCGTGAATGTTTTTAATGGCATCTGGAATGGTGAATCCTTTCCAGAAGATTTTCAATTTGCTCAACGCAAGGTCGCCCCAAACATTCTATTTTTTAAAAATGCAGTTATCTGCAAAGTGCAGTGCTGTAAGCACCCTGAGCCCTGGCCAGGTGGCTCACTGGGTGGGAGCATCGTCCCAAAAGGCTGCAGGTTCAATTGCTGGTCAGGGCACATACCTAGGCTTCAGGTTTGATCCCCAGTGTCCATGCAGGAAGCAACAAATAGATGTTTCTCTCTCACACTGATGTTTCTCTCCCTCTTTCTAAAAATCAATTATATATATATACTAGTGACCTGGTGTATGAAATGTGTGCACATTAAAAGGGAATTAATTAGAGGAAATATTTTAATATTGCTATTTGCCCTTTCTGTATAAATAGAAGTGTCAGAAATGAAAGAAAATATATATGAAAATCTTCCTCCTGTCAGAGTCTGGGACGTGCCATGGGAACCAGAGTCAAGTCCCTGCCCACCCACGTGCGCCTCGAAATCACGTGAGACCCAGACCCGGCCAGCCACCCCCATTGGGCTAGGTCAGCCGTGGGCAAACTACGGCCCGCGGGCTGGATCCGGCCCGTTTGAAATGAATAAAACTAAAAAAAAAAAAAGACCGTACCCTTTTATGTAATGATGTTTACTTTGAATTTATATTAGTTCACACACTCTATCCATGCTTTTGTTCCGGCCCTCCGGTCCAGTTTAAGAACCCATTGTGGCCCTCGAGTCAAAAAGTTTGCCCACCCCTGGGCTAGATCCAGACCCGGCCAGCCCCACCCCTGTCAAGCCCCGCCAGGTGGGGTGTGCAGCCTCAGGTCGCCTGGCCCGGCACCAGGGTAGGGGGCACAGCCTGAGGTCCCCTAGCCCAAACCAGGGGGGGTGCCTTGAGGTCCCCTGGCCCAGGCCAGGGGTGCGGCCTGAGGTCCCCAGTGAAGCCCCGCCAGGCGGAGGGCGCAGCCTCAGGTCCCCCAGCCTAGGGCAGGGTGCAAAGCCTGAGATCCCCCAGCCCAGTGCTGGGGTGGGGGGCACGGCCTGAGGTCCCCTGGCCCGGGCCTGGGCAGGGGGCACGCCTTGAGGTTCCCCGTCAAGCCCTGTGAGCAGGAGGTGTGGCCTGAGGTCCCCCATCAAGCCCTGCATGGCAGGGGACGCGGCCTCAGGTCCCCCGGCCCAGTGCCAAGGCAGGAGGGCACGGACTCAGGTCCCCCATCAAGCCCTGCCGAGCAGGGGGCGCAGCCTGAGGTCCCCCGGCCCGGTGCTAGGGCAGGGGATGTGGCCTGAGGTCCCTTGCCAAGCCCCACCAGGCAGGGGGACAGCCTCAGGTCCCTGCTGATTGCTCGTTAAGGCTCGTTACAGGAACTCGGCCTCCGCTGTGGGCACAGCCATCTTGTGTTACAGAATCCCTGCCTCCATTACTGTGTGATGGTCAATTTGCATATTCCCTCTTTATTAGATAAGACCTATTTCTTCGGGTGAGGATTTAAAAAAAAGCGCAATGAAACGAGCAAGCCTGTGCTGCTTTAAGTATGTGGGTTGCCCATGCCACCTGCACAAGCCCTGTGTGGGGAATTCTGGATTAGGTAATCATTAGCGCTCCCCTTCCGCTAACACATTTTCCTATTTTTAAAGACTTCTGAACATTTTAATTAACTGATCTTCACCTTTCTTTAGGTAATCCATTACATGATTTTTTAAAAAACTATTTTTAAAAGGTTTGCAGTGAAAAGTCTTCCCCTACTTCATGTCTCTCCTACCCACTTCCCAACCCCAATGGCCCCCCACCCTCCCACACAAATGTCACCACTGTTATCAAGTTTCTTGTCTCTTTTCAAAGTTTCTTTAGATAAGCAAATACAAACACGCACTCATATTTTATAGAAACGGTCATCCAGTACACTTTGTTCTATTTTTTTTCATTGGATGACATAGCTTGGAACTCCTTTCCAAATTTGCACATAGAGAGTCCTCATTCTTTTTTTTTTTTTTCAGCATTACATCATGTGGATAAATCATAAGTTATTCAACCAGTCTTCCCTCGATGGTCATGAGGACTGTTTTAATTCTTTTGCCATTTCAAACAGTGCTGCTGTGAATAATCCTGTTTGTTTTCAACATGTTATTAATTGGAACCGAGGCGAGGCTGGGCAGGTGCCCAGAGAGAACAGCACAGTGCAGAGCCCACAACGGTCCGCACTGCTCCGCGGCCTGGCGGGCATGACTCATCGGCTCCAAGATTCGTCACACGCCCCTAAGCCCCAATGGGGGGAACCAGGTCATTTCCAGAGCACCATCGCAGGCCAGAATTTGAGGAGGCCTCCAGACTAAGGAAAGTCCAACCCGGTTCTGCTAAGAGAATGACTTCAAGGAATTCCCAAGCCTGTTCAACGAAGGCAAGACTAATTACTGCAATTAGCTCACCACACAATTAGACGTGAGTAAGCACAATGAAAAGGAGCCAGCTCCCACTGCTGAACACCGGCTTAGCCCATTAACAATGTCTGCTCCCCTGCTCTCCATTTCCCTTAGAATATAATAGAAGCAATCCTGTTATTTGCTGATTTTTAATATTTCCTACAACTACTGTGATATTTCCTACAACTTTTTTAAAATATATTTTATTGCTTTTTTACAGAGAGGAGGGGAAAGGGATAGAGAGTTAGAAACATCGATGAGAGAGAGACATCCATCAGCTGCCTCCTGCACGCCCCCTCCTGGGGATGTGCCCGCAACCAAGGGACATGCCCTTGACTGGAATCGAACCTGGGACCCTTGAGTCCGCAGGCCGATGCTCTATCCGCTGAGCCAAACCGGTTAGGGCTCCTACAACTTTTTATAACTATTACCATATCCTTACAGCATATGGATATGCTTTCAATAGGGTATTATTTTTTGTTTTTAGATTAATTTCTTTTCAACACACTGTAGCATATTGAAATTGGCCAAGTTTGCCAAATCACTGGCTTAACTTTTCTATTTTTCAATTGAGATATAATTTGTATGCAGTTAACTGCACAGATCTTCAGTCTGTAGTTCAGTTCATAAGTTTTACAAATGAATAGATCATATAACCAACACCCCAATTAAAATATAGAACAATTTTTCCCTCCAAAAAGTTCCTTTATGTCCCTCTTTCCAATCGCCCCCCACTTGCCCGAGGCAACTGATCTAAGTTGATTTTGTCCAGGAGAAATAACTGATTACATGACATAATTGGGATGCAGAACACTCTAAGTCAAAAATTAGTACATAATTCATGCTCTTGTCCTTAAGTTCTCAGGTGTGTGCGGAAAGACATCCAGGTACTGAATACATGTTTTACTTTGCTCTCTCTCTCAGACAGTCGCTGTATACCTTTATAAAACATTTTTTTTATTCACTTAAATTTACGAGTACTTTCCAAGTTTGGGCTCCAAATCTGTAAACAGGGGAAGCGACAAACATACTGAAGCTGGAAACCCTGGGCTGAGCCTACTTGCGGGTCCATCTCTTGCACCATTTCCTTCTGAGATGTCCAGAAACAGGGCTAAGGGGATGAGGCTGTGAAGGGGACTTTAGAAAAGAGAGGAGCCCTGTGCCCCCAAAAGAAAGAGCCCTCTGCAGGCAGGAATGTGGTCAAGGCAGGCGGAGAGCTGCAAGGAAAAGAAGGTCCCTTATAGGGAAGGACGGACCAAGGGCACACACAAGACTCCATTTGCCCGTGACCAAGCAAGTTAAAAGTCAATGTGAACTTTTGATAAAAGAGTTCACAGGACGGCCTGCTCCCCGGGGGGAAATAAGCAATTTCTGGAAGAGACGAAGAGGCGTAGACCCGAGTCTGAAAGGGCAGAATGGCCCACTGGTGACTGAACTTTGGGTTTTCTTTTCTTTGTGCCAGGAGAGGTGTCAGAAAGTCATCTGCTCATGTAAGACATTTCACATCGTTCCCACCCAAGAACCCCAGAGGTGTGTGTGGTGGGGAAAGGCTGCGAAGGGAGGACCCACAGACAGGAGAACAGGTCGCTATGTCGTTATGGGGGGGGGGTGCAGCCCCAAAGGACAAGCTCCCTGCCTCCTGGTGCCGTGGACCCCAGGGAAGGCCTGAGGACAGGAGTTCTGCATCCCCAAGGAACCCCCGACCTCTCACCCAGGGTCCCTGGGGCAGAGCTGTGACCTGAACTGCAGAGCGCTGGGATCACGCCCGGTCACCAGTGATAAACTTGCTCCAAGCTCCAGTGACCAGTGTGGATTGTCCTTGCCGAGGAGCCACAGAGACCCGGGGACTGGTGTGGCCACCAGACTGACTAGAGACCAGTGGTCCTGGCTTGATGTGAAAGTCAGACAACCCCCCTTGACTTTGGACTGTGTACGCCTCTGGGTTTGGGGACACGTGAGTGAAGGAGCCCCAGGAGAGAGATGCTGAACTTCCTGTGACTAATCAGGCCAATGTGGAACGAAGCCCGTTTTCTTTATGGGAGAAAAACCTGAAAGACAGGATCACCTGTGCATCCTAACTCTGTGGGACCGTTCATCCTACTTACTCGGGTATTATCTGAACCCTGAGATGGCTTTGCACTGGGGTAACATTTCCTGCCTTGGCAACGACTTCTAGAACCTGTGCTCCAACTAACCTGGCCGCCACCTTCTCCGACTCCCTCAGCATTCTGCCTCCAGGGCTTTGCTCTTGCTGCCCCCTTGCCTCCAGGGCCCTCCCCTCCCATCTGTAATCACTCAAGTCCTACTCATTCTTTAAGACCGAATTCCAGCCCTCGCTGGTTTGGCTCAGTGAATAGAGCGTTGGCCTGCGGACTGAAGGGTCCCAGGTTTGATTCCGGTCAAGGGCACATGCCTGGGTTGTGGGCTCGATCCCCAGTAGGGGGCGTGCAGGAGGCAGCCGATCGATGATTTTCATCATTAATGTTTCTATCTCTCTCACCCTCTCCTTTCCTCTCTGAAATCAATAAAAATATGTATATAAAAAAAAGACCGAATTCCAATTTACTTGCTACATGACGCCTCTCTGATCACCTCAGACAGCAGCTCTCTCTCTCTCTTTTACTTTTATAAGACTTTGCTTTAGCAATTGCATGCCTCTTTGTTACATTACACTTGATAGCGTATTGTAATTATTTGTCAATTTTCTTTTTATATCTAATAAACTGTAAACTCCGTATCTTGATACTTCCCATAGCACCTTATATCTAGAAAGTACTCTTTAAATCTCAAAAAAAAAAAATTTAAATTGCTGCCAAGGTATGGTAGACCTTGGGAATATCTTTCCAACACCCCTGTCTCCTCCCCATTGTGTAGTCACCATCACTGTGAGTGGCGTTGGCCTCACCCAATTGCGGGAGTGGACCCCTATGGTGCAGGCCAATCACAACCCACATGCCAAAGTGACAGGTTACTTTGAGCCTGAGTCAGTCAGCTCACGGTAGGCCCACAGTGATTGGTCCTGGGATGGTCCAATCAGAATGAAGCACAGGACTCATGGTCAGTGGTTATGAGAAGCAGTAGCCTCTCTCCCCCCAGATTGTCATTGTCAAGAAATTCCAGCTGAGTCGCTCTTCACAGGCATCTTCCAAACATGGAGAAACCAGCCTGAAAAGGAATCTGGCCACGAGTGAGGACAGGCAGAGGGAATCAGAGGCGTGGAGCGGGAGCCCTGACTAAACCATATTGGAAGTCTGCCCTAACACTGAAGTTTTCAGCCACGTGGACCAATAAATTCTCCTTATGGTTTCTCTTACTTGCAACCCAAAGCATCCTAACCAGCGCATCGGGAATGTGGCATTGAGATGAGCATCATGGGTTCACACACGTGCACGTGTGCATGCAACACACAAACACACAACATGAATCTTACTAGGGAGAGAGGAAAACACACACACACCTCCAGTTCCTGGGGTGGTTGTAACATCTATTTTACAAAATTACACACTTTAAAGCTTTTTATAACTATACTAAGACATAGAACTGAGGTATTTTGATAACTTTTCATTGATTACTGTATTAAAAAGTGATTTTGCAATTTTAACCTGAATTCTTAAGAATATCCCAGACACTAGCAACTATAATAAACTAGAGGCCCGGTGCACAAAATTCATGCACTTGGGGGGGAGTGTCCCTCAGCCCTCTTGCAGTCTGGGAGCCCTCAGGGGATGTCCGACTGCCAGCGGGGAGCGAGCCTAAGCTGGCAGTCAGACATCCTCAGCACTGCCGCGGAAGTGGGAGAGGCCCCCGCCACTGCCGCTGTGCTTGCCAGCCATGAGGGGCGCTCCCCCTGTGGGAGTGCACTGACCACCAGGGGGCAGTTCCTGCGTTGAGCGTCTGCCCCCTGGTGGTCAGTGTGCATCATAGCGACCGGCCGTTCCATCGATTTTCATATTAGCCTTTTATTATATAGGATCATTTGTTTTCCTTTTAAGAAAATAATATAAGACTAGACCTCAGGTGGGGAGCATACAATACAGTATACAGATGTTGCATTATAAAGTTAGTTGTATCCCTGAAATGTTTTTGTTATTAACCAATGTTATCCCAATGAATTTAATTTTAAAATTAACATATAGTTTGTGCCCCTTTAATAGTACCGAAAGTAATAGAGTCAACATTTACCTTTATCTTATTTTTTAAATATATTTTTATTGACTTCAGAGAGAAAGTGAGAGGGAGAGAGAGAGATAGAAACACCAGTGATGAGAGAGAATCATTGATTGGCTGCCTCCTGCACGCCCCACACTGGGGATTGAGCCCGCAACCCAGGCACGTGCCTGACCGGGAATTGAACCATGATCTCCTGGTTATAAGTGGATACTCAGCCACCGAGCCACGCCAGCCGGGCTCAAAGTTTACCTTTAATGTGAGGTTTGTGTTTCCAACATTCTCCTTAGAAGGTGAAATGGGTCCTAATGCCTGGGAGGTGATAGTGACTTTATCTTGACTGGCTCCGCGCCTCGACCTTACAGCTCTGTTTTCGTCTTTTCCAACCTGCTTGTTTACTGGCTTTCTTGGCAAGCAGCCCCGCGCCTGTTCTCTAGGGGCCTCGCTCCTTGTGAGCTGGGACCACATCTTGTGCCACTTTCGTAACCCGTGCCCTACTCCTGCCATGTGGAGCCCCAGAGCTTCTCAAGAGCTGGGGGACAGCCCATGGAAATTTCCACCGCAGTTGCTCAGCCCCAGCCCCCCAACCCGGGTCCTGGCCTCTGAGTCTACCAGCCCAAGGACACGGAACCTGGCCCTGGGTCAGATCCTCGGTCTATTTATGACTTTTTATCTCAGGGTTTGCGCCTTGGCACTTGGCACTTGGGAAACCTCCTCCCCTCCTCCCAGTCAACACACACGTCCTGACCCGGAGGAGAACAGGGAGTCAGATAAACTCTCGTCTTTCGTGGCTGCCTGGGTGGCCCCACTGTCTCCCCGCCTTTGGTTCATTCTTGGTTTGGGTCCTACATTCTTAGAAGTGAAGGAGAGAGAGAAGTTTCCAGACATGCAAAAGCTGAAGGTGTTCAATGAAATACAATTTAAAATTACAACTACGATTTAACAATGCAGGTGGCACTAGCCTCATGTTAAGTGCTCAATAGCCACATGTGGCCAGGAGCTCCCACGATGCACAGAGCAGAGCACGTCTATCACCACAGAATGACCCACCGGAAAACCCTGGTTTAGGGCTCCTGCTTATCAGTTCACAGAGGCCGAAGGAGCGTCAGCCTCCCAGATGGTCGCCTGGGCTGACACGATGGGCCAGGTCTGACCAGATGAACTTGAGCAGATGGAAGTGCAATACCCTCCATGGGGCTCCACAATACAACGCAGAAGTGGAGCAGGACTGTGGGGGAGTGATTCTGCTGGAAGACAAGCTCCCTTGGGCAATGCAGCTGCCCAAAGTGATGAGATCTGGAGCTGAATTAATGAAGGTCAAGTCCAGAGCAAAAGAGGGGTAGTTCCAAGCCACCATACATTGGTCAAAACCCACTGAGAGTTCAAGTGATCTTAATGCTGTGGTGTTTTCAGAACTAGAATTCACTATGACACTGATGAACTAGGAAACAATTCCCATCACGGGGACTGCTATTGGTTATAAAGTGACCACAGCTGGGAACTAGCACAGAGTCTGGGAGGAGAAAAACTGTTATGAGTAGCCCAGCTGCTAGGTTTCACTAAACAATTAGTCATACAGGTAACAGAAGCAGTGAGGCTGGTGAGAAACTGTGTTGATATGGCGCTACTGTGGGGAGGGAGGGCAGAGAAGGAGGGGGAGAAGGAGGGGGAGAGGGAGGGAGAGAGAGGGAGAGTAACTATCACACTTGAGCAAAAGCCAGAGGTAATGACAGGATGTTTAAGGTGTCATAGCGATGCTACTAGAGCTCTGAAAAAACAGCTTTGTGGTCAAAATTCCTGCAGGAAAAAATAATTGTGTTATTGTACATCTAAAATTTTCTATTCTCTAACCCCATCTAAAAAAATCTCATATTAGATAAGTACTCCTCTTTTAAAAAAAAAGTTATGTTTTGGGGAAGGTATGATTTCCTAAAAATGCAATTATCATACGACAGTGGAGTAAATAAAACTGTGTTCAGCCCTGGCCGGCTTGGCTCAGTGGATAGAGCGTCAGCCTGCGGACTGAAGGGTCCCAGGTTCAATTCCGGCCAAGGGCACATGCCTGGGTTGCGGGCTCGTTCCCCAATAGGGGGTGTGCAGGAGGCAGCCAATCAATGATTCTCTCTCATCATTGATGTTTCTATCTCTCTCTCCTTCTCCCTTCCTCTCTGAAATCAATAAAGAAATATAAAAAAAAAACCCAACCAAAAAAACAACAACTGTGTTCAGCTTTGAGGATTTTGGCCCAAAGGGATGCTGAAGTACTTGAGCAAAAGACATAGGAGCCGGAGGGGTCCAGTCCCAGGAACAATGGCACACAGAGGATATTAGCACTGAAACCAGTGATGGCTGTGTGTGCACCTGGGAGAGGGGCGTGGCTAGACCAGCTCCAGCTCGGCACAAGGAGGGCTTTCCCACAGGGAGAGGGGACCGGGCGGCTGCCGGCAGCAGTAGGGCTGGTGGGGAAGGCTGGTCCCACAGGCAGGCCAGGCAGGCCGCCCTGGGCTTGCGGCTGGTGCTTTCTCGCCACGTGACCTTCAGCAAGTTACCCAGCTCTTCTACGGCTCAGTTTCTACACCTGTCAAAGGAGACAGCTCTGTCTTAGTGTGATCATAAGAATTAAGCCCGGCCAGTGTGGCTCAGTGGTTGAGTGTCGACCTATGAACCAGGAGATTGCGGTTCAACTCCCAGTCGGGGCACATGCCTGGGTTGCAGGCTCGATCCCCAATGGGGGGCGTGCAGGAGGCAGCCGATCAACGATTCTCTCTCATCATTGATGTTTCTCTCTCTCTCGCCCTTTCCCTTCCTCTCTGAAATCAATAAAAACCATTAAAAAAAGAATTAAATAAGATAATGATGCCTGGTGCTTATCATAGCACCTGGCAAACCCTGTGTCAGCGTTATCTCTTAGAGACCATGACTGTCCACGTGATCACCTCGAGGTGTTGCAGCTGAGGCTGCCTGATCGCTTATGGGAGGAGCCAGATTTCTCCACCGGCCAATGGTTAGGATGTGTTGTGCCAACACCAGCAACCTGGAAGTTCAAAGGTGATGGGAGAAAGGGGTTCTGCAGGCAAATGAACTTGACAAAAGCTGCAACAACGGAAGGACCATCTACTTGGAGGCAAGAGAGTGAACACATGTTAGAAAACACTGAATTAGAAGACTTCTGATGTTCTTGACTCTGACACCTGGAAAAGTTGTGCATTTTAAAGGCGGTGACGTTTACAGCTACTGTTTATGGAGGGCTTACCATGAGACACAGAGAGGTTAAGCAACTCGTCCAAGCTCACACAGTAACACATGGTGGAACCAAGACCATAACCTGCTCCTTCAAAACCCTGCTCTTAACTACTAGGCCACACTTCCGCACGGACTGCTGATAGTCCGTGTATGGTTGGGCTGACTTAGTACGATGATGAGTATTTAGGGGGAAACAAACATGGGGTCGGCATTATAGTGAGAGGGAAGAGCACCAACCAGGACCCAGGAGACTTGGGAGTGGAAGCCTTGTCTTGTGAATTTAGAGCTCAGGCCCTTTCCACTGACCAGTCGCCGAGCCAGGGACGGCCAGGTCAGGGAGGCGGCGGTCATTTTGAGTTAAGTGTCCACAAGTCCTTCTTTCATTGCTCCATGTCCATGACCTGCTCTGATGCAGAGGAGGCCCTAGTTTGGGGTAAAACGCCGCATGTGCCCTCTGCCTCCATCTTCATCTGAGATGAGCTAACAGGGAAGCGGAAGGTCTCTGCCCCCCCTCTCGCCTGACCACTTGATTGCCTGATAACTACACACTACCGACAGTGGTGCACAAAAGTGGGCTGGGCAGGGGGTTAGGGTGGTAGTCACACCCCAGGCATAGAACTTACCTTTGCCTTCAGCTAGCCCTGTCTACTGTTCCTGTGCATCTAGCTCAGCGGTTCTCAACCTTGGATGCACATTAGAATCACCTGGGAATCTTTTTAAAATCCCGATTTCTGGGCCTCATCCTCCGGAAATTCTGTTTCTTTGTTATGGGGTGGGGCCACAACATGAGTAACAAAGAAACAGAATTTCTGGAGGATGAGGCCCAGACATCAGGATTTTAAAAAGATTCCCAGGTGATTTTAATGTGCAGCCAAGGTTGAGAGCCACTGATCTAGCTTAGCACGTTGAGCCCCATGTCAGTCACTGGTGACTGACCCTATACCTTCCGTCCGGAAGACAAAACAGGCTGGGCGCTTAACGTGTTAACACACCTTGGAAATAAGCATAACCCCCTAAGAGGACACGTGAACCCTTCTGCAATTCAATCTCCGCCCTGCTTTCTCCCACGTGCACGCCTTCGTCCTTAAATCCCTCCTCAAGTCCCAGTGCATTAAAGAAACTGCCAAACTGTCATTCTCCAGAGACTCGGAGACCTTGCTTCCCGGCAACTGCCGTCAGCGGGGCTCAGAGAGGCTCTAATAAAAAGCGTCTGGACGTTTCTTACGTCAACACAGCAGAGAGCACAGGGTACTTTCCCTCGGCGACCATGGAAACAGGAACAAACACCTCCAGGTTGGAGCTGGGGCTCCCGGAGACGGGCTTCCAGCCCAGCCCTGCACGTGGAGGTGATGGTGCGCATTCGCTGAACGGGTCACCCCTGCGTGTGGCCAGGCTCCGGCGATCAAAACCCCGGTCCTCTTCGCTCCCGGCTCCTGCAGGGAGCACGCAGGGCCTGGCCTCCACCAGGCAGGGCCCTGGGCCTCGCACCCTCGCTTCTCCCCCACGGCTGGCTGGAGACCCCACAGGAACTCGGCAGCAGGAGGACCCGTGAGCCTGGGCGAGGCCCACAGGGTGGCTCCCGGCAGGATCTGCTGCCCTCGTGTGGCCATCCCGGCTCAGAGCTCACAGGAGGAGAAACTCCGGCAAATGGAGACCCTTGGAAAGGCCCAAGTGGTTAAGGACAGAACTGAAAGCCACCGGACCAAAGCAGCAGCCTTCCTGGGGGCCGCCTCCAGCCCTTTGGTCTCAGGACCCCTTTCCACTCCTAAAAATTATTGAGGCCCCAGCAGGTGTGGCTCAGTGGATACAGCAACGGCCTGGGGACTGATCCCTGGCCTTTGTTGGGGAGCAGGCGGGAGTCAACCAATCGATGTGTCTCT
Organism: Myotis brandtii; assembly: GCF_000412655.1. Classification (NCBI taxonomy): domain Eukaryota; kingdom Metazoa; phylum Chordata; class Mammalia; order Chiroptera; family Vespertilionidae; genus Myotis; species Myotis brandtii. The sequence continues at coordinate 2,182,700 of NW_005370397.1, forward strand.
CCCACATCGATGTTTCTCTCTCTGTGTCTCTCCTCCACCCTCCACTCTCTCTAAAAAAATCAATGGAAAAACATCCTCAGGCGAGGATTAACGAACAAAATAAAATTATTGAGGGCCCCAAAGACTTTTGTTACGTGGACTGTCGTACATTTTTTCACACCTGGCTCCCTGGTATGAATGAAGGCCCCCTCCATTCCGCAGCACGGCCTGCTGGGGTCTGGAAAGGGCGGGGTCCCCTCAGGTGCTCAGGTGCCGAGTCCTCGGGCACAGGTGTCTCTGGCCAGCCCAGTCCCCTTGGGTCTGACTTGTGCTTCTGGAAACGAAAAATTCTTTCAGGGAGTCGACTCCCAGGCCCTGGAGACTGAGTCTCTTCACGTCTGCATCTCCTCACGGCCTGGAATACACACTTATCTGCAAGTTCCCTGATGTAAATCCACCCATTTCCTCCTGAATCCAGAGCAGACCGTGCCCCAGAGTCTGTGGTGACAACGGAGCCCCCTCTGCCTGTGCCAGCCCCTCCAAACCCTCAGTCACAGGGCCCAGACCTCAAGTGGGAAACAAAAGTGGGTCCCTTCTAAATACAATACGTAAAAATAAGTCTCAGGTGGATTTAAAAGCTTAATGTGAAAATTAAAATTTTAGCTTTTAGAAAGCATCGAGGGTTGGGGAGATCACTTAAAGAAGACTCAAAGGCACAGCATACAGGTGAAGGGCTGACACATTTAACAACACTAACGTTTAACAACCGCTGTGGCATCGTAAGATCCTTAAGGGAGGTGCAGAGAAACCACAACCAGGGAAGAATATCCGAAACGGATCTAATTGACCAGAGATTAGCGTTGCTCCAGAGTATATATCTTTTTTTAAAAAATATATTTTATTGATTTTTTACAGAGAGGAAGGGAGAGGGATAGAGAGTTAGAAACATCGATGAGAAAGAAACATCGATCAGCTGCCTCCTGCACACCTCCACTGGGGATGTGCCCACAACCAAGGTACATGCCTTTGACCGGAGTCGAACCTGGGACCCTTCAGTCCGCAGGCCGACACTCTCTCCGCTGAGCCAAACCGGTCAGGGCCAGAGTACATATCTTAATAGGCCTAAATATCTATACTAATAAAAGGGTAATATGCTAATTAGACCGGGTAGACTGGACATCTTCCGGTCGTCCAGTCCTCCTTCCAGACAAAGCCACGGTGGCGGGGGCCGAGGTAGAGGCGGTTAGGGATGATCAGGCCAGGAGGGGAGGGCAGTTAGGGGTGATCACGCAAGCAGGCAGGTGAGCAGTTAGGAGCCAGCGGTCCCGGATTGCAAGAGGGATGTCTCACTGCCAGTTTAGGCCTGATCCCTACCTAAACTGGTAGTCGGACATCCCCCGAGGGGTCCCAGATTGGAGAGGGTGCAGGCAGGGCTGAGGGACCACCCCCCAACCCTGTGCACGAATTTTGTGCACTGGGCCTCTATTCCATAAATAAAAGGCAAACCGTCCAAATGAAAAAATGGGCAGGAGATAGGAACAAATAACCAACAAGGCAACATGCACAGCCACGACGTGTAAAAGGAGGCTTAACCTCATCGCAAACTAAAACCCACACCTTGACCCGGTCACACAATGGTTCTTACCCTTTGGCCTTCTCACATTTACTTGCTTTTTCCCATCTCAACACTTCACCATAACCCTTCATTATGGGAGCACCCATTCCTCCCTCCCTTCCGGTCCAGCTGCTTCAGAAGGGCCCTACCTTCTGCTCTACCCCCGAGGGCACCCTGTCAGGCCTTTCAAAGGACCTCTTGAAGCCTAACAAACCCAAACTCTTGTCAGATCTCCTCTTCGGAAGCCCCTCTCGGATAAACACGGCCACATCGAGTGAGCTTCCCCCGTGCTTCTTCCCCTTTCATCTCCTGGGAGTTGTCACCGCCAGGGACCAGCCCCACCTGCTGAAAGCCCCCCTCCACTCCGATGCCACCCTGGGTCTGATGCGAGAGAGTCACAGCCCCTCACAGCTCAGATCCCTACCACAGGCCAGGAACACCACGGGCCACCCCACCTCTGGCTTCCTGCCTTTGCTCTTCCACGCACAGCCCAGGGGAAAGAAGGCTCCGTCAGACACCAAAACACAGAACCCTGATTCCTCTCATGACCAACAGCAGCTCTCCGCACGCCAGTTTCTGGGACAAGGACACGGAGCCCGTCTGCTCCGTGCGGCTTCGAGGTCCTCCCAACCGCGAATCCTTTAGAGAGGAGAGCCGCCCCTCCACACCCCCACCCGTGCCGCGGCTCTGACCTCGCCCCGCTGCGCGCTGCTACCCTTTGAGGACACTCGCTCTGTTTCGACAACTGCCTTGCAGGGTTTCTGGCGACAGGCACGGTTGAAGCCAGCACAAGGCCCGTGCTTAGCACTGGCAGCTGGCACAGCTCCGAGCTGCCAGCCACCGGGCCTCACGGCTCTCGCACACCTTTGCTTAGGGAACTTTCTACTTAGAGAAACGATTGCAGAGATGGGGATGGGGGAGTGGGGGGTGTAAGCCTCTCTCTTTTTAATATGTTTTTATTGATTTCAGAGAGAGGAAGGGAGAGGGAGAGATAGAAACATCAACGGAGGAGGAGACCAAGATGGCGGCATAGGTAAACACCGGAGACTGCTGCCGCAAACAACCACTTCAAAAATACAACTAAAAGACGGAACAGACATTACCCAGAACCACAGGAAGGCTGGCTGAGGAGAGACTCTTCAACTAGAAGGAAAAATAACAGCATACCGAGGTTCAGAGGAGGCGCAGTGTGGAAAATACTCAGGTACGGAGGTGCGCGCGCAAAGCGGGCTGGTGGCTGAGGGCGCGGTTGTCGTTTTCAATCAGGAGGGAGTCTCAGACTCTGAGCTCCAGATC
>NW_005370397.1:2187057-2190165 GCF_000412655.1 Myotis brandtii
GGGACGGGGGGGGGGGGGAGTTAGGGGGGGGAAAAAAAGAGGAACAAATGTAACCTGAACAATAAAGATTTAATAAAAAAAAAAAGAAAAAAAAAGAAAAAGAAAAAAAAGAAAAGAAACATCAACGAACGATGAGAAACATCGGCTGCCTCCTGCACGCCTCCTACTGGGGAATAAGCCAGAAACCTGGGCATGTGCCCTGAGGAACGGAACCGTGACCTGGTTCACAGGGACGCTCAACCACTGAGCCACTGGCCGGGCCCAATCTCTCCTTCGTAACTGGGTGAGTCTCCTTCCTGTGCCCAGACCCGGTATCCCAGGAGTGGCCGTGCGATGTAGGGATGAGGCCAACACTGACCAACAGACCAAACTGCAACACTCCCACAGGATTCATCTTTTATTGATATTAATATGAAGCCACTTCCCAGGGGAACTGCTGTAACACGATTAGGACTTGGTTTCTAAAGGTAATAACATACTGACGTCCTAGACAAAGCACTGGCCACATTCCTCGCAGACAAAGTGGGCTTTTCTCCGGCCAGTGACCGGGTGCCTGGTGCCGCCCTGCCCTGCGTGGGAGCTGGGCCTGCTGTGCGCGCACCTTCCTTCGTTCCCTCCTCTCGCCCCGCACATCCCGGCTCCGAGGCGCCGGCCCATGGCGCCCCTCCCGCGCCTCTGGGTGGGCTTGTTTCCCAGCGAGCGCTCGGGAAGGGTGAGCCTCCGTCTGGTGGCAAAACTAGCACCAAAAGGCGGTTCTTCTCCACGCAGTAAACACGGTCTTTTTTTATTCTCGTTTACTTTTTTTCTAAGGAAATAAAAGTCTTAAAAGTATATGGCACTAGAGTGTGAGACTATACAGCTGCATCGGTCACAACCCCCGGCGGCCGCCCTCAGATGTGGAGCTGGTGCGAGGCCAGCGTGTCCATGAAGGGGCGCACCAGGTTGTCGGTGGAGAAGTAGAAGATGAGGCCGAAGGCGATGGAGATGGGCAGGGCGGGCAGCGCCTTCTTGAACACGGCGAGCAGCAGGAGGGTCAGGCACAGGCCCTGCGGACACGGGGGGTGGGGGGGCAGTCAGACGGCCTGGCCTGGGTGCAGGGCCAGGACACCCACAGCCTCCCGGGTCCCCCCGACAGCTGAGGGCGGAGGACAGTTCCCCCCTAACTCCCTGCATATCAGTGTGTGAACCCGAAAGCGGCTCCTGACTCGGCACGTCGCTGTCCGCCAGACCACCTGCCTGCTGCCTGCCCACAGCAGGGACACGCGACCTGAGGGCAGCGGCCGCCCCTCGGGACACACGTTTCTAGAATTGGATGGGCTCGACTGAATGCTGGCACCACGGGAATCTAAGACGGCGTGTGCCTCCTCCCTCGGTCCTGCCCGCCCCGTCCCCGCCTGGCAGATGCAGGAACGGTCAGGGTGGGGGTAGGGCCAGGTGCCTGCTGTGCCCTGGGAGGGGCAGGGCTTCAGGTCCCCCAGTGCAGAGGGGGCGGAGCCTGGGGTCCAGCACCCTCCCCGATGCACCGTGGACACAAAATCTCCAAAGAACTGGACCGGAGCCTGAACGTGCCACGTGGTGCAGGGGTTCGCCCCTCAGAGCCTCTGCCCTGAGATGCAGTCATCACAGTTCGTTTCCCCCAGATGTCCGTCCGGCCACCTTAAGTGACTACAGGAGCCTCCCAATTCCACTGCTGGGGTTCAAAGTGATGGGGTCCCCTCCTGAACCCTGGGAGACCCTGGGTTCAGAACGGCATGGGGTGTGGGTGGCACGGAGGGAACGCGCCAGCCCTGGAGTCAGAGACTGAGCTCACCGGCGTGTGCGCCCAGGCAAGGCCCTCAACCTGTTCCCTCTGCCGTGACCTCAGGTGTCATGACCCCAGCGCACAGCTGCCCGTGCACCTGGCCACCTGGCGTGCCTGCTCGGTGGCATCAGAGCCCCAGACCCCTCCCTGCACCTCCCTGCGTCTGTGGGCGCCCAGAGCCCGCACATCTCGGTCTCACGCTGAGGATCTTGGAAACCCTGCCCGGCCCCATCACTTCTCCCTCCAGGGGCCACAGCACCTGAACATCCCCGGGGGCCCCAGGAAGACCTCGGGACCCACTGCCCACTCACGATGAGGATGGCCACGAAGCAGGCCAGCGTGGTGTTCCAGTCCCCGCTGCCCGTGGCCGCCGCCTTGCCCACCAGCACGCTATAGAAGATGAAGTCTCCGAGGCCCAGCTTCACGCCTCCTGTGTGGGCGAGACAGTCCATCATCCCAGGGGAGGCAGCAGCCGGACACCAGGGGCCCAGAGGAGAGCCCTGGGCGCTCAGGGGGCCGGCGGGGTCGCTTCGCCACCGGCCCCGCTCAGCTGGCCTCTGGGGCAAGGACCGGCTGCCTCGGAAAACCGTAGCCAGCGGGACAAGGGGGAACCCAGGGGCTGGGCGACCTGCAATCCGGGCTGTGAAAAGCTGGCATGTCTGAGAACTCGGGCAAAACTGGTGCTTAAAAACCAAAAAATCCTGGTGCTTGGCACTTACTTAGAAAAAAGTCAAATAAAATGCATTGTCCAGAGTTGGTGGGAGGCCGTGCAACTCAGTGCTGAGTTTGAATCACAAGCGCCCTTTAGGGATTTAACTTCACTGCTTGTGAGAACATGCACCACTCCCAGCGGTCCTCTGCAGACCTTTCCCCTTAGAAATAGGGAACGTACTTGCAAGCAGCCCATCCCTTACTGAACAGCGAATGAGAGGTTCTGGGATGCTTTCGTGTTGTCTCTTTTATACAACTGCCCCTGGACACTGCACAGGGCAACTTTCTTCACCGCAGACAGTGAGAATCTATATCTATATATAAAAGCCCAATATGCAAAGTGTCCCCTTGGGAGTTCGAGTTCGACAACTGGGAGTTCGATCGCTCGCTCGCTATGACATGCACTGACCACCAGGGGGCGGCGCGGAATGAAGGAAGGCCCTGGCCAGCAGCCAGGGAAGGGAGGCCCTGGCTGGCAGCCGACAGCCGCTAGGGACCCTACCCTAGTGCACTGGGCCTCTAGTGTTCCTATAACAAACCTGAGTCGGCCTGTATCAAGGGAACTGCTCGCCTCCTCTGCCCCCACGCCCTCCTCC
>NW_005370397.1:2190253-2209189 GCF_000412655.1 Myotis brandtii
GCCCTCCCTGCCCCATGCCCTCCTTCCCTCCAGACTCCAACCAGGTGGCCCTCCTCCTGGTCAAGGCAATGTCTGTCCTGACATGGCTGAACCTGGGAGCTCAGGTCTCCCTCTGACCCCCGACACCTGGTCAAGAACCCCCGGTGCCCCCATCCCGTGTTCTCCTGCACGGCCCCCCTCCCCCGACTCAGTGTCTGTGATCAGGGCCCACCCTGTGCGAGGTGAGTCTCAGAGCTGGGGCCCTGCACAGTGCAGGCCGGCACACGGCTGGGGCTCAGTGACCATGGTTCAATACAGGCTTCAGCCAGCGTGTGCGAGGCCCGCGGCCTGCCGACAGGACCTACCCCCACGGGTTCCTCCTGGACGCCGGCAAGGCCGTCTCCCTCACGCCCTCCGCCCTGGATATCAGGGCTCCCCATCTCCCCCCCACCCGGGGCCCACGGACCATCTGGACACGGGCACCTTACTTTCCTCCTCTTCCTCCAGCTCCTCCCCTGGGGAGCCAGGCAGGGGGGGCTCAAGGACTTCCGGGTACGAGGACTCCCCCAAACTGTCGCAGGAGTCTTCTTCTGGGTCCAGGAGGAGACGCCGGCATCCCCGCGGGGTGGGAGAGGAAGGGAGAGACAGAAGCTGGTCAGAGGCTTCTCTGGAGCTCAGGGTCCCTGCCCGCCCCCTGGCCCGGCGCCAAGGAAAGACTCCCCAGGCCATGTAAGAGGGAAGGGGCTGAGGCAGAGGACGGAAGGCCACCCTCGCTTGGTCCCCAAGATGCCAGGAGGGCTGGTCTTCCCTTCTGCCCCCCAACCTCGTGTCTCCCGGGAAGGCCAGGCCAGGCTGAGCGGGGAGCAGTGAGGGGCCGCCCCCAGGGCCCCGGGCTACCAGCCCCCGGCACTCACCCATCTCTGGGTCGTAGGGGAGCTGAAGGGCCCCCTGAGAGGAGGGGTCCGGCTTGGCCATGCCCACTGTCCACACCATGGCGGCTGGGGGAGGAGAGAAGGGTCATGCCTCAGGCGGGGCCAACAGGCTCCCGGGATCCCCGGAAGCCCACACAAGCCCCCCGTTCCCTGGCATTCGCTGTGCCCTCTGGCAGGAGGCCGCAGGGGAGGGGTCCACACTCACTGACCAGGTTCCGGCAGACAACGCCTTTCCTGTCTTTTTTTGCCTCCTCACCAAAACAATGGCAATAATATCAGCGAACAGTTTGATGAACTAATTGTGTTTTCGTTTTATTGTGTAAAGAACATGTAACATCTATAATAATAAAAGCGTAATATGCTAATTAGACCAGACGTCCTTCCGGACAACCTTCTAGACGAAGCCGGGGCTGTGAGGGAAGCCCGGGTCCTGGGTGCGGAGGGAAGCTGGTGCCGGCAGCCCGGGGAAGGAAGGCCTACTCTTGCAGGAATTTCGTGCATCAGCCTCTAGTAAACTCTATCATCTCAGCCATTTGAAGTGTTAAGTATATGCACGTTGTTGTGGAACAGATCTCCACAACTTTTCCAACTCGCAGCATGGAAACTTCACACCCAGTGACCAGCCCCACTTCCCCTTCCCCTGTCCTTCTACTTCCTGTCTCTATGAGTCCGATACCTCACATATGTGGAATCTACAGTATCTGTCTCTTGGTAACTGGCTTAATCCGCTTAGCATGTCCTCAAGGTTCATGCCTGTAGCACATGTCAGAACTCCTTTCCTTTTCAAGGCTGAGTCGTATTCCACTGTGTCGATACCACATTTGGTTTATCCGCTCACCCATCAGTAGACACCTGGCTGCTTCCAGCTCTTGGCTGTTGTGAATGCTGCTGCTACGAACATGGCTGCACACACACACGCCCAAGGCCTGCTTTCAGTCCTCCTGGGTCTCTGTCCAGAGGGGGCCTGCCGCATCACGTGGTACTAACTGTGTTCTCTCTGGCCTGGAGACTCCCTCTTGCATTCACGCCCAGCTCTGCAGCCAATGCCCGGGGGCACCTCACACTCCATGCGCCCCCACTGCTCCCAACCACTGCCAGTTCCATCCTCTTTGCTGCTCAGACCCAAACACTGCCATCATCCTTGACTCTCATTCCTCTCTCTCAGGTTGTTCTTCAGTCTCTAAATCCAGCTCCTGCCCCCTCTTGATCCCGAACCACTGTTCCCCACCCAGCAACCTGTGCAGTCCTATTAAAACGTCAAGTCACGCCCTGGCCGGTCTGGCTCATGGATAGAGCGTCAGCCCGAGGACTGAAGGGTCCCAGGTTCAATTCCAGTCAAGGGCATGTACCTTGGTTGCGGGCACATCCCCAGTAGGGGCTGTGCAGGAGGCAGGTGATCGATGTTTCTCTCTCATCGATGTTTCTAATTCTCTATCCCTCTCCCTTCCTCTCTGTAAAAAATCAATAAAATATATTTTTAAAAAAAGAGCAAACAAGTCACGTCACGTCAGTCTGAAATCTTCCAGGTTGTGTCACGTCTCACTGAGGAGGAAAAGCCTGCAGGGCCGACTGTGACCTGGACCCCCCTCATCCATCTTAGGCCTCGGCACCTGCTGCTCTTCCTTCTGCCCAGAATTCCGTCCCAGGTTGTCCCAGGGCAGGACACGCCTCCTCTGACAGAGGCCTTCCTTGACCATCGCGTGTGAAACAGCAGCGCCACTGCCCCGGAGTCCTCAGGCCCCGCCCCCGCCCCCCGCCGTCTCTCCACACAGCACGCACCTCCTGGCTTGTCTGCTAGTTACTGCCTGTCCCCCTCCCAGAATGCAAGCTCCGCGAGGGCACAGATGGTGAACGAGTCCAGGCACCGTCCGGTCTTTCCCCACGCGGTGCCGGCTCATCCTCGGAACGTGCCTGGACGGAGCTTCCATTCGACCTTCATTTGTTAGAGGTCACCCAGAACCCTGCAGATGCTCCATCACGGGCTCCAGGGCACCCTGCAGAGCCGGCCCCGGAAGTTCAAGGTCTCTACTTAAGTAAGGGCCACCGGCCACAGACGGAGGGATTAAAGCCACAGGGCTGTGCGCTCTGGGGGCTCCGGCCCCCGCGGGCCTTGTCTCATCGGCGTCTCCGAGGCCCGCAGAGTGCCCGCCACAAGGGGGGCTCTGATACAGGTGTGCTGCACGCATGTGCACCCACCCTACACCTGGCCTGAGCCAGGGGCCCCCACGTGCCTCCCCTCAGAGACTCAACGCCAGCAGCCATGCGGCTGGGGAAGCCGCGGCCCGCCTCGCTCACTTCTCACCTTCGCCCGTGTAACAGCAAGCTGCCGCCCGCTGTCGTCCTGGAAGGGGAGACCCTCCTGAGGTCTCCAGGCCTCCTCCCCGCTTGGGTCAGGGAACAGGTAACCATCCCCCAGTGAACTCTGAAGCCAGGCCTGACCCCGTGTCGGGAGGGGGTGGGGGCCACTCACAGGAGTATATCAGGGCAGGAAATATGGGCTCATTCCTCTCCTGGGCCGTCTCCACCAGCATCCGCAGCGGCCCCTTGGGGCACAGCACAGCCATGAGATCTGGAAAAACAAAGTTAAAAAGGAGATTTATCCCCAAGCACCCCCAAAGAGATGAGCCAGCCCCCTAACACCGGTATGGGGGGGGCGTGCCCCAGAGCCCGAGTGTGAGGCTCTCAGGACGGGCCCTGCCGTCCTATCACCCAACCCACGGTCTCCAGCCACAGCCGCCAGCCTGCCCAGGCGGGAGCCCAGAGCGGGCTGGGAGGGCTACCTGCGAGCAGGGAAGAGGAGGAACTGGGAGTCTCACTTCTCTGGGCCCTAAAACGGAAGAAACAGAACTGGGGAGGCCCTCACACTAATGCCAACGAGGCCGTGGCTAGCGCTCCGGGTGCCTATGATACAGGTGCCGTGCCCAGCCCGTGCCCAGGACTGGCAGTGCATCGAGCTGCAGTGCGAGGGCTCGGTAAACGTCTGCTATTAACAAACCGCTCAGCAGTCGTGAGTCCACGCGGGACAATCTCTCAGAAGGGAGGCCCCCCGCCCCCCGCCCCCAGGCCCGGGGGGAGGGAGGAGGGGCCTTTCCACACCAACCGCGTGTGCCACAGCGAGGCTGGGCCCTCGACGCCGACCCACTGCCTGCCGCAGGCTCTGCCCGCCGGCGCCCACCTACCGTACACAGAGATGGCGCCCAGGATGACCCAGGCGGACCACTCCGGGAGGTACTTGATGAAGACCAAGGCCATGAGCGCGCTGATCATGATGAGGTAGGCCTGCTGCAGCACCAGCGGGCCCTTCCAGTGGATGCACACCATGCCCACCGCCCCGAAGTTCCAGACGACCAGGAACAGGGTGGGGTAGTCCATGGCCACGTTGTAGGTCTTGAGCACTTCCCTGCGGGACCCAAGTCAAGCCCGGGGGGCCGGGCACTCAGCGAGAGCCAGACCCGGATGCCATTCAACACCCTGCTCCTCAGCCCTCAAGTCCCAGCCTGGTTTCCAGCTCCTGGTGCCACTGACCAGCATTCCCTTCCCCATTCCTAGGAGTCCTGCACGAACCACTGGAAATGGTTCTGGAACGAGGGGTGGGGAAGCCGACAGCTCGTTCTTGGGGTGCTCCACGTGGGTGTGCACTGGCACGACCGGAAGGCCCTCAGCCCCTGAACATTCCGGGGAATGTGCTCTCTCCGCTCCCTCCTGTCTCTGTGCCCCTGGGTCAGGCTGATATCCCAAATCAAGGGCAATGGAGACCCTTTTTGCCATAAACTAGGAATAACCCAGGTGCAGCCCAAAGACTAGAATGTAAATTCTGAGGGGTCCTACCCTCCTTGGGTTCACAGAGAGCCTCGTCCCTGAAGGCTCTGCTCGTGTTTTAAATTAGGAACCACAAAGAGACGCGTGGCCCACCACGGAGACCACTCCCGTGTCAGAATAAGGCCTGCAGGCCCAGCCGGTGTGGCCCAGTGGCTGAGCATCGACCTAGGAACCAGGAGGTCACGATTTGATTCCCAGTCAGGGCACTGGCCGGGTTTCAGGCTCCATCCCCAGGAGGGGGCGTGTAGGAGGCAGCCGATCAATCATTCTCATCACTGATATTTCTATTTCTCTTTCCTTCTCCCTTCCTCGCTGAAATCAATAAAAATACGATAAGAAAAGGTCTGTGGAAAGAGGAGCCCGGCTGGGAGCAGACCCTGGGGAGGGTGTGGAGCCCAGGGGAGCCCTTCCCCACCCAGGTCCTTCATGTGCCACAGCGGGAGGGGCCCCGAGGACTCTGCTGCCCACCAGCTGCCACTCACCCGAGGTAGATGTAGGTGAAGAGGAACAGCAGCATCAGCGAGGACATGATCAGCCAGCCGTGGATGAACTAGAGAGAAGCAGGCAGCGTGAGCACAGGTGCCCCAGCCCCATCGCAGCCTCAGGCTCCCGGCGCTGACGCTGCCCAGGCCGGGAACCCTGCTTCCTCAGGCTCCTCCGCGGCTGGGCTGGAGGGCCGGGGTGGCCGTTCTCCAGGCACATGGGGCACAGAAACTCAAGGTCTCCCTAGGCCGCCCTGCGAGTGTACGGAGACCCAACTGCTTTAGGCCTAACACCTGCACCTGACCCACTCAGAGGACATGCTGGCGTCCCTACACGCCAGGCACTGTCTGGGCGCTCGAGGAAGCCAGCAAAGCCTCTGCCCACGCGTGCTGCATTCCAGTGTGAGGGCAGCAGGCGACACACAGATACACACGCATCGTGACAGAGGGCGGCAGGGGCTCTGAAGAAAACCAACTGCAGGCTGGTCCCAGGAAAGCCACCGGTGCTTAGACGAGTGGGCAGGGCAGGCTCTTGGAGAGGCTTCTTTTGAACAAAGTCAACCCAGGGAGTCCTTCCCACCTGAGGGTCTGCAAACACTCCTGTCCTCCCTGCCAAGCTGGGGAGGGTGAAGGACGAGGGGCTGATCCTCAGCCAGTCCCGGGCCCGGCACAGGGCACAGACTGACGCTCCTTCCAGCCTCCCCACCTGCAGACAGACCCAGCTCGGGACACGGCGCCTCAGGCAGGACCTGGTCCCCCAGGAGTGAGGCCGTGGCCTTGTCAGTGCCCGGCTGCCTCTGGAAGGTGCCGACACTTTATCACAGCAGCCCCGCCCGCCCAAGGCCATGGCCATCACCTGAGGTCATGGGACCTGACTGCACAGCCCCGGGACTGGCCACCTGGTGCCTACTGACCACAGCAGTGCTGGCCCCCCACTCCCGGCTCCCAGCTGGGTCTCATCTGTGCTCCGGACAAGCAGCCCTCCACCCTCTTCCCCGTCCACCGCCCTCCCCACCCCAACCTGAAACTCGGGCTCACCTGCACAAGTCATTACCTATCGATAAGCTCAGCTCCCACACACCTCCTGACAGCCCTCCCTTCATGCACCCCACTTCCACCCCCACTGGGAGGGGGCTCATCTCTTCAGGCCGAGCCTCCTCCCCTCCCTCTACCTGCCCCACAGAAGGCGGCAGCCTGAGTACAACGTGCTCACGCCTGTGTGTGAGCGGTTTGCATTAGGTAATGCCTAGTTTAACTTCCTTCTAGTCCTCAGGGCGTCAAAGCTCTGAGAAGCCTGAAACCGAGTCTACAAGCTATGGCATCTCTGGCGGCAATGCCCAGGATGTGGGCCAGGCGGACTCCACGCCTCTACCACCCCGGGGCCACTCCACAGCTGGGGGGGGGGGCGGTGAGTGGGAGGAGAGTGGGTCTCCTAACCAGCACTGGAGACCCAGCATAGCATCTGTACGACCGGCCTAAAGGGAAATGGGAAAATAAAATAAGCCCGGAGGGAAGTATGGGGTAAAGGGAGCCTAGAATAGAACACTCATTCCTTCGGAAGGAGAAGCAAAAGAAAACTGACCTTGAATAGAGAAGTGACATGTGAATGTGGCAAGGAGGAACTCAATTAGGTGGGATTATGTGTAAGTTTAAAACACAAGAGCATTGGCTAACCCATGGTAGGGGCAGGAGAGGGGAGGTAAGAGTACCAAAAACCAGAGTCTGTTTTGCAGAGAAAAAGGAACTCTGATTTTTTTAAGACAACGGTTCCAGCATAAGACGCACCGCAAGGGGGCGGCGGCGGGAGGACCCGGTGGGCGGGACAGGCGGGCGGCGCTCACCTTGTAGCAGCGGTACTTGTACAGCACAACCAGGAAGATGGTCATGACCACGATGACGCTGAGCATGATGAGGGTGTTGAGCACGGAGTTGAGCAGGCGCTGGCCCACCGAGGGCGTGTCCTCGGTGAAGGGCGTGTAGATGCTGAGGGAGGAGGCCAGGGCTCGGTGCCTGTCCCTGCCTGGTCCGTGTGCCCCGCCCCAGGAGCCTTGGACGCCTGCCCTGGGGGCGTGCTGTCGGCCATCCCCGCTGCTGCCCTGCCTTCCAACCCCTCTCCCGCCCCGACCTCAGCCTGAGGACCGGCCCCAGACCAGGGTGCGGACTCTTGGTCCCTGCTCCTTTCTGCCGCTGGCACGGAGCTGCGGTGCCCTGGCCGGCGGAGGCCACCACCCCGACCCAGCCCCGCTCCCACCTGCCGCGGCCCCACTCACAGCTGCCCGTTCTTCTCCGTGTAGAAGCGCACGGACTTGATGGTGGCCACCACCACGACCATGCACAGCGTGACGGGCACGAAGAGCATGATCACGTGCTTCGCCCCGTACTTGAGGGTCAGCTCCTCCTCCAGGCCCGGCAGCCGCCCGGGGACCCCGCTGCAGACGTAGCGGTCAGGGTCTTCCTCCTGGCCCTCCTCGCGGCCCTGGCTTCTCTGTGGGAAGCACACGGTCAGGGCCACGGAGGCCCCAAGGTGGCCTGCCACGCGGCGCGGGTGTGGAAGAGGAAAGGAGGAGGGTGACTGCTGCTTCCGTCTCCGGGCCGCAGTGCAGGTGAGGGAGCTGGGACTGCCAGCTCCTCTGAGGAGTGTAGGAGGACAGCTAGAGAGTCAGAGCCGGCACTGACCACCGCAGATGCAGGCGGGGCCGCGGCAGCCAGAGGAGGTGGTCTCAGGCCCGCGCTTCATGGCTACTGGTGGAGCCCGTCTACAGAGCTCGCCCCACTCAGCACGGGCGCAGGGTGCCCCTCATGCTGCTCACGTGGCCACACGGACGCGGCACCGTCAGGCCAGGCGACAGGAAAACAGAGCAAACTTTTTTTTTAAGTGTTGCTTTTTTTCTTTTTCTTTTTGGTTAATCCTCACCTGCGGATATTTTTCCATTGGTTTTTAGAGAGAATGGAAGGGAGGGGGAGAGACAGAAACACCGATGTGAAGGATACACATCGATTGGTTGCCTCCCGAAAGCACTCCGACCAGGCCCGGGGATTGAGCCTGTCACCGAGGTACGTGCCCTTGACTGGAATCGAACCCAGGACCCTTCAGTCTTGGGGCCGAAGCTCTATCCACTGAGCCAAACCGGCTAGGTCGAGCAAACATTTTTGGTTCACAAATCACAAACTAGAATGGCCAGCACACATAGGGACGGACTTTCTTTGATTATAAATAAGACACTGGGAATTTGCAGAGGAATAAATTACTTTGAACGTTTGTGCCTCAAAACCAAGCATGCAAATTTGCAGCTGAGCCAGAGTGGCTAACCGAGAGTCAGGCGTCTGGGAGGTCCGGGCCGAAGGGAAGTTGGGAAGAGTAAATGAGTGAGCGGCGAAGGAGTGGGCAGGACGCCTGCCAGACGCAGGCACAAATGAACCACAGAATTTGTTCTGGAATTGTGGCAATTCAGGGTCATCAGCTGCTCTGGTAGTTACATTAACAGCCAAAGCCAAAGCCAAATGAAACAAAACTAAAAAACGACTATTGCTTCGGTAGGTGCTTTGCAGGGATTCCAATCTAGATCCTCAGCTGAGAACAGAAGAAACTGTTCATGAAGTGAAGCAACTAAAATGCACAAAACTCCAGGCGCTGAGAGATGAAGAGACTCGCAAGGACAGGCTAAGGAGTGCTGTGCGGTGGCCGTGGTCTTGCGTGGAGGCCAGGACGTTAGAAATGAGCAAGGGGGTCGGGGCTGGAAGAAACATCCCACGGAAGCTGTTTAAATACCAGAATGGGCCAAACCAAGCAGGAGGCTGTTTTTCCCTGAGGGGGGGTGGCGTGGCTGGTGCCTCTCCAAGAACACCCCCCACTCCCTGACCTTATAACCTCCTGCCCTGTGGGCCGCAGAGATCACATCACAGCGCAGCCCCCTTCCTGCCATGAACTGACTGTCCCTCCAATTTCCTGTGTTGAAGCCTCCCCCCCAGTGTGATGGTATCAGGAGGCGGGGCCTCTGGGAGGGGATTGGTCATGAGAGCGGGGCCGTGAGCAGCATCAGGGCCTCTATAAAGGGACCACAGAGAGCACCCTCCCCCTCCCACCACGAGGACAAGGCTGCCTGGGAGCCGGAAGTGGGCCTCTCCTGACACCACATCTGCTGGCACCCGATGCTGGGCTTCCAGTCTCCAGAACAGCGAGGATTAAATCTGTGTCTGTGATAGTCTTGTGACAGCAGCTGGAAAGGAGGGGGACACAGCCCCAGCTCAAAGCCGAACATGACGCAGGTACAGTCATCGCTGGGTCATCGCTGCGTCCCCACGGCTGCCATCTGCCAAAAAGGCTCCCCTCGGCCGTCCCTGAGCCTGTGACCTGTCCCCGCATCCAAACTCACACGCGCGTTCCTCACTAGGAAGGTGAGTGTAGGGCAGGGCTGGGGCAGACTCGCTCGGGCCACTGCAGTCGCACGTCCGGCTGGGCAGTGCGGTCACTCTAAAGCCCTCATGCCTGAGCTGTGCCATGGCAACCACCACTGCCCGCCAGTCCTCACTTTACTCTCCCTCCTCCCGCACCGGGAACGTCCGGCTTCCATCCACAGGCACAGGGACCCCAGGGGCCTGTTTCGAGGCCTCCGCCCGCTGGCGGGAACCTACCCACTGGGCCGCATCCTCTCCGTCCTCGGGGCCCTGCCTGCCTTCCTGGCAGGAGCGAGGCACGGGGCTCTCAGCTGACATCAGGGACGTCCGCTCGTTGCACGCGTCTTCCTCGCTGTCAGAGGCCATGAACGTGAGCATGGCCCTGCCTCTAGAAGTGTCTGGGAAAGCAAACACAGGAGAGCTCATTCCCCTCCCCTGAGGCCAAGGCGGTGGGGGACAGAGGGGGTTAGCGGCTCTAAGACCCGGACACAGGCCCTGCTTGCAGCAACCCCGACACCGTGTGCAATGACCGCTGTACAGCAAGTCCCACAGCCACCAGGCAGCTGCTGCGCCGAGGGACGGCCTCAGGAGACCAGGTCACGGGGGGCAGGCGCCCACTGGAAGTCAGGGCCACTCCCCCGTCAGCACGCTCATCCCTTCCAGCCACAAACACCCGCTGAGCGCCGACAGTGTGCCAGCGACTGTGCTGGGCTCTGGGGGTACAAAGATGAGTAAAGGACACCCTTTTATCGGTAAGAAAACAAACAAAAAGCCACCCAGTGTGACCAGGGTTATGATGCAGGTGTTCCCCACGTGGTGCAGAAGCACCGAGAAGGGGCTAAACCTGAGACCAGGAATGTTTTCTAGAGAAGACAACAGGGTCGACAGACACAGCCTTTTCCAGGTGGGAGGGAAGGGCATGAAGAAAGCTCAGGGCCCACCCGGGGAGGCGTGAAGGGTCTCCCGTACCCCCCTCCCCCAAGGGCAGCGTGACAGGCAGACCAGCTCGGTGTTTAGGAGTGTCAGTCCGGCCACTGCCTGGATAAGGAGGAGGGAAGGGGGCTCCCCTGAAGGCATCAGCGGTGGATGCACGTGAGGGGACAGGACCAGGAGGGTCAGGACGAAAGCAGACAGGACCGGATGTGGGCAAAACAGAGGAGAGAGTCAGGGTGGGCCAGGCGTGAGGAAGACAGGGAGCGGGATCGTCTCCGGAGAAGATGGAATTCGGACCAGGAGCCTGAGTGTCTGTGGGTTAAAAGGCAGAGGCATTAAGAGGGGGCTGAGTGCCTGGGTCTGGGTGCCGGGAGGCAGATGAGAGTCATGAGTTAGAAGTGAGACCATGTGGGATGAGCATGTGTGAGTGTGCATGTGTGCATGTGCGTGTGAGTGTGTGTGTGTGCACGTGAGTGTGTGTGTGTGTGTGTGTGTGTGTGTGTGCGCGCGCGCAGTGGAAAAGTACAGCTGAGGCAGGACCCCAGGAAGACTCAGGAAGAAGGGACTACACAGGACAGAGGCCTGTCCCCAATGTGTGCTGTCCCGAGCGGTGTGTATACACAACAGCACCATACAGAAGCCAGTGCAGCCCAAAGGGGCTGGGAAAACGCCAGAGAACCCCTGATGGATCTGACTGTCCCCACCGACATCGGGCAGGGGCGGCTGAGCTGCCACCAGGAGCAGCTCTCCCCGTCACCACCTCGCAGAAGCCCTCTAGGCTGAGCTGCCACCAGGGCCAGCTCTCCCCATCGCTGCCTCCCGGAAGCCCTCCAGCTGAGCTGCCACCGGGGCCAGCTCTCCCCGTCACTGCCTCCCAGAAGCCCTCTAGGCTGAGCTGCCACCAGGGCCAGCTCTCCCCATCGCTGCCTCCCGGAAGCCCTCCGGGCTGAGCTGCCACCAGGGCCAGCTCTCCCCATCGCTGCCTCCCGGAAGCCCTCCAGGCTGAGCTGCCACCAGGGCCAGCTCTCCCCATCGCTGCCTCCCGGAAGCCCTCCGGGCTGAGCTGCCACCAGGGCCAGCTCTCTCCATCGCTGCCTCCCGGAAGCCCTCCAGCTGAGCTCCATGCCACTGGGCTCAGACAGCCAGGTCTGCCCGCTGCTGAAGGTTTGTCTCCAAGTCGGTCACCCTCATAATTTATCATACTGAGGCCAGCAGGGTCCTCGCGGCAGCGTCTGTGGCTGCACTCAGGGCTGTGGTCTGGATTATTCCTGCGTGACTTCAATTCCCTCCCGATTAATAAGCACATGGCAGAGCCTACCTCTGGCCACCTCGCCGCCTTGCGCCCCTTACACAGAACTCCTGCCAAAGAGTCGCATGTGGCTCGCGAGCCACGGTTTGCTGAGCCGCAGTTTGCCGACCACTGACCTAGAACTAGGATCTGCTCCCTGGTGGCAGCTCCTGGACCAGGAGAGTCTAGTCAAGGCCCAATGTGGGGGACACACTTTGTAGCCCCGACACACGGCGAGAGCTGGGTGATTCTTAGCTTGACTTCCTTCACCTAATGGAGGTCTGGAACTTCAAAGTCCTCCTCTCTGAGGCTGTCTTTGGGGGAAAACCTAAACACACACCTGCCTGGACCCACAGCTCCTCGCTGCCCTCTGGCCTCGGTGAATTCTTTCTACCCCCGAGGGGGCCTGAAACACAGACACGGCTGGATTTTCTCAAAACCACGTGGCCCTGAGTCTCAGCATTCCCCCCGCAGCAGCCCAGACAGGATGGGCAACTTCGGGGGCTCTAACACTGTTTCCAGCGCCCCGTTTGGTCTGGGGTGTGGAGTAATGTAGTAACAACCTCCCTCCCCGTTCTTCCCAGGCCTCTGGGGCCTGTGCTATCAGGGCCTGGAGGAGCGGTCGGGAGGCCCTGCATCTGAAAAGTGATGGGTTCAACGTTACCCGAGACCTGGTCCCAGCTCTTAAACACATGCCAGGCTGCTCATTTGAGATGCAGATCCCGGGCTCATCCTGACCAAGGGCCAGGGGTCTGCACTCTCAGGGAGCCCAGCGTGGTTCCCAGGCTGGTGTCAGGCCTTCTCTGGGGCTGCCCTGCCCGGGAATCAGACGCCCAATCCTGGGCCCAGCTCAGAACTGCAAGTGTTGGCCGCACTCCACCTTCCTGCCCTCCCTCCCCACCCTCCCTCCCCCCTTCCTCCCTCACCTCTGACCTCTCCTCCCTCTGACCACTCCTCCCTCTGCCTCACCCACCCCCCCTGGCACCCCCACTGCTCGTGCTCCGTGCCTGATAATGGGGGTGTGGCAGAAAGAACAGCCCTTTCTTTGGAACACCCTGCGTCTGGTGAGAGCAGGGCAGGCAGAGGAGCAGCTTTCAGACCAGGAAAGCTGCAGGGCGAGAAGAAAGTCCGAGGGCTGGGATGGTCCCCAAGCCATGCCCACCGTGGAGGAGGGTGTGGGAAACCGGGGCTCCAACACCCCTACTACACACTGGACCCACCTTTCTTTCTTTTTTAAAAAAATGTTTTTATTGATTTTAGAGGGAGAGGAAAGGAGAGGGAGAGAAACATGGACAGGCCACTTCCTGCACGCCCCCTCCTGGGGATAGCGCCTGACAGGGCATCGAACCCGTGACCGTGGTGCATGGAATGGCGTTCAGCCAACTGAGCCACACGGGCCAGGGCCGGACCCGCCTTCCTGGAGGCAGTAAAACTTTTCAAAAGCTTTAAAAATTCATACCTTTTGATCCTGAAACGCTACTTCTTGGAATTTGTCCTAAGAAAATAATAAAAGATTTACATAAAAATCTGTTTGTCGCATTTATTTATAATTATTTAAAAAAGTGGAAATGACGGAACTGCCTCTGTCCTATGGTCTATCCATCTGAGAGGTTTATGATGGGAACAGTAAGAAACGTATTTCAAAGAATATTCAGTAACAGGAAAAACTACAACAGGCTGTTACACGTAATATATAACTTCACACACACAGTCACCTGAATTTTCTTTAAAAATGTATATAGATAAGGCCTGGCAAAAAAAATCACAAAACATTAAAGGAGGTTATCTTTGGATAGTGAGATTGTGGGTGAATTTTACTTAATGTTTTTCTGTATTTCTAAAGCTTCTATAATAAGCGTGGATTGCATTTGTAGGGCTGTTTTTAAAGCTCTTAACTTTTTAAAGGGAAATAATGAGCATCAACATAGACAGACTGTCTTCTCAGGAAGCCGCTCTCCGTCCTCTGCAGCCCTCTGCTCCCGGCTCTGAGGACAGAGCCGCTGGGAGGCACTCCCTGTGCTTCTCGGTGGGAACGGCCTACTGGTCCCTGAAATCCTCGGAGGGAGAAGTCGCCACCCAAACCTGCAGATAAACAACCTTGTCGCGCATGCCTGTCCACCCAGCAGCAGCGCGAGGTCCCCACGGAGGCTGACTCACGGGCGGGGGGGGGGCTGGGTGACTCTCCCACCACTGGTGTCAAATCCTGTCACCCACATAGCAACCAGCGCTCCGTTCTCTGCGGGAGCGCGGGACGGTGCAGGGGGGCCGAGGGGGGGGCAGGGGTGTGCCGCGCAGGAGACTGTGTTTGTTGTTCTGGAAACGGAAAGCTGCCTGGGATGAGGATGCAAAATCCAACACGCAAACAGCCACCGCTCCCCCATCCATCAGCTCAAAGGGACAGAAACGCTGAAGCAGCCGAACCAGGGGATTGTGACCCAGAGAATTTCTCCAACGCACTCCGGTCAGCAGGTCCCGCGGCCATCATGAAAACCCGGTGACCCCGTTTCTCCGACCTTCTTTCCATTTCGGGGAAATGTACATGTTTTGGCCTTGAAATTTAAGGCCAGCGGACCTCGGTAGGAAACAGACTTTAAAATGCCACCGCAAACACTGGTGCCTCATGGGAAAAGATGGAAACTGTAGCCCACGAGCAATCTGGGAGTTACTGCACTTCCCACAAACACTTAGGGCTGCAGAGAAAGGGCTGGGTCCCGACACCTCATTGGGTTTTGTTTGTTTGCTTGTGTGCAGGCCTAGCAGAACAGGCACTCTCCAGGGCCACACCTCACAGGGCTCCCATGGCTCCTGGGAAGTTCCCAGTCGCCCCTTATATGGGGAAAGGGTTTGCTAAGGGGAGGAAATCCCCCTAGAATTTTCCTTAGAAATGTCTACAGCTTCCCTGCCTTCTGTGTCCCCAGCCCCGGGCATCTGCCCATGTACAGTGGGGCCTCGACTTACGAGTGTCCCGACTAACGAGTTTTTTGAGATACCAGCTGTCTCTCCGCCAATTTTTTGCATTGAGTTGACAAAGTAATTTGAGTTAACGAGCTCCTTAACGAGTTTGGTCTCTGAACGAATTAAACTCGTAAGTCAAGGCCCCACTGTATTTGGCCCCAGATGACATTCATCCATCTGTCCATCCACCTCAGCCTGTCCCGTGATGGACATCACCTGCTGGGGAGGAGGCTCTGCCACATACTCCCCGGCTGCAAGGCCTCGGGCCATTTAACATCCCATGGTCCTTTCCTCTGCTGGAAAAAGCGAAATACGCACACCTCGCAAGAGTACTGCAAAAACTAGAGATGATGTGTAAAGCACTTGGCACATAGTAGGTGTTCAATAAATGGTGGCTATAATGATGAAACAGAGGCAGGCACACAGAGGGGACAATGGAAGCCGGCTGATGCCCCTCTTGGGAGGGTCCCAGGCAACATGAACATTTGTCAAACCAAAGGGCGCGTCCATAGGACTATGTCAGAGCCGGCAAGGCCCTCAAAGGCCATCGAGTCAGCGCCATTTTATAGACGCCCAGAGGGACAAAAGCAAGTCCCAAGGCCAAAAGCCCCCCAACAGTTCAGGTCCCCCAACTGCCAGTTGAGGAGCTCATCCCTGCCCCTACCTGTGAGGGGCACATACCGGCCGGGCCAGGGCCACGGTCACACAGCGGCCCACACAGCACACCGCGTGGGCTCTCCGAGTACACACCCACACTTACAAGGCCCGGGCCTTTTCCTTGTCTTTAACACACAGCTTCTCCCAACACTGACAAGAGGTCAGTGGATTACAAATACTCACCAGATCACCTGCCACCTTACAAACTCGAGTCTCTCTCCTGACCCCCGCCTCACAAGCCCTCTTCTCTTAGTGCTAAAAGGGGGGTGGCGCCAACATGGGCATGGCACAGGGACGGGGAGTGCCCACGTGTGGGCATGGGGCAGGGGGCAGAGCACTGCTTCTCTGGGGCAATCAAAAGGGAGTGTTGGAAAGGGCCCTGCTCTGGCACTGGTGAGATAAATGATGTCTACACACCAGTCAAATCCCGTTTTCTAAGAATACTCAACGCAGGGAGAATTCTGAAGGCATAACGTTAGCAGGAAGAATAGGACACACAGCTTCCTCTCGATTCCTACCTCTAATATTTCAGCAGGTCACTAGATACGGACGTGCATGAACTGCTAGAAGGCAACGCATGTGAACAGTTGTCATCACTGGACCGAGGGCTAACGGGCTTTTAAAAAATATTGCCTGAATTTTCTAGAATGCACACATATTACTTTTATTTTTAAAAAGTCAGCGGAAAGGTGAGCACCCTTTCAATTTCTCTTCCACGTTCCAGAAGACTATGTTGGCAAAGACGACTGAGCAACCCATTCTCCCAGGCAATGAAGAGGCTGGGAAAACCTCCCTCCCTCCTGGACATCCGGCCTTGACTAAGGTCTGATTTGAAATTCCTCTCTTCCTCAGATCTTAACAAGGCACCCTGACCACTTCCAGGCCTGGAGGCCGACACGGATTACACAAGGCCTGGGCCCAGGCCAGCCCGGCCAGCCCAAGGTGAGAACCACCTCCGGGCCCTGGCGGGTGGCAGGCGTGCCAGCCTGGAGCCCTCACATTCCTCCCCAGCCCCTCCCCCAGCTGCTGGGGTCAGAGAACAGGTGGAAATACTTGCAAAAATCTGTGTCCTAAAGTCAGAGCAACAGCTGAGCACCAGCCAAAGATGTCTTTAGTAGAGACACACATGTGGCTTTGGTTTCTTTTTTTAAAGTGTGTGTGTGTGTATATATATATATGTATATATATATACACACACACATATATATATATATAAATATATTTTTATTGATTACAGAGAGGAAGGGAGAGTGATAGAAACATCTATGATGAGAATCATTGATTGGCTGCCTCCTGCACGCCTCACACTGGGGATGAAGCCTGCAACCTGGGTGTGTGCCCTTCACCGGATTCAAACCCGGGACTCTTCTGTGCACAGGCCGACACTCTATCCACTGAGCCAAAGCAGCCAGGGCTCTCTCTCTATATATATTTAATTTATTTTTTGCTTTGTCAGGTAGTCGGGAGACCACACAGACATTTCCTGGCAGCAGTGCAGGGACGTGGGTGGGGGTGAATGTGGGAAACCTCTTTCGCAAAAACTCAAAAGATTAAGACAGCTGGCTGGGATCAAATCCTAGTGCTCAGTCACGAAGCCACATCGCAGGAAACGTGGCTTAGCTCTCTGAATCTCGGTTTCTCCTCCCGGAGGAGGGTGAAAATCATCGCTACTGTAGTATGTATGGTCGGAGCTCTTAAGGCAGCGGTTCTCAACCTGTGGGTCGCGACCCCTTTGGGGGTCGAACAACCCTTTCACAGGGGTCGCCTAAGACCATCGGGGAACACACATATAATTACATATTGTTTTTGTGATTAATCACTGTGCTTTAATTATGTTCAATTTGTAACAATGACATTGGGGGTCACCACAACATGAGGAACTGTATTAAAGGGTCGAGGCATTAGGAAGGTTGAGAACCACTGTCTTAAGGTAATTGTGAACTACTGTACAAAACAGCTTTTCATGGACTAGGACAGTGATGGCGAAGCTTTTGAGCTCGGCGTGTCAGCATTTTGAAAAACCCTAACTTAACTCTGGTGCCGTGTCACATATAGACATTTTTTGATATTTGCAACCATAGTAAAACAAAGACTTATATTTTTGATATTTATTCTATATATTTAAATTCCATTTAACAAAGAAAAATCAACCAAAAAAATGAGTTCGCGTGTCACCTCTGACACGCGTGTCATAGGTTCGCCATCACTGGACTAGGACTAACTCATAAAGGTATGTTATGTCATGATCATCATCAATAACTTGGAGAGACAGATGCCAAGGTAGGTAGGGAACTCGTATTTGGCAAACCCTGTTTGCACAGGGGCACGGTGAGCAGGGCATGGCCACAGGCGTGACACCAGCCCTGGGCGTCCAGGCACATCTGAGCGGCAGCCTTGCTCGTCCCTGACCTCCACTTTCTCAGACAGGAACACTCATCCCCATACACACACTCCAGGCCTGCACAGGTACTTCAACCCCAAACGATACAGAATGTTCCTGAAAACCACAAACGATCGCCACTCCACTCGGTACCAACAGTCCTCCAACACCCGCCCCCCCTCCTGAGAGCCCCTCACCTACACAACGCAACACGGACAGCCTGCCCGCCTGAGGCCGCAGCTCTGAGCTGGAGCCAGGATCCCCGCCCCTTCACCAGCTCGGCCCCCAAAACACAGCTGCTGACAGACATGTTTCCCCGCTCGCACTCAACCCCATTCTCACAGCCGGGAACCTGAGGCTCACGCACCTGCAGCCGCTTCTCCAGAGCCTAATTCCTGCCAAAGGTCTTGGCTGAAGGCCCTGCAGGCTCAGGTGTCTGCAGAAGGAGCTGTGCACACAGCAGGGCATCCGTGCGGGCAGCACGCAGACTTGGCAGCCCAGGGAGTCAACTTGGGGTGAAGTTGGCTCCGCAGTTGTTCCGGTGGGCGCTCCCAGGCTGCCCGCCTGCAGTGAGCCACCAACCACAGTGCACCCCTTCACCGGGGAATACTCGAGAAGTCAGCAGACAGGAGCCTTCCATCCAACGGCCCAAGGGCGGAGCTGGCCCACGGGCTGGGCAGCAGGACTCGAGGCCAGGACGGAGCCTGGCTGTGCTGTCTCCTACCTGGGCGACCTCCGTAGGAGGTCTGTGGGCTGCGTTTCTTCGTCCATAACATGTGGGCTGGGGACTAGCTACTGTCCCAGGCTCCTTCAGCTCCAAATGCTGGGTTCTGGGCGCCTCCCACAGCTGTAAGTGCCGATAAAACAGCCCAACACCCGGGCACCAGGTCGCCGGCTCCGGGCCGCGACTGCGTCCAGCTGCTCACACGCCCAGAAAGACCCGTCTCCCTCCTGCCCCTGCAACGCAGGACCAGCGCCGGTGCCACGGCCGGAGGGAGGAACAAATGCCCCGTCCACACGCCCACGTGCACGGCCCCTTTAAATGGCCCCTTTAAATGCTCTGGCCCTTGAACAGCTCGCCCCGCGCCCAGCTCAGCGGGGGTCGGCGGCGGAGCA
>NW_005370397.1:2209940-2230639 GCF_000412655.1 Myotis brandtii
CGGGGTAACCCTGACACTGGACGGTGCGCGGAGCCGGGCCTGCATTCTAACTCGCCCTGGCGGCGCCGTGGGCGGCAGTGCGTTTCAGGTCCCCGGTCCTACCTTTTCCGGATGCTTTTTAAAGCCAGAACGGAAGGCATAGTGAATGGACCTGTGTTGGGTCTCAATTACATGTGCTTTACGTTCTATGGGTCTCATTTCAATGGTGGGTACACACGTGGCAATGGAGGTCCCCGCACACAGAGTGTTTCCCAAGGTGCAGGGCCATGCGTGGCAGAGGGAGCGTGGGTCTGCGCATGACCCGAGGCAGCACCGCCTCTGACACGGTCCGTCCGAGTGGCAGGAGCCGGGCTGTGGCTGCGGGATTGTTGACGAGCTCATTCCCCTCGTGGTTCCCCTTTGAGGTCGTCACGCTCAGCTGCTGTTCACGTGCTGGTCTGCGAGGGCTGAGTAAGCGCCTGGCTGGCCCTGACCTCGGGTTGGGAGGGGATGGCCTCTGCTTCAGGTTTTGGTGTCTGGGGGGATTGTGTTTTCTTTTTAAATATATTTTATTGATTTTTTACAGAGAGGAAGGGAGAGGGATAGAGAGTTAGAAACATCGATGAGAGAGAAACATCGACCAGCTGCCTCCTGCACGCCCCCCACTGGGGATGTGCCTGCAACCAAGGTACATGCCCTTGACCAGAATCGAACCTGGGACCCTTCAGTCCGCAGGCAGCCGCTCTATCCACTGAGCCAAACCGGTTAGGGCTGTGTTTTCTTTTAACACATTTTAGAGACCGAACACTGCGGGGTGGACAGTGTGGGCAGTGGGAACCACATGACTGAGAACCAGATGCATCGGGGTTTGCAATCCATCGCTCCCCCTTGTTTGCTGCATGACTCAGGGCAATGACTTCGCCTCACTGGGCCTGGGTTCCTCATCTTTGAAGAGACAGTGATATTCCTCGGAGGATCCTGGAGAGGATTCAAGGAGAAATAAGGGTGAAGGCGACAGGAGCACAGCTCGACACATGCTAGTTGTCTTCCTTGCTCGGCCTCTCTCCAGCATTTGAGGGGGGCTTTGGTTTGCTTGGCGTTGAAATGACAGCCTGTTACTCTTCACCAACTTTCTGCACCTCTCACTTCTGTTGCGTCACCCCTTTCTGTCCTGGTGAGCACAGGACTGGCCCTGTGACTGGCCAGGTCTGGAGAGGAGCTGCATGCAGCCAAGCTCCAGATAGCGGCTGCTCCCACGCTGGGCCGGCCCACCTGGGAAGGGCATGTCACATGAGCAATAAATACCAGTCAGCCTTCCTGGTTTCAAGCCACTTGTTACTATAGCACCGCCCAGCCTGATCTGACCCATACATTTGACTGACAGTCAGCATCTTACAATCTTCATGCAATATTTTTCTTTTTAAACTTTCCTAAAAAGGTGTATTTACTGCATTTATGTTTTTGGTGGTGGGTACTTTATAAATAACTAGTTATTTTTTCTTATGCAGTTTGCATGCTGTGTAGAACATACAGACATGCAGAAAAATGAAAATGTTAGTGGGTAATTTTTCTTTATTTGAAGGAAAGAAAAATTACCCACGGACATTTTCATTTTTGTCTGTCCCTTTTTCTGGTGTTTCTTTTGGTGATTTTCTTAAATGAGAATTTGGGAGACATTTTTGCAGTTGGAAGCTTTGCTTGTCATGAACAGGAGACGAATAGGAGCTTAGATGAGCATTAATAACATCAGGCCTTTTCCACGGGACGCCATGGGGTGTGTCTGGCGTGGTTTCTGTGTCTCCCGTCTGGGCCAAGCAGAGCCACATTCCGTGACCTTCCTTGTCTGAAATGTCTCACAGTAGGGTTTCAGGACAGAGCCAGTCTTCCAGGCACGAAACCCAGCCATGGGCACTGGTGACAGAGCAGGGGGTACTCCCGGTCATGTGTGACACTATGGGCAAAGGGGTGCTTGAAGGACACCCAGAAAGAGCCCTGCCTTGCTAGGACTTTGCCATACGTCTAGGAACGGCCAGCAATTGCCTGAAGGAGCCTGGTCAGTTCACCTAATGGCATCACCGTTACGGCATTTTTTCTATGTGACAGCTAAGGCGGCCTCGAGGGTGTTTGACATGATTTTAAGGAGTTTTTGTGATGTCTGCTCTTACCATTGCAATAATTGAAGCCAGCAGTTCTCAAGCTTTTTGGTTTCACTACTCCTTTACACACTTAAAACTGAAGACTTAAAACGGAAGGAGCTTTTGTTTATGTGGATTATATCTATAAACATTTACCATATTAGAAATTAAACTACGAAATTTAAAATATTAATTTATTCAAAAGTATTCACAACCAATGACTTGCTAACATAACATTTTATGAAGAAGAACTACAATTTGTTGTTGTTGTTTTGTTGTTGTTTTTCTCTGCCCTTGACCGGAATCGAACCCGGGACAGTTCAGTCCACAGGCTGACAGTCTATCTGCTGAGCCAAACCGGCTAGGCCCTAGGGCAAGAAGACCTACATTTTATAAAAAACTAGAGGCCCGGTGCACAAAAATTTGTGCACTTGGGGGGGGGGTCCCTCAGCCTGGCCTGTGCCCTCTCGCAGTTTGGGACCCCTTGGGGGATGACCACCTGCTGGTTTAGGCCCGCTCCCTGGAGGGTGGGGCCCAAGCTGGCAGTCAGACATCCCTCTGGCAGCCCGGGAGCCCTCGGGGGATGTCCACTTGCCAGTGGGGAGCAGGCCTAAGCTGCAGTCGGACATCCTTAGTGCTGCTGAGGAGGAAGCTCCCAGCCTCTCCTTTTTTTCTTTTTCTTTTTTTTATTCTGGGATTTAGTTACCTTCTATAATTGAAACTTTGTTGCCTTCAGTGGAGCTCAGAGCCAGCCGGGAAGCTTGGCTTCCTCCATCACTGGAGCAACCAAGCCTCCTGCTTGCTTCAGCTCCGTGGCTGCCGGCCGCCATCTTGGTTGGGTTAATTTGCATACAGTCACTCTGATGGGCTGGTGGGTGTGGCTTAAGGCATAGAGAAGGTATGGTCAATTTGCATGTTTGTCTTTTATTAGTGTAGATAATTTAGTGAGACAAATAGAACCGTTTCATATTTGTGGTAGGCAGAATAATGTCCCCAAAGATGTCCATATCTTATTCCCTAGAACCTGTGAATATGTTACTTTAAATGGTACAAGGGACTTTGAATGGCTCTTTTACTCATGCATGCTTTTGTAACATCACGTATTGACCATTTAGGAAAACACTGGTTCATTGACTTATGATGACCATCCAAAGGTTGACACATTTTCATTATCCAATAGAAAGAATACACCAGCATTTGTAAAAGTCACCGCCAATCACATCTGAAATATCTTTAAACATTGGGAAGTTATTAAACTCACCATGGCAGATACAAACATTCTAGAATTCTCGTTTTCACTCAAAAGCCCAAATTATTGTCATTAGCAATAAATACCATCTGTTGTTTCTCTTGAAAGGACGAG
The DNA here is from genome assembly GCF_000412655.1 of Myotis brandtii. Classification (NCBI taxonomy): domain Eukaryota; kingdom Metazoa; phylum Chordata; class Mammalia; order Chiroptera; family Vespertilionidae; genus Myotis; species Myotis brandtii. Next base: position 2,213,418 of record NW_005370397.1, read on the forward strand.
CTCGCTTTGTGTAGACGAGTGGATAAAAAGCTGTGGGACATCTACACCATGGAATACTAGGCAGCAGTAAAAAAGAAGGATCTCTTACCCTTTGAGACAGCACAGAGGGACTGAAGAGTATTATGCTAAGTGACATAAGCCAGTCAGAAAAGACAGGTATCACATGATCTCACTCATATGTGGAAATCTTTAAACATTGGGAAGTTATTAAACTCACCATGGCAGATACAAACATTCTAGAATTCTCGTTTTCACTCAAAAGCCCAAATTATTGTCATTAGCGACAAATACCATCCGTTGTTTCCCTTGAAAGGGCGAGCTCGCTTTGTGTAGATAAATAGATAAAAAGCTGTGGTACACTTACACCGTGGAATACTATGCAGCAGTAAAAAAGAAGGATCTCTTACCCTTTGAAACAGCACAGAGGGACTGAAGAGTATGCTAAGTGAAATAAGCCAGTCAGAAAAGACAAGTACCACATGAATTCACTCATATGTGGAATCTAATGAACAGAATCGATCCAGAGCCCTGGCTGGTTTGGCTCAGTGGATAGAGCGTCCGTCTGTGGGCTGAAGGGTCCCAGGTTCGATTCTGGTCAAGGGCACATGCCCCAGTTGTGGGCTTGATCCCCACTGGGGGGCGTGCAGGAAGCAGCCGATCGGTGACTCTCTTTCATCATTGATGTTTCTTTCTCTCTCTTCCTCTCAAGCCACGGACACAGACAATAGTGTGTTGAAGGCCTGAGGCAGGGGCAGGGTGGCTAGTAGGGGGCAATGGGGGGAAACGGGACATACGTAACACTTTCAACAACAGAGATTTAAAAGCATATTTAAAAAAAAAGATCCAGAGACATAGAAGTATGGAACATACTGTGGCATCTCAGAGGGAAGGTGGGGGTGAGTGGGTGGGAAGAGATTAATCAAGACCTTGCATGCCTATATGCAAAAGCCACGGACACAGACAATAGTGTGTTGAAGGCCTGAGGCAGGGGCAGGGTGGCTAGTAGGGGGCAATGGGGGGAAACGGGACATACGTAACACTTTCAACAACAGAGATTTAAAAAAAGGAAAAGCCTATCAAATACGCACGTTGAATGACCTGAGATTGTCTGTCAAGGTTCCAAGCAGAAACGGCTTCTGATGGGAAATCAGCTGGTGCAGCGTACACATTGGGCGGGGTGGCTAGAAGGGGCAAATGGGGGGAAAACGGGGACATACGTAACACTTTCAACAACAGAGATTTAAAAAAAGGAAAAGCCTATCAAATACGCACGTTGAATGACCTGAGATTGTCTGTCAAGGTTCCAAGCAGAAACGGCTTCTGATGGGAAATCAGCTGGTGCAGCGTACACATTAGTGCAGGGGTGGGCAAACTTTTTGACTCGAGGGCCACAATGGGTTCTTAAACTGGACCGGAGGGCCGGAACAAAAGCATGGATGGAGTGTTTGTGTGAACTAATATAAATTCAAAGTAAACATCATTACATAAAAGGGTACGGGTTTTTTTTTTTTTTTTTTAGTTTTATTCATTTCAAATGGGCCGGATCCGGCCCGCGGGCCGTAGTTTGCCCACGGCTGCATTAGTGTGACCAGCAAGGGCCTTTCCCGGAGACAACCAAGGTGCTTCAGACTGTGGCAAAGTGCCTGATGCCCACTTCCCCTCTCACCACCAGAGCAGTAAGCAGAGTGTACCAGCGAGGGCAGAGATTCCATCAAAGCGATCCTTTTGCTGCTTTATGAAGGACATTCTCAAGTGAAACTGGCATTTTTAAAAAGTCACCGATTCGTGGCCGTGTAGAACACAGGTTCCCGGTACCGTTTGGTGCCTCGGACTTCCTGCATGCTCGGGCACCAGCAGTTTTACCTGCCACAGCTTCGTCCCATCCGTGCACATGGCAACGGGGCAGTAACAAAGTCTTGGTATTATTACAAAGACGTTTGCCGCGCATACCCTGGGGACCTGCAGGTCACACCTGGGGGCCCTTTGTCTCCGGTTCGCTCCGCCTTCGTTCCACAGTTCTGTGGCCTGTATGGACGGGCTTAGCATGTTGGTGTTTGTTTCTTTCAACCATTTCAAGGATGTGCACGCCACCTGGTCATGTTTCTGACAAGACTGATGGAACTCACAGCACATACTGTGCAGGCAATGCAGCAAGCGTTTCTCTTTTAAAATATGTTTTATTGATTTTTTTTCTTTTAGAGAGACAGAAAGGGGGAGGGAGAGAGAGATAGAAACATCAGGGATGGGAGATAATCATTGATTGGCTGCCTCCTGCACGCCCCCCAGTGGGGATCGAGCCCACAGCCTGGGCATGTGCCCTTGACCGGAATCGAACCTGGGACCCTTCAGTCCGCAGGCCAACGCTCTACCCACTGAGCCAAACCGCCTAGGGCATGTTTTCCTTTTAAATAGCCTGGCTTCCTCTTTCTATTTCCTTTGGTTCTGTATACACTCTGGACATGCTGTTTTATGAAGGAGAGTGGTAGCTACCAAATTGTTAGTCCCTCTTAGTGAGGGACTCCTTAGTTGGACATGGAGGGAAAGGATGTAATTCATGTTAAAGTTTTAAATGAGGAGGCCATCACACTGAAGTGGCTCTAATGCCTTGGTAGTCCATGCAAGCAAACCAGAACCTAGACCAGAGTCAATGCCTTAAAGCTGAGAAAATGAAACTTAACAACCACCAATCAGAGACAGCCAACTTGGCTTTGCCAAATAAGGCAACTGCCTAAACTATGGCCACTGAAATAGTCTCCTGGCTTTGCTTTGCATGTTCTCTACAAAAGCCCCTCCCCTAGCTCCTGTCACTGGCGAGCTCTGACCTTGGGTTTGGTACTTACTACCCAGTTTGGATCACCGTGTGCTCAATAAACTCCCGGAGAAACGTTTTTAACCTGCCGCGGTTACCTTTTGTCATGCGTATGTCTGGACAATATTTCATTTCACTACACTTCCTTTTCCTCCACCTCCACATCAAAAGGTAATGTTGGGTTATGCTATGCTAATCAAGACCTGTTTCCTCTGACCTTACAAAGCTGTTTCTATGGTGCAAGTAGTAAATATTCATTAAAGGAAAACTTAAAATTCTCAGGAGGGAAAAGGAGAAGACAGTAGCTAGTTGTCCCACCTCCCAAGCTGACCAATGAGAGCATCTGGTGCATTTCCTTCCAATTGTTTTTTAAAATACAGGATGTGAACCATTTGGTAGCCTCCATTTCCCCCCTTAACATTGCATTATATTCGTGAATTATTATATAGTCTCTATAAACATTATGTGAAATAGTAGGACAATATTCCAGTGAGTGGATATAGCACACTAATTTAACACTAATTTAATGTTGTACTTTTTAGATTACTTTCAGTTTAACATTTTTTAGGGCATAGACTTCTTCTTTCTGTTTTTAGAATTCTTTCCTTAGGCTAAATCTGCAGAAATTAAATTATTGGGTGCTTTTAAGGCATCTCATCAAATTCCTTTTTAAGAGACTTGCATTAAGGCTTACTCCCCCACAGCAAGGCATGAGAATGTTTCTTGCCTGTACCCTGGCCATTTTTAGATATTACCATTTAAAAAAACACACCTCTCCATTGAAAAATAAAGACAAGCCCTAACCGGTGTGGCTCAGTGGATAGAACGTCGGCCTGCAGACTGAAAGGTCCCAGGTTCGATTCCGGTCGAGGGCATGTACCTTGGTTGTGGGCACATCCCCAGTAGGGAGTGTGCAGGAGGCAGCTGATTGATGTTTCTCTCTCATTGATGTTTCTAACTCTCTATCCCTCTCCCTTCCTCTCTGTAAAAAATCAATAAAATATATTTTAAAAAATAAAGAAAAATAAAGACAAAAACAACAACAAAAACAAAAAACCCACACCCCTCTGCACTGGTCTAATTTGCATCAGTCAAGTAGGAAGTATGACTCTTTCTCTGTGTTTGCTTACCATTATATTTTCTCGTTGTGAATTGCCTGTGGGGTCCTTAGCCTGTGTATCTCTTGGTTTTCTGATGCTTTTCTTAATATTTTATATGAACTTTTGGTAATAAAAATAGCGGCCCCATTTAAAGAATGGCTATAAATATTTTTTGCACTAAGAAGAAGGATCAGATGTAACCGTGTTTACATGAAGCAGAGATCTTGCCTGTATCGAAGTTTCTGAATCAAGACACACATGGAAGGCGGGGCAGGTCTGGGCCCACCTGAGTGGCTGCAGGTTTGTCCTTCCTGTGCTCAGAGCACAGGTTCCCCGTTCTCACTAGGCCACTTCACTTTTTAAAAATATATATTTTTATTGATTTCAGAGAGGAAGGGAGAGGGAGAGATAGAAACATCAATGATGAGAGAGAATCCTTGACCGGCTGCCTCCTGCACGTCCCCAGTGAGGAGCGAGCCCACAACCCGGGCATGTGCCCTTGACCGGAATTGAACCTGGGACCCTTCAGTCCGCAGGCCGGCGCTCTATCCACTGAGCTACACTGGCCAGGACCCACTTCACTTTTAAGACCCACATGAGTAGGACCCGCTTTCACTAACCGCAAGAAATCCAAGAGGATTTTCACTTTAACAACAACAAAAATCTGTTGCTGGACCAGGTCTTCCGTAGAAGTGGGCAGCGAACAGTGCCCTTTTGGAAGGCAGGCAGCTCGCACTGTGGGGTCGGGGAGAGCGTCGAGGTTCCGGAAATCTCCGTTTCCTATCCCAGGTGGTTGTATAACGAATGTGACCTTCTCCAGTTATAAGCCCCTGGGTCTGGCGTTGTTTACCATAAGCAACTCTGAGCCAGAGACCTCAGGCTGGAAGAATTTCATTAATAAGCACTCTCCTGCGAGCAAACACCCACTATCAGTGTATTTACAAAGCGATTAGACTGGGTCACTGGCCTTCTTTCTTTCCCTGGGCGTGTGCCCTTAGTGATCGGATAAGGAACGGTTACACTGGCCAGCTGCGAGCCTTCTCTTCCCCATTTTCCAAGGCAGCTGTTTGCATTTTAGCTTGCTTTTCTTCCTTCCTTTCTTCCTTCCTTCCTTTCTTTCTTTCTTTCTTTCTTTCTTTCTTTCTTTCTTCCTTCCTTCCTTCCTTCCTTCTTTCATCTTCCTTTCTTCTCTCTCTCTCTCTCTCTCTCTCTCTCTCACTCTCTCTTTCTCTCTCTCTTTTTTTCATAGTAGCCTTCCTATCGGTGTGAGGTGGGGTGCACGTTTACTTGTAAAGCTCTTATTAAGAGCCTGGTGTCCCTGAGTCACAATCTGATTTCTTCCAAGCCCCAAGTAGGCACCTGACTGTCCACCTGTGTATGTTCTTTCTCAGAATGTGCTTTCAGTCTCTGCTTCAAGTGTAGCTGAGTCGGTGTCCCTGCTGGGAGGACAGTTTAGGCAGCAGAGGCACCTGCTCCCACAGAGGGTGCCTAGGTGGTGCGGCCCGGCTCCCGGCCTGGGAGGCCCCTCCCTCTTCCACCATCTCTGCCGGCCCTGGTGCCGAGCCCTCTGCACACCTCGCAGCTGGACAGCCCGAGGTGCCTGGGCATATTGACACAATACACGTCCCGGGTGTGAATTCAGTAGCAGCCTTAATCTCACTGAGAAATAATGAAAAGATTCTGAAACCCCGTGATCACGGAAGGTACTCATGATTAAAACGGTGTACAGTATAGTAATGCATTCCAAAATCATGTGGAACTTATACATGCAAGTAGCGCAATGTTTCTCTTCCTACATCCGATCAGGGATCTTAAGCAGGTGTGTTTCCAGGGCCTCACCGAGGCTTTGGTTACCCCCTCCGTCCCGGGTGTGAATTCAGTAGCAGCCTTAATCTCACTGAGAAATAATGAAAAGATTCTGAAACCCCGTGATCACGGAAGGTACTCATGATTAAAACAGTGTACAGTATAGTAATGCATTCCAAAACCACGTGGAAGTTATACATGCAATTAGCGCAATGTTTCTCCTCCTACGTCCGATCAGGGATCTTAAGAAGGTGTGCTTCCAGGGCCTCACCGAGGCTTTGGTTAAAAAAAAACCACGGGCTCAGCATCAGCCCTGACAGCTGGGCCTTGGCGAGGGCTGCACAGCAGCTTCTCTCCACTAGGGGGCGGAAGGCTCCTTTGTTCAGATCGGTCTTTGACAATCCAGGGCGGCCTGTTGCCCTTCTCTGGTTGGGCTCTAGGTCTCCGCCCTCTGCCTTGGTTCTCGGGTACTCAGGCCCAGAGACCCGCTAGTCAGGGACCTTGGCCGTGACCCTCAGGGTGGAGTAAGACAGACAGATCACCTTTTGCAGAGCATTCAAGGCCCATTGCGGGAGGGGGGTGGGGGGCAGAGAATGCCTTTGTCCTTCTCACATGGTGAATTCTCAGAACCAAAGTGAAATTTTAAAATAAAAGAAAACTTGCCAGGCCCAAAGGCAACATCCCTTCCTCTCTGGAACTTCCTGAAAAGCCGGGAAGCGTGTGGGCGGCACGGGAAGCCATCCCCTCCGCGGCTTCACGTGATGCGTGACCTGGTGGCACGTGGACCGTGCAAGCCTGAGAGTCACCGGCCACACCTTGAGCTTCCAGGGTGGGGCCCACGAGTCTGGCTCTTTGGTCAACACCCCGTGTGACCTCCAGGCAGACAGATGACCCCCAAGCCACGCTTTGAGAAAGTTTTCACTGGACTTGCGTGCTCGGCTGTTCCCTTCCTCTTAGCGTCCTAATGGAAGTTTTATAAGGTTACAGATGAAATGAAAGATCCATAAAGTTATGCTGGGATCCCACAAATTTTAATATTTTAGTTAGAGACCCCCCTCCTTTTTTAAAAAAAATAATCCTGAGCCTCCTGAGCAGGCACTACCTTCGGTTCTGAAAGGGGGTGTCTCCCAGCAGCCCCACCTCAGTGCAGGCCCTTAGCCTCCTGCCCTGGAAGCTTTGCGGCCTCCCTGGGCTGGCAGCCTTCTAACTGCTTTCATGGATGTCGCTGAGCCTCAGGAGAACACTCGCCTCCTGGGATAGGGGCCCCCAAAAGAGAGTGTGGTTGTGCCTCTCCCTCCCCCTTTTAAAAAAATAACCCTGAGCCTCCTGAGCAGGCACTACCTTGGGTTCTGAAAGGGGGTGTCTCCTAGCAGCCCCACCTCAGTGCAGGCCCTCAGCCTCCTGCCCTGGAAGCTTTGTGGCTTCCCTGGGTCAGCAGCCTTCTAACTGCTTTCATGGAAGAACGCTCGCCTCCTGGGATAGGGGCCCCCAAAAGAGAGTGTGGTTGTGCCTCTCCCTCCCCCCCACCCCAGGCTTCTCTCAACTCCACCTTCACACTCACGCACAGTCACGCACACAGTGTAGCTCTAACTAGTGCTGCTGTTCTCAGAGCCCAGCCCAGCGGCCAGAGGGTGGCTACTCTACAGGCTTCGCATGGTGCCTCCTGCTCTGATGGACTTGGTAAAAGTTAATGTCAACAGGTTTAAGAATCGGCCATCACCCTCCCACGCCTGGGCTGGCCAGGTTAGGACATGCTGAGCGAAACCCACGGTGAGAAGCGGGTGCACAAGTGACAGGTAATTGCAAGGGGGGCTCCTGGCACCTCTCAGTCCGGCACAAATGGTGCCTTTAAGACACACAGCAGCATGAACGGCTGCACGCACGCGCACACACACACACACACGCACGCACATTCCCCGCTACTCTCAGGCTCCCAGCTTCCAGCACTTTCTTGTTTGAGTCTCACACTAATCCCTGAGCTCTGGTTGGCAGCCCCTGGCTATCTGCCGAGTTGGGCCTGAGCTCTCAGGGTAACTCTGTCACCAGTTTGTGATTACCTGGTGCTGAGCCCCCACGTGACTCCAACATCAGAGGCAGCCTCTTGGAAGACTGCTTCTCGGCTTGTCTTCTGCGAGCCCCCCCCTCCCCGCGCCCCGACCCTGCTCCCAGTGAAGCATGAACTCAGAGGCACAAATGACAGCCATCTACGACAGCCGCTTGGCAGCACACAGAGGCCCAGAGTTCCAGGGAAGGAGGCTGACACGTTGGCCTGGCCCTAAAGAAGGTGGGGGCCGGGCCCCAGACCCCGAAGGCTGGGAAACTCTCATCCATGGCTCGGTGGTGCTGGGACTCAAGGAGGCTCCCGAGAGACTGAGGTCTGAAACCATCACTTACAAGGGAAAATATGATCAGATGCTTATATGTCAGCCCGACCAGCTCCACAGGCGGGGGCAGGGGATGGGGCGTGTTCCCTTGGTGGCCGTGGCCCAGAACAAGTGTAGTGGGGAGTGTGATTCCCGCGTGAAGGGGGGGTCTCTGCTTGCATTCATTCAGCGCCGATACCCAGCTGGACTGCCCTCCACCACTGCACCAGTTGCTGACGGCTGGCGCCTGTTCTGTTTGGGCAGCGCCTCTGCCATGGCACTTAAATATTCTGAACATCGCTCTTCACGGTGGGTGCACGGATACCGGCTACAAGAGTCAGCATTTCGAGTAGCTGACAGGGCTGTCTTTCCTCATTAGCTCCTCATTAGACTGGAAGAGGTTCCACGCATTGGTTAATTATCAGCAACTAGCCCGTAGTAGGAGTCCAGCAACTAGCACATAGTAGGAGCCCAATGACATGTACTAGGAGTTCATGATGTTGAGTTCACTCAGCCATGGTGCCTGGCTGGGCTCTGCCACATCTGCCCCTGTGCTTCCCCCTTCCGGGCCTCTGTGGCTGACCACTCTCCCAATGAGACATTCTTTCTCTGCACACACCAGGCTGTCCCGAGATGCACACTGTCTTTCAGGCCACCTTGCTCATTCAACAACCAACCTTATTTTAAAAAAAATATTTTTATTGATTTCAGAGAGGAAGGGGAAGGGAGAGAGAGAGAAACATCAATGATGAGAGAGAATCATTGATTGGTTGCCTCCTGCACTCCCCCTAATGGGGATCGAGCCTGCAGCCCAGATATGTGCCCTTGACCAGAATCAAACCCAGGACCCTTCAGTCCGCAGGCGAACGCTCTATCCACTGAGCCACACCAGCGAGGGCTCACCCACCAGCCTTTTACGGAGCCCCTGCTGTGTGCAGGTTTGGAGACGTGGCAGTGGCTAAAATGGTCATGGTTGCTGCTCTGCCTTCAGGCTGCCAGAGTGAGCACCTCATGGAAACATCCGTCACCATTTGCTTGCGTTCACACCCACCAAACAGCTTTCTGATTGTTACTCAGGCCGCACAGGCAGCCAGACACCAGGCAGCCCCTCTGGAAAGGATAGTGCGAACTGAAAAGTAATTCGCTGGCATCCTAGGCTACTCAACAACGTCCTGTGTGTCGGATGGTCCGAGCCGACCTCTTCAAGCCTGGTCAGTTCTGTGACACTGACGAGGAGGAAGACTGGGCCCTGGACTCGGTCAATCCTCCAGGGAACCCCCCTCTGCTCTCGGAGGCCTGGTGCGGACAGCAGCTGGCCTGGTAGGATGTGGGAGGATGAGGGATGGCTCCGTGACGTCCACATGCTGACTCCCAACCTGTGACTGGGTTTCCCCATGTGGGGAAAAGGGCTTTGCAGAAGCGATTAAAGACCTTGAGACGGGGAGGTCGTCCCGGACGGGTATCTGAGTGGGAGACCAATGTCATTCCAAGGTCCTTAAAAGAGGGGAAAGAAGGATCAGAGAGGGAATTAGGTGTGACAACAGAAGAAGAGGTCAGAGTGATGCTGTGAGGGGCCATGAGACAAGGAATGCAGGCAACCCCTAGATTCTAGGGCAGGGGTGGGCAAACTTTTTGACTCGAGGGCCACAATGGGTTCTTAAACTGGACCGGAGGGCCGGAACAAAAGCATGGATGGAGTGTTTGTGTGAACTAATATAAATTCAAAGTAAACATCATTACATAAAAGGGTACGGTCTTTTTTTTTTTTTAGTTTTATTCATTTCAAATGGGCCGTAGTTTGCCCACGGCTGTTCTAGGGCCTAGAAGGTGGGAAAATAAGGAAACAGTCTCCTCCAGAGCCAGCAGGAGAGACGCCGCCTCTGTACCTTGATTTCATCCCAGTGGCATGTATTTCAAAAGTCTGACCTCCAGAAATATCTATACATATAAAAGCCTAAGCAACCGTTAGACTGGTAGCTATGACACACACTGACCACCAGGGGGCAGATGATCTGACCGGTAGGTTAGCTTGCTGCTGGGGTCCTGCCAATCAGGACTGGGCGAGACAGGCCGGACACTCCCTAGAGCCCTCCCACAGTCCCTCCCCAGCCCTGATCATGCACTGGTGGGGTCACTTGGCTTGGCCTGCACCCTCTTGCATCCCTTGGGGGATGTCCGAGAGCTGCAGGCCAGGCCATGGGACCCCACCGGTGCACGAATTCGGGCCTCTAGTAAGATAATAAATTCGTGATGTTTAAAGGCACTAAGTTTCTGATAAGTTGTTACAGCAATAATAGGAAACAAGACACACACCAACTGCACCACCTCACCTTGAGACAGCAAACAGCATATTTAAAATAAATTAATATAAAAATATGTTAAACTAAAATAAATGCATAAATAACATAATAACAGTAGAGGCCCGATGCTCGAAATTCCTGCAAGAGTAGGCCTTCCCTCCCCCGGCTGCCAGCACCAGCTTCCCTCCAGCACCTGGGACCCGGGCTTCCCTAGCAGCCCTGGCTTCATCCGGAAGGTTGTCTGGAAGGACATCTGGTCTAATTAGCATATCCATGTAGAATGAATATGTCATATCTGTGACTCCTTAGCATCTTTTGGATACCTGTCCTATTTTTAGAGACTTTTAGGCCAGAACTACATTTCCCAGGATCCCTTGCAGCTAGGACACAGGCATGTGGCCCCACCAATGTACCTTGGTGAGAACATCTCCTGGAGGGATTCTTCTCTGGGGGCTCAGGGGAGCAGCATGGAGGGCACGGGGCAGCGGTGGCAGAGGTCCTGGTGGTGGTCCCGTCTCAGGATCTGAAGTCCAGCGGCACCTGCACTCGCAGTGGCAGGAAGATGAAGGTGATCTGAGTGTCAGCTACACGGCCTCCAGGCCTGAATCTCTGGCCGCCCCGGAGCCCCTTCGAGCAGCACAATAGTCTCCAACAAGTCGGCTTGCTCCTTCGCCTGGCAGCGTGGGTGTCCTCTTGCCATTAAGGACGCGGACTGAGGGGCCACCCCGAGGCTGGCGGTCAGTAGCCTGCCCGTTTCAGCGCTGGGCGGTGGAGTGTCTGCCTCTCCGGCCAGGCAGAAGGGATCAGCAGGATTAGCAAATGGAGGCCAAGTGCACGTCAGTTCCCCCTTCCAGCTGCAGAGCCTCACAACCACAGGGCAGCCGGTCCTCTTCACGCCTGGAGTGGCCACGGGGAGAGACCGTGGTCCCGATGACGAGGAGGAAAGCTCTGGTTTTCAGGTGGGCTGCAGAGGGGCCCCGGGAAGGGGGGACAGCTAACGGTTCCCTCCAGCACAGGTGAGGGAGCTGCCAGAAGCACGTTCAGAGCCAGCCTCCCGGGGTGGCGTCCCCACGGCCAGGCCAGCGTGGAGAGCCCTGCAGGGTCTGGCCCTTCCTGGGCTGACAGCTGTCAGGGGGAGGCAGCAGCTGGGGCCGGGCCTGGACACCCCCGCTTCCCGGAGCCCGTGCTCAGCCCGGAACACTGTCAAGGACGGAGCTGATGTGCCGGCTCCCCGGCTCAGCGTCCGATGAAGTCACGCTTTCCCGCTGGGCTCCGTCAGGGTCCGTCCTTGGCATTTCTGAGTCACTGTCGTTTACGAGGCGCTGTGGAAAGCGAGGGTTTTGTCAGCGTCTCTGCGAGTCAGGCTTTATCCTGTGCCTTCCCTCCCAGGGTTGCTCTGGAAACTTTGAACCAAGAATGTTGACCAGAATATTAACTGTTGCCTAGAGGCCCTTGAGAATGAGGGAACGTACGGAAAGGGCAGCGGATGGTTAGCGGACGCTCAGAAGGCACAGGAATTTCAGCGGCTGTGAAATCAAACCCGAGCTCACTCCGTGGTCCCCCAGCCGCCGCGGAAAGCTGCTCGTGTTTGCCTGGGTCTTACAGGGACGAACGGCTTCGTCTGAGGAATGCTAATCCCAGGAAGATTTTTTTCCTCCACAAAATATTGTTGAGGAGACGTTTTCTGGTCACCATGGCCTGAACTCCATCCTTAGACCTTTTTATTTCTTTTTGCTTAAGGCTGAAGCATCCTAATCCGAAGCCCTTAGAATGGTAAAAGCGAAGACCGTGCCAATAATGAATAATTCAATAATGATCCACGTAAGCATTTAATCAGATCCTCTCCAGTGGCCCTTCAGCAGAACCGTTTTCCAAGAAATGAATGTTAACAGTTATGTTCCCTGCGCCCCACCCCCCCGGCTGGTGTTGCTCAATGGTGTTGAGCATCCACCTATGAACCAGGAGGTCATGGTTTGTCGTATTCCTGGTTCAGGGCACCTGCCCAAGTTGTGGGCTCAATGCCCAGTAGGGGGCATGCAGGAGGCAACAGATTCTCTCTCATCATTGATATTTCTCTCTCTCTCTCCCTCTCCTTTCCTTTCTCTAAAATCAATATATATATTTAAAAAAAATTAACAGTTGTTTGATTGGGGGAAGCGCGAGTATGTGAGGATATTCATTGAGGAGCTATTCACACGTAGGGGCGAACCGATGGATAAACGGAGTCCTTTGAGGGGACGCCGGAAGATGAGGTGGGCACATCTCCCCCCGATGGTGCGTGTGCTTGTTAATTACACAAGGAACGTCAGCCCTAGAGAGGGTCTGGCCTGCGCCTGCCCCGACCAGTTAAAAGCGCAAGCAGAATTCTGATCATAACTCAGATTGCTCCCCGGTGAAATACAAAAATCAGTGGTCCATGCTAATTGTCCCCTGCTGATCTGGCTGCAATAAATAAAGATCATGGCGGATGTGGGTACACTGAGCTTTATCTGATCAATAGCTTCTCTTTAACGCTTGTTTCCCCGAGTGGCCATTCATTTAAAGCAGATCTCCAGTTCCGGTTCCCACCAACCACGTGGTCTACGTAGTGGACACAGACAGGAGACCCAGGGCTCCCTGGCTCATGCCCCTTTGTCCCCACAGCCACCCAGTGCACCCAGAGGGCTGACCTCTGACCCTTTCCATTACTGAAGGAAATGGAAAAGTGTCTTGCCTTTCTCATGGGCATTCCTAGCCAAGCCTCTGTGCCCTATTCCCTCTCCTGCTCACCCCAAACCATCTCTTTCCCCAAAGCTGGGTCCAGAGCTTGGCAGTCCTGGTGCTGTCTCCATGTGTCCAGGGAGGGTGCGTTTGGCAGGCAGAACGCACTTAACACGCCCACCTACCAGCTCACCCCCAGATGCTCCAATGCAGCCCTTCATGACACTTCCTAGAACCCAAACAATGTGCAAAGATGTGCTCGTGGCAGGATCCTGACTCCTGAGTTAGGACATCCTGGAGCGATCTGTAATGGTCACCAGTCAGCTTCCCCGGTGCCGGCCCGTTTCATTCCAAGATGGTCTCACACGGAGTGACCCGCATGTTTTGTTGTTTGTTTCTGCTTTGAGGTCACCCCAGCCCTTCCTGCACCCCAGGAAGCAGGATGTAGTCACTCTTCAGTAATCTATAAAATACCAAGAACCACATACTCAACATTCTGCAAATGACAGCAAACGCTGTTAAGTACAATTACAGCAGGAGGACATGGTAACATTAACGTGTATCCTGCTTTGGAACTAATAAAACATCCCCTCTAGCCCCGTGCTTCCTCTCCCTGCCCGAAGGAATTTGCTATTGTCTGTAAATATAGTATACCCCGAATATCAGCTTTATTTAACCACACCCCAAACCTAGTCTTTCTGGTAGTCCTCACTAACTTGGCTTTGTTTTTCTACTTAGTGATTGATTTTAGAGAGAAAGGAAAGGAGAGAGAGGGAGAAAAAATGCTCATGTGTTGTCCCACTGACTTATGCATTCGTTGGTTGATTCTCGTATGTGCCATGACCAGGGATCGAACTTGCAACCTTGGCATATTGGGACGATGCTCTAACCAACTGAGCTACCCATCCAGGGCTGGCTTTCTGGTTGTTGTTTTAAACCAACTCTATTGAGATATCATTTACATATAATAAAATACACCTGTTTTAAGTGTAGAATTCAATGAGTTTTGACAAATGTATACACCTATTTAACTACCAACATACTAAAATATAGACTATTTTCCATCACCCAAAAAGTTTCCTATTGTCAACCCCCCAGCTCCAGGCAACTACTGATGTGCTTTCTGTCCCTATAGATTAGCTTTGAAGGGCTTTTATTTTATTTTATTATTATTATTTTTTACCACCGAAATGGTTTTAGTTTTGTTGAAGGGCTTTGATTTTAATGAGAATGCCCTGTACTCAATACAGTGAAGTTCTGCGTGCTTTTGCTTGAAACTTTGCAAGTGGACCACATGCGACAATTTTAATATTGAAAAAAATGGCAATTGGTATGTTATCTGAGCCACACACAACATATCCCTTTGTTGACTTCCTTCCTTTTGTTAGCGTTGTAAATTGTTTTCAGAAACGGCATCAACAGTTCCTCCCCTCCCTAGGACCACATGCAACTCCTCCCGACCGGCCGGGCGCCCGTCTCCTCTCCCCTTGAGCCCAGACGGTCTTTGTGACATGATTTGACCAAAAGATTCTGGAGGCCGTGGTGCTCGGGCAGTTCCAGGGCCAGGCCGGGCGAGGCCTGAGCGTGTCTGCTTTGGCCTCGGGGTGCAGCCACCACGCAGGCGCTCGGGTGAAAGTGCTGAGTGTGAGTCTGTGTGAGAGGGAGGCCCAGGCAGCTCCTGCCCTTCTAGGCTGCAAGGCTGAGGCTGCAGATGTCAGTGAAGCCACCTGGGATGCCTCAGCCCCAACCCAGCTCCCAGCTACACGCGGCCGCGTGCGTGACCTTGGCCGGCTCGGTGCAGGGCAGCTGAGCCCAACCCATCCACAGACTCATGAGAATGAACCTGCATTGTTTTAAGCCGCTGCGTTTGGGGTCGTTCATTATACAGCAGCAGGCAGCTCATGCAGCCAGGCACATTGGCAGGTGATGTCCTCATAAAACACTTAAAGCCACGTAGGCGGAGGGAAAGGACACCCAGTCCCCATAGCACCACAGCGCACGGGGCGCCTTTGTGAACTCCCGGGTGCACTTCCTTAAACTTGTTCCGACCAAAGGAACCAGAACCCAGGCGGCAGCTCTGTCCAACAGAGGCCTCAGCAGGGGAGTGTGTGTGTGTGTGTGTGGGGGCGGGCTCGCAGGGGCTCAAGGAGGAAAGGGACCCTAGGCCCTCTCCCCTCTCTCTCTAGGCTTTCACAGGAGAGTCCCACAGGGTGGGCGGAGTCCTGGCTGAAGAATGCGGGTCTCCATGGAGACCTAGGGCACTTCCTGAGGTTAGGAGCTGCCTAGAGCCAAGTCTGAGGAAGATCCAAGTAAGAAACAGTCAGGGATTCTTCTGATCAAGTCCTGGCACGGCCTGCAGCACGCGGTCGTTACTCACGGAAGCTTCTGTTAGGCAGTTGGTGCCGAGGGACCCGAGTTATCTGATATCCCACAAGCCCCTGAGAACCGGGGAGTCTAAGACCGGCACTCAGGCCTCCACCAGGCACGGACAGTCCACTCGGACAGCTCCTGGGGCATCGTGCACAAGCTCCAGACCAGGGAGAGCAGTCAGAAGCTTCATCTGAGATGAAGGATTAGCCTGTTGTAGGCTTGGCCTGCACCTACCATTGAACCATGGGGTGGGGTGAGCTGGGGACAGCAGCTAAGCCGATCACCTGCCCTTTCTTTCCTGGGAGACCCGATCATCTCCAACCAAATCTCTGGGTCATGGAAAAAGTAGCAGCAATGATTTGACTCGGGGAGGACTCCTGATGGGATGTATGTAAATCATCGCTCTGTGTGTTTGAATAACCAGGTGGCAGGGACAAGGGGAGCATTTCCTGGTACGCGAAGGTGGTAAGCTGCCAGCAGAGGCTGTTTTGAATTGAATGTGAGCAACGTTAGCAAAACGCCTTCCCCTGGAGTCCCCCCCCCCCCCCCCCCCCCCCGCGTCAGTGAAGCCACCTGGGATGCCTCAGCCCCAACCCAGCTCCCAGCTACACGCTGCCATGTGCGTGACCTTGGCCGGCTCCGTGCAGGGCAGCTGAGCCCAACCCATCCACAGACTCATGAGAATGAACCTGCATTGTTTTAAGCCGCTGCGTTTGGGGTCGTTCATTATACAGCAGCAGGCAGCTCATGCAGCCAGGCACATTGGCAGGTGATGTCCTCATAAAACACTTAAAGCCACGTAGGCGGAGGGAAAGGACACCCAGTCCCCATAGCACCACAGCGCACGGGGCGCCTTTGTGAACTCCCGGGTGCACTTCCTTAAACTTGTTCCGACCAAAGGAACCAGAACCCAGGCGGCAGCTCTGTCCAACAGAGGCCTCAGCAGGGGAGTGTGTGTGTGTGTGTGTGGGGGCGGGCTCGCAGGGGCTCAAGGAGGAAAGGGACCCTAGGCCCTCTCCCCTCTCTCTCTAGGCTTTCACAGGAGAGTCCCACAGGGTGGGCGGAGTCCTGGCTGAAGAATGCGGGTCTCCATGGAGACCTAGGGCACTTCCTGAGGTTAGGAGCTGCCTAGAGCCAAGTCTGAGGAAGATCCAAGTAAGAAACAGTCAGGGATTCTTCTGATCAAGTCCTGGCACGGCCTGCAGCACGCGGTCGTTACTCCCGGAAGCGTCTGTTAAGGCAGTTGGTGCCAAGGGACCCGAGTTATCTGATATCCCACAAGCCCCTGAGAACCGGGGAGTCTAAGACCGGCACTCAGGCCTCCACCAGGCACGGACAGTCCACTCGGACAGCTCCTGGGGCATCGTGCACAAGCTCCAGACCAGGGAGAGCAGTCAGAAGCTTCATCTGAGATGAAGGATTAGCCTGTTGTAGGCTTGGCCTGCACCTACCATTGAACCATGGGGTGGGGTGAGCTGGGGACAGCAGCTAAGCCGATCACCTGCCCTTTCTTTCCTGGGAGACCCGATCATCTCCAACCAAATCTCTGGGTCATGGAAAAAGTAGCAGCAATGATTTGACTCGGGGAGGACTCCTGATGGGATGTATGTAAATCATCGCTCTGTGTGTTTGAATAACCAGGTGGCAGGGACAAGGGGAGCATTTCCTGGTACGCGAAGGTGGTAAGCTGCCAGCAGAGGCTGTTTTGAATTGAATGTGAGCAACGTTAGCAAAACGCCTTCCCCTGGAGTCCCCCCCCCCCCCCCCCCCCCCC
>NW_005370397.1:2230659-2247260 GCF_000412655.1 Myotis brandtii
GAGCCTGGACAGGGCCAGAAGGGTACCTCCCTCTCTAGCTTCATGGTTCAGTTTTGCTTGGTCCCAGCACATCTTTGGGGTCTCCGTGTTCCCTGTGGGTGCACGGAGGTGGGTTTCCATGGTGTCACCTCTCAGAAAGTCGAGGAAGAGATGTGGCCGCCAGGAGTCTGCCTGCGACCAAGGCCGTGGGCGAGGGGCAAAGACCAGGAAGCCAGGGCCCCTGGCAGCAGTCAGGTGGGAGCAGCAAGAGGAGGCGGCAGCAGGTCAGGGTTCCCGTTTGCTAAGCTGGTTTGGGTCTTTCTGAATAAATTGCAAGGACTGACCCTCTGCTGATGCAAGACCTTTGTCGCGTGCCGGCATTCTGAGAGGCAGAGCGCCTGCCCTTAGGAGCTCCGCCTGTGACTGGGAGCCGCCACACCCGCTGGCATCTGACTGAGTAGGAAAAAGGCCCCAGGGCGTCCTGCGCTGGGGACACCAGGTGACCCAGAGGCCGTGCCAGCCAGGAGATCCCAGCAGGTGCGGGGCGATGGGAAATGCGCAAGCCTGGCCGGCTTTCCTGCCTGATGGTGCCTCCGGCTGAGTCACTCTCCCTGCCCGGGGAGCGGGACAAACACTCCTCTGTCCTCCCGGCCTTTCTTTCCTTTTCCTTGACGCTCTCTCCCGTCTTCTCTAGGACAGCAAACGACTCTAACGAGCGTCCAGCACACTCGCTTTAGAGACCTTCTCTTATATACTTCATGACTCAGAAAGGGGGTCAAGCCCTAGCTGGCATTGGCCTGCGGACTGAGGGGTCCCGGGTTCGATTCTGGTCAAGGGCACATGCCTGGGTTTGTGCTCAATCCCCAGTGGGGGGCGTGCAGGAGGCAGCTGATCAATGATTCTCTCTCATCATTGATGTTTCTCTCTCTCCCCCTTTCTCTGAAATCAATAAAAATATTTTTTTAAAAAAGAAAGAAGGTCACATGTAAACAAACACCCCAGAAAACAAGAACCAACCACTCAGCAACAGCCAGCTGCCACCAAGGACTTTTAAACAAAGGGGTGGGATATACTCCAGGGCCCAGGGCAGGTACAGACACACGCTATTCTTGGTACCTTTATAGGCTGAGAAATGGTTATTTCCTCAGACATATTAAAAATAATAATTTATTATTAATATCTAATCTATATGCTGTTCCATATTCTTTTTGGAACAAAAAAAGGGCAACAACAACAACAATAATAATCTATTTTAATGTTGTTTTGTAAGTACTTCCACATATGTTATTTCTTTGGCCTTACAAAGGCCACTTGAACTGGTAGTTTGCTTTTTGTTAAGTATGTTTTTATTGATTTTAGAGACAGAAACATCGATTGGCTGCCTCTTGCATAACCCCTACTGGGGGTCAAGCCTGAAACCCTGGCATGTGCCCTGACTGGGACTGGAACCTCTCCGTGCGTGGGACGGCACCCAACCAACTGAGCCGCGCCGGCGGGGTGAACTGGCAGAAACGTGAGTGGGTCAGGGACAGCCTGCCTTCTGGGTTTGTCCGAATCTGTAGCTGAGTGTTGGGGTGCCGTTAACATCACGGTGGTGGCAGGGTGGGTATGTGGGGCCTCATTTGCGGGTGTCCTGAGGACTCTCCTGTCTTTGCTGACCCTGTTGGCAGTAAGTGTCTGATGACGTGTTGGGGACGGCGTTTTCATCTCTGTGACAGGTAGGAATGCCGTCTCATTGGCCGGGGGTGCTCCTCAGGCCACAATAAAGGTGACGTTTACCTTTGGGCGAGCCACAGGCACAGAAGCCTGTTTGAATTGGCTCCCGTGAAAAGCGGACGGGGATACCAGGATGTGCTGGTGTCCCAGGGAGCCCCAGGGCGAGAAGGACAAGCGCTCCTGCGAGGGACTGACACCAGCACAAACACGCCTTCCGCGCGGCGTCACGTTGCTGAGTCTGTGAGCAGAGAACGTGGGGATCTTCCACGACTCGAGCCAGGGGGGAGTCTGACCACTCGGCGAACCCGTGTGACCCAGGGCAGTCCCCGCCCCCGCAGGGACAGGGCACAGACTGGACAGCCAGAAACAGCGCCCTAGTACACAGGCGTGGGCAAAAGTAGGCTTACAGTTGCAATACAAACAAATAACACGATAACTAGTCAATCATAACACAAGAATAAAAACTCTGTGTTTTGCACGCTCACAGCTGTAAGCCTGCTTTTGTCCGCTCCATATGTAAAAACTGAATGTGTAACAGAGAACGTGTAACAAATGAGACAGATCAGTCAACAAATGGTGCCGATACAGAAGTTCACTCTGTTTAATACACTGGAGTAAGTTCCCACGCATTTAAAGGTTCATCATTTTTACGCACACCATAAAAACAAAAATAAAATGCCCTGTGCATGCACTAAGGTTTTATCGGGAGAAGGGAGTGACTTCTAAGCCCAGGAACCACAGGGAAAATGAGAGAGAAGCCCCGACCAGGCTGGCCTTTACTGATGCTCATTCTTGCTCATCTGTGTTTAAGCACTTAGTCCACAGTATCTCATGCACCTTCCGACCCTCTGGGTACTGCTAGGCTCATTTTCAAAGATGCTAAGTAACTTGCCCAAGATCACACAGGCAGGGGCAGAGCCCAGCTTAATTCCCGGGGCTGCCCTCCCACCGCCAATGCTCTAATCCTCTGTTGTGAGGCCTCCTTCATGCAATGTAAATAGGGTTAAAGGGCAAAGTTCACTCACTCACTCATTCAGCATGTGTTTAGTGCATTCCCACTAAGGCAGTGGTTCTCAATCTTCTGGCCCTTTAAATACAGTTCCTCATGTTGTGACCCAACCATAAAATTATTTTCGTTGCTACTTCATAACTGTAATCTTGCTACTGTTATGAATCGTCATGTAAATATCTGATATGCAGGATAGTCTTAGGCAACCCCTGTGAAAGGGTCGTTCGGCCGCCAAAGGGGTCGCGACCCACAGGTTGAGAACCGCTGCACTAAGGGATGGATGTGGCTCTAAGCACCGGGCATACACTGATGCATCTGGCAGGCAAGGCTCTGAACTTTTGGAGCTTATGCCATAGACTCAGGAATCTAGATAGGGCACACAGCATGAAGAAGCAAATGAATGAATAAACAAGAGGCTATCCAATTATGAAAAACTAGAGGCCTGGTGCACGAAATTCGTGCATGGGAGGGGTTCCCTGAGCCCAGCCTGCACCCTCTCCAATCCTGGACCGCTCACCTGCCTGCCTGCTTGATCACCCCTAACTGCTCTCCCCTGCCAGCCTGATCACCCCTAACTGCTCTCTCCTGCCGGCCTGATCGCCCCTAACTGCCTCTGCCTCGGCCCCACCACCGTGACGTTGTCGGAAGGACATCCAGTCTAATTAGCATATTACCCTTTTATTAGTATAGATGCCATAAGGAAGAGAGCATAGGGCCATGTGATGATTAATGACTAGGGTAGAGGCCATAGATGGTGCGGATGGGGAGGGCAGGGGGAGGGAACCTGGCTGGTGGATGAGAATCCAGAAGGACTCAGGGTTGGGGATAGGGTGGGTCATAGGGCCATTTACTAAGACGGGGAAGACCAGAGACATAGAGCAGGTTTAGGGAGGAAAGTTTAGGATCCCATCTTGACATGTTAAATTTGAAAGGCCCAGTAGACATCCAAGTGAAGCTGTAAGACAAACAATAGCTTTGCAAGTTGTCAGACGTGCATAGCAAATACCACAAAACATTAATAGCAGATACAGTGACAAGAAAAGCACGCAGGGCTTCTAGCAGATGTGTGCTCAGAGGAGGGGAAAAGACGATTTAGGGAAGAGAGAGTGCAACCAATAAACAACAGTGGGAACATATCGGTCTCACTGGTCATCCAAGACATGCGACCTGAAACATCCCTGAGGGAGTCCATTGCTAACTACTAACTGAGGAAGGTAGTTCACAGATAATGACAGCGGTGGGCCGGGCAGGACTGGGGCTCTCAGACATCCGTGGTGACATTGCAAAGTGGGGTGCGTTTTGGAAAGCACTTGGCAGGCGTCAGACACATGCTTACATTTGGTGACGCTGTGTTTTCCTGGGGGGGTGGGGGGGGGATCGTGTCTTTCCGAAGAGACACCATGTGAAGACGGTATATGCACCCACAGGTATGAAGAGTGAAAATTCGAAAACCAGAAACAGAGCACCCACAGGAGGGGAGCAGAAATGATGATAAATCGACTCCATTCGAGTGTGTGACGCGGATTTACCTCCAGTAACAGGATGGGGAGTTCCTCCTGGGAGTTGATCCCAAGAGAAGCAGAGGAGGCTGGGAGGCCCCTCTTGTGGGGCCCGGCCTGGCTGAGGGGACCCTTCAGGCTCTGCAGCCTGGGTGCCTGGGTCTCGGAGAGGCCAGAGAGAGGGATGGGGGCGGGGGGGGGGGGAACCACACCCTAAAAGGCCTGTGCCCGTTTCTGCCTCAGGCTGTGGCCATTCTGACCGCGATGTGTGGCTGCAGTGGCCTTTTCCAAGGCGGGGGGGAGCCGTATTCTTGGTCCTGCCCTGGGCAGGACCCGCCCTGGAAGCTGACCTCAATACATCCCGCATTTCTCCTCCCACCCTCCTCCCTCCACTCCGCGTGGGCTCTGTCCCGGAGGCACCTGAATGGCGAGCGAGGTGGCTCAAGGTCATCGCCTGCTCAGCAGCCCAGCAAGCTGCTCAAGTGTGCCGGGCTGGGAGCCGTCACCCAGCCAGGCCCTGGCCCGTCACTAGGCGGTTCCCCCGGGGACCACGAGAGCCAGCCTGGAATGCATCTCCGTCTGCAGTGGGAGCCGGAGACCAGCATCTTCTGGGGGAGATGCCGCAGGAGCCAGTGACCTGCCAGTTCCATTCCTGTCGGGGGGAGTGGGCCTGCCTCCGGGAGCCTTTGCGAGTCCAGCCTCGTGACCCCAGAGCCCCTTGGGCCAAGGGCACATCAGGGAGGAGCCAAGGAAATAAAATTGACCAGAGATCGTGCCGAGGGGGTCGGGAGGCCCATGGGAACCTCACTTGACCACAGAGAATCGGGAATCATTTCACGCTCCTTCCCATGACGCCCTTGGAGAGACCACCGTGTCCAAGTCAGACGGCCCCGGAGCCCCCTGGACCGAGCCGGGGGGCTGCGTTACAGGAGCGGCAGCAGGCCCCGCCACGCCGCCGCCAGCCTGCAGATGGGCTGCCGCAGCAGCAAGCCGCACCCTGGACACGCTCCAAGTGGCAGCAACAACGACAGGGCACCGCGCTCCTGCCACCTCCGCCCGCCCACTGGGACCCCTTTCCTCCCAAGGGCTGGCCTCCCAGAAAGGCCATATCGGCACAGCCCTCCCGTGACCACCGCCAGCACCGATGCTGTCATGGTGCTGACGCCGGGAGCTTGCCGCAGCTCTCAGAGGGCGTCTTGGGCCGCCTCCTCACAATCTCTTGGGTAGGAGTTTTGAATGTTGGGCCCATTGCCCTCCCTGGTCCCTACCTCGCTCTAACACCCACTCCGGGCAGGCTGAGGAAATCTCTTTAGAGGTTCCAACCATGGCTTGTCACCTCCCCCCGCATTCACACACACACACAACCCTGCTAAATGGACCCAGCCCTGTTCATAATTTAGACCTGTGGCCCTGTCCTGACTACAGCGGATGGGACCCAGTGGGGCCAGATGAATGGTTTGTTGTTGTTGTTAATCCTCACTCAATATTTTCCCATTGATTTAAAAAAAATTTTTTTTAAAATTTTGTTTTATTGCTTAAAGTATTACAAAGAGTATTACATATGTCTCCTCCCCTCCCCCCCCTTGACAATCCCCTGGCCTCCCCTACCCCCCAGTGTCTGTGTCCATTGGTTATGCTCGTACAAAGGGTATTGCATATGTGTCCTTTTTTTTCCCCCTGCCCTTGACAATCCCCTGCCCTCCCTTACCCCCCAGTGTCTTATGTCCATTGGTTTTGCTTATATGCATGCATACAAGTCCTTCGGTTGATCTCTTACTCCCCTCCCTTCTGCCCCCCAACCCTCTCTGGCCTTCCCACTGCAGTTTGACAATCAGTTTGAGGCAGCTCTGCCTCTGTATCTATTATTGTTCAAAAGTTTGTAATGGTCTTTATTATCCATGAATGAGTGAGATCATGTGGTATTTTTCCTTCATTGACTGGCTTATTTCACTTAGCATAATGCTCTCCAGCTCCATCCATGCCGTTGCAAATTGTAAGAGTTCCTTCTTTTTTACAGCAGCATAGTATTCCATCGTGTAGATGTACCACAGTTTTCTAATCCATTCATCTACTGATGGGCACTTAGGCTGTTTCCAAATCTTAGCTATGGTGAATTGTGCTGCTATGAACATAGGGGTGCATATATCCTTTCTGATTGGTGTTTTTGGTTTCTTGGGATATATTCCTAGAAGTGGGATCACAGGGTCAAATGGGAGTTCCATGTTTTGTTTTTTGAGGAAACTCCATACTGTCTTCCATAGTGGCTGCACCAGTCTGCATTCCCACCAGCAGTGCACGAGTGTTCCTTTTTCTCCACATCCTCTCCAGCACTTGTCGTTTGTTGATTTGTTGATGATAGCCATTCTGACAGGTGTGAGATGGTACCTCATTGTTGTTTTGATTTGCATCTCTCGGATGATTAGTGACTTTGAGCATGTTTTCATATGTCTCTTGGCTTTCTGAATGTCCTCTTTTGAAAGGTGTCTATTTAGGTCCTTTGCCCATTTTTTGATTGGGTTGTTTATCTTCCTTTTGTTAAGTTGTATGAGTTCCCTATAAATGTTGGAGATTAAACCCTTATCGGTGATAACATTGGCAAATATGTTCTCCCATGCAGTGGGCTTTCTTGTTGTTTTGTTGATGGTTTCTTTTGCTGTGCTTTTTAGAGAGTGTGGAAGGAAGAGGGAGAGACAGAGAGAAACATCGACGTGAGAGAGATACATCGATTGGCTGCCTCCTGCACGCACCCCGACCAGGGCCGGGGAACCTGCAACCAAAGTATGTGCCCTTGATCGAATAGAACCCGGGACCCTTCAGTCCACCGGCCAATGCTCTACCCACTGAGCAAGACCAGCCAGGCCTGCCATATGAGTGTTGACCAGGGAGCCGCGGCCGGAGCTCTGGCCTGGGAGGCCATGGTCAGAGGTCTCCCTGACTCACTCCGGGTTGGGAGGTTCTGGCAGAGGGGGGTCTGCCGAGAGGACAGTGTCTCCGCGGGAATCGGAAGGAAGCGCCTGGCCCCTGCCAAAGCCTGCTCAGTGCGGGAGGAGCCTGGAGAGTCCACTGTTCTGCAACGTTATGAAGGGCTGCATCCCGAGGCTCCCGACAGGGGATCCCACCCTCCCGAGACCCTGTGTCTGGGGCTCAGCCTGCGCGGGCGCCAGGGGCATCCCCAGGGCGGGGCTGTTTCTCACCGGTTCTCTCCCCGGCGCTGGCCCCCTGCTGCCCCCATAAAGCTTGAGGCTGGGCCCGCAGAAGGCAGGGGGTGCTGTCTCCCCGGGGGAGTGGGGAGGAGGTGGCGAGACCGGGGATGGAACTAACTGATACAAGGGTAGCTGAGCTTCCTGCGCTTGGAAGAAACACGAGGAGGGGGATTAATGTGGCAACTTGCACGTGGCCTTTTCTCTTCCTTCCTCAGCTTCCGCCCTGGATTTTCCCAGGAGCTTTGTGGTCGGCAGGTGGCTGGGCTGAGGCAGGATTAGCCATTCCTGGGTTCTCCACCTTGATGACCTACAACAGCACCCAGACCCACCACCCTACACCAAGCATGTCAAACTCAAAGGCTGACATGGGCCACATAAACAAGGTTTACTAGTAAGTGTCTGTGGCCGCAAAAACACAAAAGCTTCCATTTTCATAGAAATGTGGGTATATTTCGATAGAGACATGCTGAGTACAAAGGGCCGAAATAAATGAGTCATTGTTAACATAAAATAATAGAACATTTTAATAAAAACTAATATTTTTTCTTGAACATTAACTTACTAGACACTGAATAACTGCACAAATTAATAAGCATAACGCAAATAAACCTATTTTTCCTGTTCTCCAAAAGTGAAATATTTCCTGTTGCGCACACCAAACAAGTCAGTCCAAGACTAAAGATGTGGCCATCGGCTGCTAAAATATTCGCTGCGAGTGTTAGTGGAGAGAAATGGTGCGCCTGCGCGTAAGGCATGTAAGGGAAATGCATGCAACATGAGTATAGTCATCAGTCATTAGCGAACGTTGTAGTTTGTTATTAATAATGATGTATAACAGGATACTGTAAAAATTAAGTGACGAAATTTTTATTAAAACGTTTCTTACATACCGTTATATTGGCTGGGCCGCAAAAATATTCGTTGTGGGCTGCATGCGGCTCGCGGGCTGTGAGTTTGCATGCTTGCCCTAAACTCTTCACCCCTATCCGGCTGCAGGACGCAGGCCGTTGTCATCGCCGCCCACCGGGTCACTCAGAGGGCTCCTGTCTCAGTCTGTTTGGGCTGCTGGACTAGAAGGCCATACACTGGGTGGCTTATAATGGAAACAACAGAAATTTAACTCTCACTGTTCTGGAAGCAGAAGCCAAGATCAAGGTGGCAGTAGGTTTGGTCTCCAAAGGGCCTGCATCTGGATTCACAGATGGCTGTTTTCTCCCTGTGTCCTCACATGGGGGGCAAGGGGGCTCTCTGGGCCTCCTTTAGGAGGGCGCTAATCCTATTCACGAGGGCTGCACCCTCATGACCTTGTCATTTCCCAAGGCCCCGTCACACTGGAGGTCAGACACGGGAGCCTCAGGGGATACGAACATTCAGACGATAGCAGCTCCTGGTGTCCCTAAGCCAGCTCCCCTGGGAACCCACCTCCCACAGGCACCCAGAGTGATCTTCCTAAAATCCCAGATCTGGCCATGTGACTGCTCCTAAACCCTCAGCGACTCCTCATCAGTTACAAAATAAAGCTCCGAACAACATAAACTGATGAACAAAAATAGAGTCCGAGGGAAAAAAACAATATTATAGAATATAATAGAAGTAATCCTATTATTTGCAGATTTTTAATATTTCCTACAACTTTTGTGATATCATACTAAGTTAGTACAGTTTTGGTAATATTATTATACTTAAAATCCTTTTTTTCTTGAAATATTACTGTTTATTACTGTTTATTATTATATTTAAGTTTTTCTTGAATAATTGGTGCTTACTGCATGTAACATTATTATATTTAAAACCGTTTTTCGTGAAATATTGTTAATTGCATGTATTATTATATTTAAGATTATTTTCTTAACATATTAATATTTATTGCATGTAACATTATTACATTTAAAATCATTTTTCTTGAAATAAAAAAAGTTCCCAATTTGAAAAAGAAAAGTAGATGAGGAGCAGTGTGTATAGTATAGTTTAAAACAAAAACAAAAACAAAATAAAGTTCCGATCAGCCTGTTCCCTGTCAGATGAGCGCCCACCTTCCAGCCGGGGTAGAGCGTGAGGAAGTGTGGTGTCTGGCGGCCAGAATGAAATGTCCTCAGTCTGGATTGTCTGAAAACGTAGCTCGAAAAGTTGTGGTAAAGCTCATCTCAACTCAAATGAAGAATCAGATTCCTTCAGATTCCTTAGCTCAGCATCAACCCAGAACCCTAAGGTGTCAACCCTCCCTCCCATGGCTGGTGTGTGATGTGACAGCAACAGGCATGGAGACGTGGGTCACCTTCCCGTTCGTCCCCACCTGGGGGTGCACAGCAGCAGCCTCAGCCTGGCCTCTCCCTGGCCCGCGCATGGGGAGCAGTAGGAGGACTGAAATCCGCTAACAAGTCATTAGCAGCTTGGGCCCTCTTGTCTCTTGTGGTCCCTCAGGGCCCTGTAGACTTTAGGATGAAAGATCTCAGTTGAAAGCTTTTGTGCTGGCTCCCCCCGCACGTGCTCCCGGCCCCCATGTCACAGGTAATGTTTGCACCGACAATGACAGAACGTCAACAGTTTTCAACCAACTGAGCGGACGGGAGGGGCTCAGGGAGGAAGCCCCTGTCTCAGGCACCACCGTGCAATAGCGCGGTCCCCTCGCCTGGTCTGCGGACGCTCCATTGGGGGGCGCTCTCCTGAGCAACCCCGGGGCTGGCGACTCACTCCTCTCCGCACCTCCCAGCCCCTCTGCTGCGGGGCATCCAGAGGTCACTGCTCCCCTGGCCAGCCTCCTCTGGCCGGCCGTGGACAGCGGCCTGAGAGGTGGAAAGGAAACTGTCTTCTGATGACAGATGGTTCTGGAGTGGAAACTAAAAGCGGGAAAAGAATAATGATGCTAGTCATTCCAACTTTCTTTTTTCTTTTGGGAAAAGGTCATACATAAAACAGAAGGAAGCCACGTTTTATCATGAAGCACGTCTTCCCAGAAGACGCCGCAGTGGCTCTGCGAGTGGTCAGGTCCTGGTCTGTCTGCACTAGACACTTACACAGACCAGGCTGAGAAGGGAAGCAGCCCAGGCCCCTGGAGGCCCAGGACGCCTGCGGGGTGTCTGTGGGGTGTCTTCGGCTGCCGCAGGCAGAGCCGGGCCGCAGCGGCTTCTCCAGCTTTTGTTTGCTTGCTGTTCTGCTTGGAACATTCAAAGACAACCAGCTGCATCCTATAGGCACCAGCCCTGGTGGGTGTCCTGGGGGGCCCCTGTGGCCCTCCCACAGTCACCGTCCAGGACCTGCCAGTCATCAGACCAGGCTAGACTCCTCGAAGGCGGGAGTCTCGGGGGCCCGTGGAGCATCCATTGAGACAGGAAGGGGTGGGTGCTCCACCCTGTGCCCGGCAGCGAGACGCCCTGTCCCCGGGACTCACAGGTGCCCCATTGCAGCACCGTTTCCTCAGCTCCCCCTGGGCCCGCCCCCTCGGGTAAAGTACTTGCTCTGCCACTGGGGTCTGGAGGAAGAAGGGGCGCTTTCCCCGGGTGCCATCCTGGAGATGGGGGCAATCTGGGCACGTGCCTGCACGCCTCACCCCGCGGGCAGAGGGCAGGAGTCCTGCCAGTCCCGCTCTGCTTGGCTTTCTCTCCCAGGTTCCCACTAATTCTAACTTCAACCGAGACTATTGTTCCATCAGCACAGCGTTCCGGGTATTCCTGCTCTTCCCGGCCCTCTGAGGAATCCAGAAATGAGTCCATTGAGGACGGATTCAAATGTGGGTTCTAATTGGTGGTCTCCATAGCCCCCCTACCCCGTCCCCTGATGAGCAGGACCCCGAGAGTGTTATCGAGGCGACTGTGACCACTCACAGCAATGGGGAGAGGCCAAAGGACAGTGCTAATGAACAACAACCAACTCGAGAATAAAAACTACTGCCCTGACCAGTTTGGCTCAGTGGATAGAGTGTCGGCCTGCGGACTCAAGGGTCCCAGGTTCGATTCCGGTCAAGGGCATGTACCTTGGTTGTGGGCACATCCCCAGTCAGGGGGTGTGCAGGAGGCAGCTGATTGATGTTTCTCTCTCATCGATGTTTCTAACTCTCTCTCCCTCTCCCTTCCTCTCTGTAAAAAATCAATAAAATATATTTAAAAAAACACACAAAAAACTACTCAGACTGCACATGACTCAGCGAAGGGAATGCGTTTGGGGTCACTTCTCCAGGTAGGCCCTTGTTCACTCTTGTCCACCATGGATAGAGATCTTAAACCTTTTCTTCACTTTCCTGTCTCCTCAGAAGAACAGGCTGAAGTTAATTTTACCTACTTTTCAGACTCGCTTATTATGTTGGATATCGGTGATGTCCTGTGATCTATTGGAATGAGCCGTTACACTATTTAGAGTTCACTGCTGCCACAGTTGGTCCTCGTCCACTGTTAGAAGTTTTGTACCCACTTTTCTGATAATAAAAACATATATATATATATATACAGTAGAGTAAAACTCTCTTCTTCTCTTCCAAGTTTTTACTCTGTAGTGGATACAGAACAAGATAATAAGCCCGATAGAGCAGTTTGTGAGCTAAGTGTCACTATGACTTGAGTGAGAATCTCAGGGCCTCTCCTGCGAGTAAAGTTCAGGAAATCTACAGCAGAAATTCTGTGACATTTAAGGGCTCAGGTCCTTCTCTCACCTATTGAATCATTCAACAAATCGCTATTGCGCACCCCCAGTTCCAGGCCTTCTGGGGGCGCCACGGTGACAGCTGTGAACAGGAGCGCGAGCTCCCTGCCCTCCGTCGCTGGCTGCTCATGGCGGTTGGCCGTGGCCTGACAATTTTAATTGCTGAGTCACTAAGGTCCAGGTAGACAGACGGGACTGTGCGTGCCTTTTGCTTGTGGCTCAGGGACATGTTTAGTTCAGACTGTGCTTGGACATACACTTCTCAGGCCCTGTGCTCCCAGAGCCCCCCAACCTCCCCCAGTTTCCTCCTGCCTTCGGTGCCAAGGACACAGCG
This sequence comes from Myotis brandtii, assembly GCF_000412655.1. NCBI lineage: Eukaryota > Metazoa > Chordata > Mammalia > Chiroptera > Vespertilionidae > Myotis > Myotis brandtii. The sequence continues at coordinate 2,243,032 of NW_005370397.1, forward strand.
GGGAGTGGAGGAGCTCAGCCACTGACAGAAAATAGAATCCAAACGTCAGTCGCCGTCTGTGGACAAGCGCTGGGCAAGTCGTTATGAGACAGATTTCAAAAAGAAGGTGTCATAGTTCCCGGGGTGTGCTCTTTCCTCCCACCCCCTCTTTCCCCTCTTCCCTTCCTCCTTTCATTCATCTAACAAAATGTACTGAGTGCCTATGCTATGCCAGGCTCTTGGCTGAGTACTGGGGCCAGGAAGTTAAAGAAAACCTCCCTCTTAGCCCCAAGGACCTGACAGTGTGGCCATAGGTGTCCGAATCCAGGGTGGTGAGGGGCGCTGTCGCACAGGGAGAGCTAGGCACGCGGGAGGGAGGGATTTCATCCAGAATCGGAAGAACAGGGGGAAGAGGCGGAGCATCAGGGAAGGCTTCCTGGAGAAGGAGGCAGTGAAACTCAATTTTGAAAGATGAGCGAGATGATATATAACCCTAGGAAGAATGGGTCTGCTTCTTACCTTTGACATCTAACCACGAAGTCCGGCCCCCTAGGTTGGAAGTCCACCTAGAAGAGGATGGGGCCACTGGAGGATAGAGTCACTAGAACCTTTACCCTCCCCCTCCCGCCCTCCGCCCCCACCACAATATTCATGTCTTTCCTCCCTGGCCACCTCCAAGGCCTAGCTTTAAGGTTATTCTGAGCAAGTCCTTTCTTGAACTGGTAACATTGGAGGGGACTACGGGGCCAGCAGACATTGGGGCTGTCTATTTGTGACCTCAATGCCCCTGCAAGCTGCTGGAGCCTGGTGGGTAGTCAGGTGGCGCTTTTGTTCTGAGCACTAAGCACTCATTATGCGCCTCCTGTGTGCAAGCCCTGCCCCAGGCTGCGGGGCCCATGTAGATTCAGCAAACCAGCCCTCAGCCCTGAGACCTGGCAGCTTATGATAGTACATTTGGATGATTTCATGTAAAACAAAGTCCCACAAACAGGCCCTCACTCACCAGAAACCAGTGAAGGCTTCTTTTAAGAAAAAGCTATTGATTTCTCCTTTTCCTTCTTTTGCGAACAATTTCTCCTCGAGAACTGAGATCGGGGTTTCTGCTCGCTTGCCAAAGTGCGCAGGGTCCGAGTGAGCTGTTCTCTTCCTGTGTTGCTTCTGTTAAGGAAAACGAGAAGAGAGCCCCTTTCCTTTCTCCTCTGACGCAGCAGAGAACATTTTCAGCTTGACCCCCCTTCCCCTCTGCTTCCTCTCCCCACCCCTTCCCAAACCAATCTGGCACTTTTCCACTTGCCACCAGCAGGTTCAGAGTGAGTGTGTGGTGTGAAAACCAGGTCGTGGCTGGAACTCGCCTCTGCCCCGTTTGCTGTAGCATCTAGGTTTTGCTTTTTCCGGCGGTGATGCCTGGGCACGGCGGGAAGGAAGCAGCCGATCTGGTGTGAATCCCAGCCCGGCACCTCCACTCACGGGACCTTGGGCGGGCCACTTACCCTCTCTGACCTCGCTCCCTGCTCTGCAAAGCTGAGCTGAGCCGCCAAAGCCCAGTTGTTGACTTTCTCAGGTCGGAAGGCCTAGTGACAAACGCTGCTCAGCACAGGAGACGGAGGGCCATCGTGACAATGTCCTGGAAGTAAGGAAACGCAGCAAAAAGTCCAGCATCAAGACAATCAGGCCACCGATGGGATCGCTTGTCAAACTGCCTGCACAGTCCTGGTGCCCCTGGGGCTCGGGCAACGTGCTTCCCTTCTCATCCACCTTCCCCGTGAGGCCAGGGTCAGGGACACGCCAGAAGGCTTTGTCCCAAGTGTTCTGGGACTTCAGGACAGCGCCGATTTCTTTTCGGATATTCTCTGCAGAGCCTTGTACGACATCAAAAACGGTTGAGCATTTCAGCATCCACCCCAGGATTCTCAGATGCCTCTCCCACCGGGACTAGCACAGGTGTGCCTTGTGCCAGCATCAGGCCTGCGCTTTTTTTCTAAAACCCTGTTCCTGTCGCTGTGAGGTCTCTGGGGGACGGAACAGGGGATTGAGGTCACTTCCCTACAGCCCAGATCACGGGTAGCAAACAACGGCTGCTGGAGAGATGCTGTGGCTCTGCTGTGTGTTCGCTTCCTCGCAATAGCAGCTCCTCTTACGTGACCTGCTGAGCCCAGCCTCTCAGAGACCATCTTCCATGTACGGTTTTGATTGATTTTGGTCACAATCCCGCACGGTAGGACTTTGTTTCACCTTTTCAGATTGCAAGGGACGGAGACCAGTGCTGCTCACCGGCCAGGGAGGGCTGTTTTATGTAAAGACACCAGAAGAAAGGAAACACAGGGACTCTGTGGGGGTCAAGACGATGGGGCCTCAAGGGAAACAGGGATGCTGTTCAGGCTCCACAGGTGTGCATGCGCTGGGTCCAGTGATTCTGCCCACGGCGTGACTCAGTTTACCAGGTCTCTGCAGTGCCTGCAGCTGCTCCTCTTGCCCTTGCCGCTCCGTCTCTCTTCTCCCACCTTCTCTGCCTCTTGGCTTCTGCTCACCCACAGTTTTCCTCACTGTCCTGTTCCTGACAGACCCGCAGCCCTGGGATCTCTCCTCTGCCCTCCCCTGCTCAGGGGGTGTGTCCTGCTCAGTGGATGTGGGTGTGTCCTGCTCAGGGGGTGTGTCCTGCTCGGTGGGTGTGTCCTCTCAGTCGCCCTCCCCTGCTCAGTGGGTGTGTCCTGCTCAGTGGGTGTGTCCTGTTCAGTGGATGTGGGTGTGTCCTGCTCAGGGGGTGGGTCCTGCTCAGTGGATGTGGGTGTGTCCTGCTCAGTGGATGTGTCCTGCTCAGGGGGTGGGTCCTGTTCAGTGGATGTGGGTGTGTCCTGCTCAGTGGGTGTGTCCTGCTCGGTGGGTGTGTCCTCTCAGTGGGTGTGTCCTGCTCGGTGGGTGTGTCCTCTCAGTGGGTGTGTCCTGCTCGGTGGGTGTGTCCTCTCAGTGGGTGTGTCCTGCTCAGTGGGTCTGTCCTCTCGGTGGGTGTGTCCTACTCAGTGGGTGTGTCCTCTCGGTGGGTGTGTCCTCTCAGTGGGTGTGGTCCTGCAGGGCCTGGGGGCGCTGGCACAGCCCTGGGTTCCCCAGCCCCAGCCCCAGAAGCGGCAGGGGCGCTGGTCTCGGTGCAGCTGCTCAGCACCCAGCCGGTTCAGGTGTGGGCCCCTTTGTAGATGAGGAAATGGCCGGTGGGGAGCGTCAGTACTGGCGAGGGGCAGAGCGAGGGTCACACTCACCTCTGCTGTCTCCGAACCCGTCACCCCTCTGCTTCCTGGGACTGCACCACCCAGGATCGGAGGGCAGAGGGGCTTCTGGATCCCACCTGCCATGACCAGAGAGCCCTCCATCCCAAGACCCGCAGCCCCTGAGCACTCCCCTCACCTCCCAGCAGCTGGCCAGGACTCGGAGGTCGCCCTCCTCGGTCCCTAATACACTAGACGGCGAGGGCTCTGGTCTCCGGGGCCCCGAGGCCATTGGCAGAGTGGCCGCTGAGTCTTGCCACAGTGAGAGGGAAGGCCAGGCTTAGGGCACCGAGGCCGAGAGCCAAGGAAATGGAGGACCAGCAGGAGAGGTGGCCCCGTGCGCTGCAGGTCAGAGAGGGGAGTGGGTAAGGAGGGACAGGGAACGTGTCCACGTTAACCATCCACCTAGGGGCCCCACTTCGATTTCTGGGCCCCAAACTGGAACATGTGGTCCAACCCCTCATGTTCAGACAGTGAGACAAAGATTCAGCATCACTGCTGCCCTGGAAAATCCAGGGCCTCCTGTGGTCTTCAGGTTGGGGGTGTGTGGTTGGGTCGAACTTCATTTGGGAGCTTCAGGCAACCGCAGGCGGCTGGGGCCCAGGAAGGAGGTGGCTCTTGCAAAGAGATAAGGGCCGCCCTTGTGACAGGGGCGCTCCCCAGAGCCCCAACTGCTGCTCAGTTCCTGTGGTGAACGCCTGCAGATCAAGGGCAGGGACTGCCACCTCTCCCCCTCCCCCTCCCCCTGCCCCTCCCCCTCCCCCTCCCCCTCCACCTCCACCTGCACCTCCACCTCCACCTCCACCTCCACCTGCACCTCCACCTCCACCTCCACCTCCACCTCCACCTCCACCTCCCCCTCCACCTGCACCTCCACCTGCACCTCCACCTCCACCTCCACCTCCACCTTCACCTCCACCTCCACCTGTACCTCCACCTCCACCTCCACCTCCACCTCCACCTGCACCTCCACCTCCACCTCCACCTCCACCT